>NC_041219.1:12825015-12848933 GCF_002837175.3 Physeter macrocephalus | reverse complement strand
TCTATTTACAATAGCCAGGACATGGAAGCAACCTAAGTGTCCATCATCGGATGAATGGATAAAGAAGATGTGGCACATATATACAATGGAATATTACTCAGTCATAAAAAGAAACGAAATTGAGTTATTTGTTGTGAGGTGGATGTACCTAGAGTCTGTCATACAGAGTGAAGTGAGTCAGAAAGAGAAAGACAAATACCGTTTGCTAACACATATATATGGAATCTAAGAAAAAAAAATGTCATGAAGAACCTAGGGGTAAGACGGGAATAAAGACACAGACCTACTAGAGAATGGACTTGAGGATATGGGGAGCGGGAAGGGTAAGCTGTGACAAAGTGAGAGAGTGGCATGGACATATATATACTACCAAACATAAAATAGATAGCTAGTGGGAAGCAGCCGCATAGCACAGGGAGATCAGCTCGGTGGTGTGCGACCACCTAGAGGGGTGGGATAGGGAGGGAGATGCAAGAGGGAAGAGATATGGGAACGTGTGTATGTGTATAGCTGATTCACTTTGTTATAGAGCAGAAACTAACACACCATTGTAAAGCAATTATACTCCAATACAGATGTTAAAAAAATAAAATAAAATAAAATTTAAAAAAAAGAACTACATCACAAGTTGGGATGTGGACACCACTGTTTGAAACTGCCAAGGAGACAATGAAGGATGCTCAATTTAAGTGCCCTAGTGGGCTGTTTCTATCCTATTACCGGTCACACGTAACAGTAAACATATATTGGCTTATAACATTAAGAGAAGCTACTCTATTAAATTTGGGAATGACTGGTATACATAAATGTATGTTTAAAAAACATGTAAAGATTATAAGCTGTTAAACATTGTAATGGACAGTCTAATTTTTAAAAAATCTCCTTGATGGAACTGCAGCTATTAGTCTATATGTGTCTTTGATCACAGCTCTGATACTAAGACCTTGAGAAAGTTATACATGGCCACTCTGGGCCTCAGATTTCTGACCTTCAGAGTGAGCTTTGTAATCTCTAAGATTTTTTGGGGGCGGGGCTTTAAAATTCTGTAACTATTACATGGAACACAGACTTCAGTCTATTAAGACTTAACATTCCTGGTAAATTAAGTGTTCATGTAACATATTTGTATTATTAGTCAAACTCCATGCTATTCTTTCATTTTTAATGAGTGTAACGGTTTTGCCAAGCTTTCCATTTTGTACCTAAACTGGTCTGATATTACCTCACTGAAAATGGGCTTCTGTAATACATATTTTAGACCAATGCTGCCTGGAACACAAATTTACCTAATGATGCCTTTGCTGACTGGCTAACATTTTATTTGTTCTAGCTTTGGTAAAATTTCTGTCTAAGAGAAGCTTAGGAAACATATTGCCACTATTGATCTTATCTTTTGGCAAGAAAACAATAAATATATATAACAGATGAGTTGAACTACAATATAAATGGGTACAATTATGATTTTAAATCATTTGCTAAAATGATGGAAAATATTATGCATGAGTTTTTGTAAGTATTTTACAGTTCTTTTCTTGACCTCAATACCTTTGCCCTGACACTAACTAATTTGTTGGCTGACCTTATTATGTTCTAAGATTTGAAACAGCATTTAGTTCCCCGTGAGATCGTGGAAAGCAATTTTGGAAAGTCTTCATTTTAATGCAGCAGTAAAAATTTATTATCAAATAATTTATTATGGATAATCTTTACGGTAATTCAATGTTTTCTTTATATATAATGCAAAACTGATTATCTCACTCATTGTATGTTGCTTAAGAAAGGGAGCTTTGGGTTTTTCCACGTAAGCAAGAATAAGCAATATAAACAGTTCAAATATTAATTTGGTAATTGGTCTAACTGACCTTTAAGATCCTCTCACTTTGCTCACTAAATTTATGGCAGGTGAAAAGGTTATTGTCCTCTTTATCACAGAACAATGATGGCCTCCCATTCCAATTTTGTGCACTAAAAGATGACAAAATACCTTCCATGACTGCTCTTTTTCCTTTGACTTGCATTGGTCTATCTCTGACTCTGACTCCCCTAATATCCCATTATCCATTGCATTTTAACCAGGACAACATTTCAGTAGTGATGTCCAACAGAACTTTCTGCAATGATGAAAATGTTGTATATGTGTGCTGTCCAATATGGTAGCCACTAGCCACAGGGAATGATTAAGCACTTAAAATATGGCTAGTACAACTGAAGACCAAATTATTTAATTTTGATTAATTTGAATTGTAATATCTACAGTGGCTAATGAATACTGTATCTGTAAGCACAAAGTATTCAAAGCTTTTCTAAGCTCTGGTTTCTATTTTGCAATAGTTGTTCTAGCTTTACTTGCTCTTGGAAATAATCTTAAATTTTTGTCAGGTGCTCTCTAAGACTTTTAGAAAAAACTAAATAACACTTCAGTTAATCAACATTCTGTTAAAATTAAGTTCCTCTCTACAAAAGCCTATTTTTAATTATGTTTGTAAACAAGAGTATGAAAGCCCATTATCTCTGAGAAAAAAAATAAACCAGCAGTGCGTGCTAATGGACCCCTAGTCTTTCTGAATATCGGAAAGAATCTAGTCATATAAAACTAGCACAAAAAGGGCTGATTACATTTTCTTACCTGGGAAAGTGCTCTCCTAAGCACTAGCAATGAAGTCTTTCTTCCAGGAAAAAAATCTTAATACTTTTGGCCAATGAATATTATAAGACCTTACAGAATAGAATTCATGTAAAAGAAACTGATGGTCAGTGTAAATTACAAAATAACATTACAGCAAGTTTTTGAGAATGGACATGCATAATATTTCAGAGGTAAAGAAATCAGCAAACCTAATGACATCATGTATTTTATACAGTAGTATGGGTCATCAGAGAATAATTATTTTTCATTTCTGTGTTTTCTCTTCCCCAGCAAGAGAGTTGTTGGAAATTATCTTGAAGTCACTGAAATTGATTCTAAGGTCCAAGAAAGTTTTACTAGAAGCCCACTATTCAGGTAAAGAGAGTATAATCAAGCACGTTGCATTTGACAGTAGAAAAAAAATGGTGGCTGATGTCTAAGGGTAAGTGCTTGGAGAGGAGAGACCTTGCAATCAGGTGTGATGCAGTGTCCCTGACACCAGCTAATACTTGGGAAGTGAGCATATGTATGTGACCTGAAAAGGAGGAACACGGAACACTGCAGCTTGGAGACGAGATTGGAGGGGGGGAATGAAAATAAGATCAGACAGGGCTCCGTAGGCCATGTTAAGGAGTTCGGATTGTACTCTGAATGCACTGGAAAGTCACTGAAGGGTTTTAGGAAGGCAAATGATAAATCTGGAGGCACTGTGCATTAAAAAAAAAAATCATTGTTACACTCATGAATACTGTTAGTGTCATATATTAGGCTGCACCGCTAATTTAGTACCTGATGATGGCTATGAAAGACATTTTATAAATGGCAAGTGCTACAGAAATATTAAGGCACAGTTTTTATTTAACATTATTTTGTACTTTTTTCCTGAAGTCACGTGGAAATCACTGCATCCGTTCATAATTATATAAAAATATTTTACAGAGTGAAGCAGACTAAGACATTAATTACAAAATTCACATTGTTTTTAAAGTTTAACTCTAAATCCTTTCCCAGTGTTAATTAGAGAATACCTGTATACACAAGGTGCTGTTTATCTGTTATTAGCAAACATTACGATTTGCCAATACCAGCAACTGTTAAAAGATAGAGGTCCTTCTTACTGAGATAGCATAAGGTATAACTTCTACATTGTACCTAACACGGTTGTTTAATCAAGGAGCTGGTAAGGGTTTCAAAGGAGAACCTCTAATTTTAATGAAAAATATAAAGTATAAAATGAACTACCAGCAGCAAAATGTCAAAAGCAAGCAGGAAAATTCATGTAGTTTCCATCACCTTCTTAAGAGGCAGCCTTGCCTCAGAAGTGAATAGGCACATTTTGATTAGTACACTGTAGCTATTATTAGTATTTGTTGAAAACACAAACATTAGGAAAATGTGACAACTGTAGCCAGAGAACCATTGAAAAATATATCAAAAAATAATTAAAAGAAAAACCCCGAAAAAAAAGAATATTGCCAAAGTAGAAAATCAAAAGGGCCATTTATATAGAACACTATGCTCATCTTCATTTTGCATCAAACAAATCAAACATACAGTAAATTAGGTCTAAAGATGGGCACAACCCCATTTCATTTTATTTTTTAATATCCCCTCAAAAGTGATGTGACTATGCCTGGAAATGGCCAGCAATCTTACCTCTGGGATGGGCCCTACTTCCCGTTCATTTCCACCAGGGTGAGCATTCATTCTGAATGTGAATGGGGTCCAACAGAACATCCTGCTTCACTACAGGAGAGCAAGGGGGCTCTTATACCTGCGTGTCCTCACATGTGTCACTGGCACAGTCAGGAGACCAGGTAGCCAAACTTTGTGCATTATCTGATGGCTGATGAGGATAGCAAAACTGAGAAGCTGAGATGGACTGTGGCCCTACCTGTGTGGACTGATGATTTTTCTCTGTGTAGCCCATCAAATTTAAACATGACCTGTGTTCCTTACAACATATTTTCCAACAACTAAATGAAGCTTCCTAATGTGATTTAATGAAAGCTGTCACCTTTAATAAGGTAGAGAACCTTGAATCTAAGTTCCCAAATGTGACAAGTCTAATGTGACCAAACCAGGTTGAATGCCAACAAAGAACTGCAGTTTCCCAAATCTGGATTCTCATTTTTGACACCTTTTCCAAGTCGTTTTGGAGGTAGCTTTTGAAAACTATTTGCTCAAAGAAAGTATATCATACTCAGACTCATATATCAGAAAAGCTGAATAGAAAACTTGAAAGGCTTTCATAGATTTATATCCTTCAAACAGATTTTTAATAAAGCATTAATAAATGTTTTTAAGAAAGAAGAGAAAGCATTTGATATGTAATTTCCATGCACATAGAAAACATGCTAAAATAGGTAGATAAAAATTTTAAATAAAATCATAGACCACTAAGCAAAACAGAAAGATGCAACCTGGTGAGTTCTCTGACCTTGGGCAAGTCCTTCACAAGAATGGACATAAAGAATATCTGACCGACAGCTCCACTGAGCTGCAAGCGTGGATAGAAATGCAAAGAAAAGTGTTTTGTAAAATAGAGGTTGCTATTCAAATGTTGTTTGGAGCCTAACCCACTTTGTTATGCAAAAGGAATGTGATGGATATAAATGGATAAACTCATTAGTAATGCAGTTAACACAGTAAAGTGTATTACTGTTACCTACCACAGGGCACTAGTCGGCACTCCATAAATACACAAATGCACACTGAATTCAACCAAAATACTGTATCATTCAAATCTGTGTACAATTCATAAATTGATAATTTCCACCTTCAAACAAAATATTATGCTAAAATAAAATACATAATACAACTAAGGGCAGCATCACTAACCTGAATCTACTAACCTCCATCTCTCTCTCTGACACAATCACTTTTCAAAACCTAGTTAGTTAACTCGAAGGTATCAAGCAATATGTAGAGCCTTCTGAATACACTGTAGAAAATTCTTAGCCAAGAATTGCACCCATTGGGCACTAATGAACTATTTTACCATTATGCAAAAATGCTTATAAGAAATAGCTTCTAAACAGGCAATATAATATTGCACATTTCAATGTACTTTAACCAACTACACTGTCCAGTGAAATATGTGTTGAGAAGCATTTATAATGGAGTTTATTCTACAAAATATGAAGAACTGATTATAGAGAATGATTCCAAAAATGATAAAAAGGTATTTATTTTTATTGCATTAATGCTTGGAACTGACATTTCCAGACTCAAATTGGAGCACAATAATCGTGCCCCTCTATGAAACATACAAATGATCGAATATACAAAATTTATCTCTAAGTCAAGGAAAACTCCATACATATGGGATGGAGTCCTAAATCTGATTTTTAAGTCCCTTGTTGAAAATTGTGTGCTTCCCATACATATCATGTAACAAATGCTGCTTAGAATCCCAGGAGAATGGAAAAAACTACCTAGTGCAGCTAAAAAGACTAATAACAGCAGTCTCCCTTAACTCCTCTAAAATCCTCTAAGCTCTCTTGATCCCCAAGTTACACCGAAGAGAAGGCTCAAACTTGGGGAAGTAAGGCAGAAAAATTATAAATATGCCACTAGACTGTAAATACATTGAAAACAAGCATCACATCTCATAAACATATCCCCCCATGTTGTTTTGTATGTATTTTCAAACATTCAGAAAAGTTGAAATAATTTTACAGTGAACACCTATATACCCACCACTAGACTCTACAATTAACATTTTACTACGTTTGCTTTATCACATATCTTTGTGGTATACAATTTTTATGATCTCAATCTCACTTTGGAAATGAGAGAGATAAATCCTGAGTTAGTTGATGTACTGAGAATTTTCCCTATGTTCAATGTTCTTTCACTCTTTGAAACTGAAATAAAATCCATACTAATGTTTAGAATTTAGAAGGTAAATTCTTATCTAAAATGTACCATGAATTAAGGGTAACTTTGTACTTGTCAACATGCCATGGCCAGAAAGTATTTTGGTTTAATAATTCGTCTTCCTAAGGGAAATAAAGCTTTGAACTCACAGACTTTCTTCTGACCGGCTCTAGGGTTGAGCTCTAGTCACCTAAGGCTGACCCTGATCCATATGTTAGAATGAAATATCCTGAGCACCAACTATTCTCTCTCTTCTCTTCAGGAAACAGGCAAACTGAGCCCTGGCCTCAGATGAACTACTAATACCAAGTCTAATAGAAATCAGGAAAGAATACTGGGACCCACAGGGTAATTCTACCCTAGGGCTAGTGTGGAGAATTGAAGGCCGATTGATAAGCTCCAGTTCCACCTCTGTGTGTGTGTGTGTGTGTGTGTGTGTGTGTGTGTGTGTGTGTGTGTGTGTGTGTGTGTGTGTGTGTGTTTGCGCGCGCATGCACGTTTTGTTCCCACTCCCAAATAAAGAAGCCCTTCACCTTTTGGGGACTCTGGCGTTAAGAGTATCTAAACTGTTTGTTAAATGCAGATGGGAGAGAGAAGTCTAAGATGGGCTGCCGTGATTGCAGCTAACCCGGAAGTCATTTGACATCAGCTCTTCCAAGGCTTCAGAGGAAGTCAAACGATGAGAGGGTAGTAACATTCCTGCCCTTCGGCTCACATTCTGCCTCTGTCCCCAGAGCAGGGACCATGTTCAACTCCTTAGTTCACCCCCAACAGCCACCAGTTATTGAGGGTTTCTGCGTGGGAGGCACTGTTCCAGATGCTTTGTATATGATTATTTTCACTACTCCCATTTTAAGAAATACCACAAAAGAGAAAACTAGGAGAAGACAGGAGCTGAGTAATTTGACAACGTGCCAAAGCCAAGAATGAAACTCAGGCAGTCATTCTAGATCCTTTGCTCCTAACTATTCCTTACACTACTTTTTACTAGACCTTACCAACGACGTTGCTAGCCTACTGGTCAAGTCATGAGTGAAATAGTGGGCCATGTTTTATTACTAGGCAGTGTTTTTTTTCTGCTCAAGGTAGGGTCAGGAGCCTCAACATTTTTCCTGTTGTACTGCTCATTTGTGGTAAGCTCACTAACAGGGTCCTCCTCTTCGGAAAGTCTCTCTCTGTCCATTGTCATCCACACAACTAACTTGGTTAGTATATTCAGGTCTTCTCAGTGGAGCAGTGATTCTAGCTTTGCAGGACTAGAAAACCCAGATTTGGCTTTTGGACCTAAGGTACCACATCTTCTCAGAGATGATCTACTTTTAGGACAGTTTAGAAGCATTTATATATATATATATATATATATATATATACACTCTTTTTATAATGCTATTCCTTTGTTCCCATTTACCACTGTTTTGTATATATTTAGTTTCCTCAGCAGGGAAACTTAGAGAGGAGTGAATAGGAAGACGTCACATAAAATCTCACCTCAAATCCCAAGCACCAGATTCAATGAATGATTCTAATTGTGTTTGGTTTGCTTTTTCGTAAATCAGGTAATGGCAGGAGATGGGAGAAGGTGCTAGCAGCTTCCTCAGCAACTGCTTGGGACAATTTCAGCTGCAGAGACCATCAACAATGGGGTGACAGTGGGAGGAGGCAGCAGCTGTCCTGTGAATGGGTCACCTGTCAACTGAGAGTGTGTAAGTGTAAGTCAGGGCCAGCCATACTGTGCAAGTGTTGATGCTGTCATCTATCTGGGTGTGCACTGGGGATGTCCAAGAGTACAATGGGAATGAATAAAAAGGATAAAAGAATTCTGGAAAAATTTAAATTCCAAGCAGCTGTGTTAACACAGAGCCAAACTCTAGCCCAGAACTCTCGATATAGAATGTCTTAGTTTAGGTTTCCACAGAGCAGACCAGAAACAATGATTCAAATGCAAGGAGTTGATTTGGCTGACGATTCCAGGAAATATGGGAGGGAAGTCAGGATGGGAGATTAGAACCAGAAGACAGAAAATAAAGGGCATCTTATGACAACAGCAGGTCCTTAATCCCACTGAGGACCTCTCAGACACGGTCTCTAGGGCAGTGCTTCTCAAACACTGCTGTGCACCAGAATCACCTGTAGGTCTTGTTACAAATGCCCATTCTGATTCTGCAGGTTTAGCGTGGGGTCTGAGACTGCATTGCTTACATGCTCCCAGATGAGAAAGCTGCTGCTGCTACCCCTCAGAACACTTTGAAGAGGAAAGATGTTGATTTCTTGCTTATTTCTCATTCGAGTTTTCCAAATTTTCATATAAAATTAACAGAATTTCTTACGTCCACTGCTTTCACCACCTATTATTAAATCTGCTTTGTTTCGTGTAACTCTTATCCCAGGCATTGCATCCTCACTGAGTATCAGCAGTCTTGGAAACATTTGGTCAGTCTTCATGGAAGGAAAACACGAAAAGTTCTGTCCACCTGGTCCTAGTGCTATGAAATCAGGTGGCCCTGCTCTTGAGCAGGTAGCGTGCTATCCACAGAAACGAATCAAGCTGCTCAGCCCACTCCCAACCCCTCTGACTCTTCTCTGCTAACACATTTGTTGTTGCTCCTCACTCCATTCGAGTGCCAACTTGTATTCCGATTTTGTGATAAGCCTCAAATCTATGGTCTTTGGAAATGAGGAATAAATCTGTTTTCCTGATTTTGATACTCAGCCCTCTTTAATGGTATGTATTCATGCATTCACAGGTTCTCACCCACGTGGCTACCTCAGGGTAAGCTTTCTGGAATCTCAGTCCTCATGTTTATACTCATCTGGAACCTCAAGAGAGGCAAATGGACATGGGTGAACTATTGTTTTAAAATTATGGTGCTATGTTCAAATGTATATGTTTCTACAGTCAAATGGAGAACAGTCCCAGCCCCTTTAGAAACAGAATCTTAAAGAGAAACTAACAATGATACGATTGGCCATTCGAGGCAGGGCAGCAAATATTATAATATTTGCTTTTAAAAGTTACGTATTTATATATAATAGGTATAAATATATGTTTAAAATATAATGATATATGTATAAAAAGGTGAGAACAAATCAGTGCATTTGCGTAGTACAAGTTTTCTACATTGTATATGTACATATTTTTTCAATATATTTTAGAAAAAGATTAGTCTCGGTCATTCCGTCATGAAATAATAAAAGCTTGAATAACTCACGTACTAATATCAAGACAGAGGAAGGTATTTATGAAGAAACAGGAATTAAAATTTACTAAACCTTATACGTTTGTATTAATACTGAGACCATAATTTATGACAACTAATAACCATAATAACACTTTATATATAATTCTGCCTTCAAAATGTTCAAAACATATATAACTCCAGTATCATATATTTCAGACTTGTCTATTTTGTCTCTTTATTTATATGCAGATTATGTGGCCATTATACCTGTTGACGCTTTAAATCCACCAATCAGGAAAAAGAACACGGTCTAGTTTACAACAAATGAGAAGAACCATGAAGCATGGAATACAGTGTTCACTTTTATCTATTTCCAGCTTTTTCTGTTATCCCAAGTCTGTTTACACTGAAAATATACGTAGTCAGAAGCAAAAAGGCCAGTGGCCATACGAACTTTCAGAAGTCTATTTGAGGAACACGAATGATATAATAGAGGAAGTTTTAAAGGAGGTTCTATCCAAGTTCAGATTTGAAAGAGAAGCTTCTAGAATCACTTCTGAGCAGAAAAAGAGCTCACCTTATCTAATTCATCCTTAGAGAACTCCAGGTCAAGTGGCTTAGAGACGGCTGTTTACAGCATCCTTTTATAAATGACGAAGGGGCAGAGGAAGAAATTACAGGCAGTCTTAATCGGCATCACAATGTGCCACAATGCCAGGACTAGTTTCTTACTGAACATGATATTCATATTTGTGCCTATACCTGTATTCCAGATTTATATAATAACAGTGCAAAATGGCTGCTCAATGTACAGTTGTCCCTTGAACACACAAAAGTTAGGGGCATTGATCCCCTCGCAGTCAAAAATCCACCTATAATTTTCCACTCGCCCTCTGTATCTGAGGTTCTGAGTCTGAGGATTCAACCAACCATGGACCGTGTGCTGTAGTACATATTCACAGAAAAAAATCTGCATGGAAGCAGACCCACACAGTTCAAACCAGGTGTTAATAAAGGGTCAACTATATTTCAAAAATTAAAAGTTTGAATAATCAGTAACGGGATGACTAGTCAATTTTGTTGAAACCCCCAGACAATCCATTCCTATTAGCACTCATGCTTCAGGACTGGATGACTGATAAACGATGTGGTTTTGCTTCAGAAACCTCATCCTCCCTCATGGTCCTTTTGACATATATTGTACACACTAACAAAAAAGAAGTCAGGCAGATTTATAAAAATAAAGCACCGTGTAATGAGTCCAACCTTCAAGAATATCAAAGAATGAAGGGCTGGGGCTTCCCTGGTGGCGCAGTGGTTGCGCGGCCGCCTGCCGATGCAGGGGAACCGGGTTCGCGCCCCGGTCTGGGAGGATCCCACATGCCGCGGAGCGGCTGGGCCCGTGAGCCATGGCCGCTGGGCCTGCCCGTCCGGAGCCTGTGCTCCGCAACGGGAGAGGCCGCAGCAGAGGGAAGCCCGCGTACCACAAAAAAAAAAAAAAAAAAAAAGAATGAAGGGCTGAATCTATCCTAAGCCTCCTAAGCCTCTCTTCTATAGTGATTTATCTTTGTATTTTATCTTAAGAAGACAGATCTTTAATCAGTCTCCAACATAATTTCAAGCAGTCCTCAACACCTGTGAGAATAATCCCAATCTTCTTAACTCTATACGATGCTGTTTTACCATCACTGCAAGAAAATGCAACAAATGTAGTCTACATTAAAAGAATCAGCACACTAAAAGAAAATAAAAATAAATATTAGGCTAGTTTTAAATTGATAAAGTAGTTTTACTCTATAAAGCAGTGGCAAACATAAGTGGGTAAGATTTTTCAGTAAAATTATTAGAGTAGCCTAACACAGTCATATACAGATACACACCTGGATCATACTTCTGCATGATGTCAACAGAAAAAAAAAAGAACAAAACTAGTCTATGCGGATAGACTGTGATGAAGCACTCACCGTCACTTACAGATGATGCTTTCGCTAACTCCCCACTTAAACTTGATTTTAAGTCCACAACATCACAGGGGATGCCCTTAAAATAATAGGCTTGCTCCATCAGTATTCCCTTTTCTATTAATAAATACAATCATTGCTCTCATTTTCCATGATTTTCCACATCTTAAACACTCTGATTCACTACACCCGGAGTATGTCACTTCTGAAATAAGTGTCGTCTCTTAGAAAGAAAGACATGATGTGTTGGAATTTACCTTGAGTTTTTTTGCATGGCAGTGTGAAAATAATACTAACATGTAAAAGACATGATTTTAGGAAGTGACAAACTGAGATGGCATCCATCTTGGACATTTCCATAAAAGTAAGTACCTCCGCATATATGCAATAATACTGCTCATCCCTTTCTGGTTTAGAGAATAGAGAAACAAAATAATTCCAACAGGTCACTATATATTTATTGTATGTCACTGCCATAATTTCAAAATGTGTATCCTGCTACCCTCTTTAGCAGTACCTAGTAAATTGCTGACTATGACAAATTGTTTGGTTTAATATACAAAATATTCATGGAGCAATACAGCAGTGTCCCAGGGCTGTCTGAACAGCAAACTGCTGCAATTAGACTGACAGTGAAATCCACTGAGCTGTGCTTTTCAGTTCAAGGTCACAAGTAATTATACAGAAGTGACATTTGTACCTTAGGGCTTTCACTGTTCCAGGAGCTTTTGCAGAAATAATTCCACAAAGCAATACAATTAGTGGAAAGCAATATACCAACTTCCCTGGCATCAATGAGCAAACAAGGGTCAAAAGGTAAAGTTTCCAAAAATAAACACCTCATTGTGGGCATTCAGGAGCTTTTCGATGCCACCATAATTCTCCCATCTGGGACATTCCAGAAGCTGAATGCCAAGAGGAGGATTATGGGCCAATACTAACTGAAAGGTCTACTGATAAAAATCACAGGAATCAAAAAGACAACTGAATTCCACCTAGTCCTGCACTAATCCAAGTTGATCTGAAATTCTTAGAAGTATTCTCAATTCCTACAAGAGCCACATTTCTGTTTTATCCATAATGAAGAGCACTTCAATATAGCATTTGTGGAGATGATAGCTTTTTAACTTTCAAGTATGTTTTCCTATGTTCAGACTTAGTGAGGTGATGAAGCATTACTTAAAAGAAGTCCAAGAGAATTCACACACAATTTTGAACCCTTTAATTTTGAATAATAGTGTGTGTATGTATCTTTTAGTATATATATTCTTGAGGAACTGATCATTAACGTTTACAGGACCGAATATCTTAAAGAGGTAAAAGCAGTTTTTACCTTTGTAAGAAGGTACTTTCTTAATAAATCAGAAAGGACCAAGCATGTGTGTGGTATATAGCAAGTACTCCACAAATGATCTCTTCCCTGACATTTACCTACTCATTACAGTAAAACACATATTCACAAACTCTCATGCTCAGCATCCTAAAAGTTTCTACTTAGAAACAGAGCAAAATAAGTACAAATCCACATAGTTTAAATTAAGAACAAAAGCTAGTGAACTATTTATATACTGAACAAGAAATCGGTTGTGCAGAGTACAAAACAGGAGCCTCTATTCAAGCCAGTTCAACACACCTTGCTTTGAATGTCTACCATACATATGTCAAACTATGAAAAGGACACATTTTTCAGGAATACCAGAAAAATGTTTCACCTCTGCATTTTCAAGTTGTGAGTTAGAACTGATGCATTTTATTTCACTGATGTAAAACACTGTGCCTGTTAAATTAATTCATCACAAAGGACTACAAACACTTAAAGTAATTACATGAATGATCTTATAATCTCTACTGGCAATTGTGTGGTGTCAGGGCTGTGCCCAAAGCTTAGTCTATAAAGATTTATGATGCTACATTTCATTTTTCTCCTTAATACAAACTCACAAATCTGTCATTAGACTAGGTATTCCTGCTGACACTTAACAAATTGAAATCTTAAGTATTGATCAACTGATCAATCAACATCTGAGTTTCTGACTTATTCACTGCAAATGCCTACACCAATTGGGTGGCCAGGAGATCATTAGAACCCCATTTTCCATCTTGATACTGCTCAATGAAAATGTTCATTGCTCCCCCATCTCCTTACCAACTAGAAGGTAAAACTACAGGGAAATAGGGATTCTCTTGGACCACAACACCAAGCTGTTTTTTTTATATTTTTTCCACAGAATCATGGATCCTCATAGGTTGTCTAAACTTTTATATTCTTTATTTATATTCATATATTCTTTATGCTAAACAGCCCTTTGTGAATTGGCCTGGGCAACTAAGCATCATTACAGACCATTATTTAAAGTTCCATTCAAGAAATTTTCAAAATGACTTTTAAAATTCATTCCATTCCATTTCATTCCATTCTTTAGCTTGCAATCCATTCTGTGTTTACAAAAATATCTCTTATTTGGGAAATGAAAGGATAGCACTTGTAGAGGTACTTTGCTTTCTTGCCAGAAAAGCAGGGCTTCTATCAAAAATCAGAACTCTGCAGTATTAATTACTTACCTAACCCACTTCCCTCTTGTCAACTGAAAAATAATGAACAACCTAAAAGTTGAGAATTATGTTTTATTTGGGCGGACAAAACTGAAGACTTTTTTGCAACAAAGACCAGGCAGTCAAAACATCAAAAGGTTACTGTTAATTAAAGAAAACCAGACACCTCAAGTTAAGGAATTTAGTGCTTTTCTGTGTATGGGAAGATGCAAGAGTCAGAGCTCACTGAAATCATTCCTTTGATATGCACCTCCGCTATCTGGGGCCAGCATCCTGTGCTTTCTCAACCTGAGTCTCCTCAGGGTGCACCTTCAGGGGTAGTTGCAGTGGCTGATGGTGGGCATCCCGTTTCTAACCTGAGTTCCCTCAGGGCTCACTGTTGGGGCAGCTACAATGTGATGGCTTGATGGCTGCAACATCCATTTTTAATGATATGGCAGGCAATATTTTTCATTCACACTCTTCACTAGCCTAATACAGTATGCAAAGTACCATCAGTGTGAAGGACATTTAAAAAATGTGAATAGAGAAAAAGGATTAAAGGCTCCTCAGTAGTTAAGAAATTGAAGGGCATGCTTTAGATGGAAACTTAGCTTGCCAACTCTTTCGGATTAACACCCTTATTGCCAACAACAGCAAAAAAAAAAAAAAAAAAAAATGCCGACTGTTTAAAACACCAACAGCATTCTCGGTAACACACTTATTTGTGCAGAAATTTATACCCACAATGAACTGAAAACTGACCAGGCATCTTGGATTTTATAGTACTTAGTGTTTTCTGAGATTTACTTATACTGAAGGTAACTCAATGAAGAAACCAAACTGGCACAAATAATCCATCCATTTCTACCTGGATTGATGCAAAGGGATCCGTGTAGCCCCCAATCCAGTGGCACTGGTCATAAGATCAGAACAAATTAATAAGCTGTTGACTCTTTATGGCCTCTTCTAAATTTCTTACCTCTAAACATGTGAAAGAGCTAGGTGTCTTCTGGGAGTACAAAGTGCGTAGTAAATAATTTCTGAGACATATGTAAAAACAAACCTTAATCATGCCCCTTAAATCCAGTTCTAGCTAAAAATCTTCTTTCTATTATCTCACTATTCCTTGCTTTCGTGCCTTAGCCAGTGGGTTCCCACACACATCTCCTGTACTAATGGATTCAATGAAAGGCACCACAAAAGAGTATATATTTCATTATGAGCAGGCTTTCTCTGCTGGGCACCATCCCTGACCCTTCTGATAAGTGCTCTCACAACAATGCAACAGTTTAGCAGGTAAGAGTTTCTAAAAAGGTAGAAAAATGAGTTTGAAATGCAACCCTCAGTATTCAATTCCCAGCTTCCTACTCAGAAGCTCTCTAAGACCATTTAAAAATACATATTAGCACAGTCCTTTCTTAATATTTTCCATTAGTTCCTTAGACATCACACATGAAGAGGCAAACCAAAGCTCACAGTTGCCTCACGACTCTCTTTCTAGGCTAGCTGGAAAAATGAGAAGCTGATGTGTGCACCAAGGACATGAAATCAGAGAATTTCAAATGCCAACTATGCCTCCTAATAACAGCAAGGCAGGTGTTCTCTTGCTCCATCACCCCAGAGATGCCCCAGGACTCATACCTCATCCTGAATCTCAGAAAAGTGTTCACATGAGGTCAGGCCAGCATGTCACTAGAATCAAGTCAAGGGTGGGCAAACACAGCAGAATCCTTTACAAACCCACTGGATGGATGAATTCAGAAGACTTTAGAAACAAAACCACTAACTGATAATGAAATCCAGACCCGTAGCAACACTTGGCTACAGGATTAATTTCCATGAAATACTATGTTATTTTATCTCTCAAAGCACATTCATTTTCAATTTATAAAATTCTATGTAAGCAAAAACAAAAATGACCAAGCAAAAGGAAATGTATTTGTATTACCTTCTTCTGATCTTCTAGCTTGTGACTCACTGGATTCTTTCCATGTCTGTTCATCTCTGAAGATAAATCCATCACATTAGGTTCTTACCCTTCACAATGGAATCTCTTCAAAAAAGCAACAAACTAATCCAAGATGCAATCACTAGGAAAACACTGGAATGCCACATTTCCCATCACGCACCGTCTCTGAACTTCATCAACTCCAAGGAATGATTAAAAAATCCATTGATTGAATGGAAAACATGAATTGTGTAATTTACTCCTGGGACTTTCCAAATCAGCATATGGTTTTAAATGCAGACTTCTCAAGAGCAAAATATTCATCCAGGAATTTTAACTCCAACTGCTATCTTTTTCTTTCTTCACAGTTTTCCATTTTAACAAATAATTACACAGTTCCTGTAAACCTGTGATAAGAAAAAATAAGCACATTGTTAATTCTCCCCCACCACTTATAGTACAATTAATGAAAACTTATCTGAAATGTCCAATTTAGAAAAAGATTGTAGGCATGGATTATATTTCACATAAAAGTAATAGCAAGTGAAAGGCATTATTCTTTAACCCTATGGCCTTTAAAATACCAATTATAATACCTGAACCAAAAGAGAATATTAAAACCAGGGATTCATAGCACATCAAGCAAAATACACATACATTCACCAAACGTGTATATGCTCCATGGTCCCGCTCATTAATTTCAGCATTCATAGAACTACAGAATTCAGAAAAGAGCCCAATATAACTAGACACTATGCTAGACTGACACTTTTCATAAACAACTTTATTTAAACTTCATAATGAATCTATAAAATGGTTCTTATTACTCTATTTTAAGATGAGGAGACTGAGAGTGTAAGGAAATTTTTGTTAAGTCTAGTCAAACAAGTGTAAGAGGATTAGAATTTGAATCCAGATATCTTTGGCTCCAAAACACATTCTTTGTCCTAGACATAGTTGTGTCAATTCATATTACATATTTTATTGTCCACAAGGATACCATAAATGAGTTTATTAAGTGCCTTGCTAGATTATGAATGCACAGGGCACTCTCCTTATAACCCAGTGGTTTCCAAACCCAGCCAGAAAACTGAATCTACTGGTAATAATCTTAATCACATAGATTCCTGGGGTCCACACAACCCTGCTAATTCAGAAGCTACAGGGCAGTGCTTGCAAATCTGTTCTGGGTTTTGTTGTTGTTTTTCCATCTCTTCTAAACAATTCTGATGCAAGAAAACCACAGAAGAGTTGAAACCTCCCGCTAATACAGGGCACTTCCCAAATTTGTCTGCATTTTGGAATCATCTGGGAAGCTTCAAAAACTACTGACTCTTATGTCTCATCCCCAGAGACTATGATTTAATTAGTCTGAGATATGGCCTGAGTCTTGGAACCACAGACCTAATATATATATATATATATATTCCCTTTACGTAACTGACCAACCACTGCATGAATACATCAAAGAGGAAACTTAGTGTCTCAGAAGGCAGCTCTTTCCATACTGGAGCAGTTCCAGTCTTTAGATTGTTCTTCCTAATTTGGAGATGAAATCTGCCTTCCTGAATGTGTCCGTACATTTGCAATTATTTACATCCTTGTAGTCCTCAATGTACATAGAATCTTTTAAATTTCCCTTTTCATCTGACAGTCCTTCAAGTATCACCTTAGTGGGTTAACCATCCCTAGTGCCTTCAACAATTCCTCACTACCCTGGTTATTACTTAAAAGGCTTTACTTTTGACATGACCCATAAAATGTGCTATCCAGAAATGAGCACGGGGGCGAGCATGGCACGCTCTCTTTAAGAACTCACCTCCAGTACCACAAAACATGCCAGGCCAAGCATCCAATAAATGATAAAGTAGACAGATAATGCTTGAAGATCAGCTCCTGAACTGTTTCCAGACTAGTCATTCTTTTGCCAAGCCTTGCTCCTTCTACAACTCCTCTGCTCTGCTGCGTAGGTATTTTTGCTACATACTATGTAGTACCTAGTTTGTGTACTCTGTGAATGTTACCAGCAAAGGAAACTGCACGGGCAAAGGCTTGGACATAGGAGAAAACATAGTCCATCCAAGGAATTCAAAGAAATTCAATAAGAAGCCACTGTAAATGTTTAAGAAAGAATGTAACATAAAATATTTTTTTATTTTAAAAGTTTGTCTTAACTAAACTATGGAAAATAGATGGGAGGGAACAAAACTGGTGGCAAGAGAAACCTTCTAGGGATTGTTAGAACCATTAAAGAGACAACAGCATTCTGAACTAGTGTAGGAGCTGAACGGTGGGAAAGAATGACAAAACTGAGTGATACAGTACATAAAAGGAGGAGGTGATGGAATTGGTAATTGATTGGACATGTGTGTGGTTTAAGGGTGCATATGAGCATAGGGACGATGATATCATTATCTAAGATAGCAAATCCCACAAGAGAAGCACTTTAGACATGGGGAAGATAAAAGAATTTGTAAAGCAAACAAAAGATGCTTACTAAAATCCAGAAAATTCCAAGGCAATCTCACTGATGGACATAGAAGTAACTGTCCTAAAGGAATACTAGCAAACTGAATCCAGTAAAATATAAAATGAATCATACATCAATTCCAGGATGGTATCACCCCAGGAATAAAAGACTGGTTTAAGATTTGAAAATCAATCAGTGTAATTCACCGCATTAACAAAACAAGGAAGAACAATGATATGTTCACCTCTATTGGTGCAGAAATATAATCTGACAAATTAAACATTGATTCATGATCAAAACAAAAACCTCTTGGCAAATAAGGACTAGAAAGAGACTTTCATAATCGTCCTTCATCTGATAAAGTATATTCATAAAATATCTATAGCAAACACATACTTCTGGGTGAAAAGTTAAAGACTTTCCATTTGCTCAGGAATAACACATAAATACCTGCTAACATGATGACTATTCAATATTGTACTTAAAGTCCTAGCCATTCAGTGAGACAAGAAAATATGAGAGAGGGAGAGAAACAGAGACAGAGAGAGAGGGAAGGAGGGGGAGGGATGAAGAAGGATTCAGGCAAGCAGTATAAGCATTAAAAAGGAAGAAAAAAAAACAGTATTTGCAAATGTCATGATGATATATAGAGAAACTACTAAAAAATCAAGAGAGAAATTACTAGAATTAACGTGTTCAGTAATTCTCCTGGATACAAATATACAACATTCCTTTATATTTCTTTATAACAGCAACAAATACTCAGAAAATGAAACTCTAAAAAGATACTCTTTTACGCTGTCACTTAGAATAATATCTTGGAATGAATCTCATAAAAGACGGTAAAAACTTTATGATATGGCAATAAAACACCATCAAAAAATAAATATCTAGATGAATAGAGGGCTTATTAATAAACTAAGATTCAGTACTGTAGAAATGCCAACTCATGCCTAAAGGATTTATAGATTCAGTGCATTACTAATCAAAATCCCCAGTTTTATTTTTACAACTCTAGAAGATGCTCCTAAAATATATATGGAAATGTAAAAGACCAAGAAAATCCAAGACACTCATGAAGAACAAGTTGCAACTATTTGCTTTACCAGATGTGAAGACCTATTATCAACTAACAGTAAATAAAAAGGCATGTAACTGGTACAAGGGTAGACAAGTTCACCAATGGAACACAAAAGCCCAGAGAAGGACTCTTAACACATACGGTCACATGATTAATTACAAAGCTGAAATTGCAAAGCTGTGGGGAAAAAGTCTTTTCAATAAAGAGTTCTGGGTCAATTGGCTATTCATATGGAAAAAAATAAAACTTGACCTCTACTTCACACCAATAATCAATTCCAGGTGGATTGTAGACAAAACAATAAGGCTTCTGGGAAAATATTTTCATGATCTCAGCGAAGGGAAAGATTTCTTAAACAAGAGACAAAAGTCACTAAACATAAAGAAAAAATATAACTAAGATTAGATTAAAATCAAGAACTTTTATTCATCAGATTGTACCAATAAGAAAATATAAATGCAACCCATAGAGTAGGAAAATGTACTTGTTATACATATAACTACATGTAAAAACACCCAAAAATCGAGCAAAGACAGGCAACAGTGAAAAATATTTGAATAAGCACTCCAAAAGTAATAATAAAAATAGAGACGGAGAACAGATTAGTGGTTGCTACGGGTTAGGGATGGAGAGAGAAGGTAAGGTTGCCTAAAAGGCATGACACAAGGAAGCCTTGTAGTAAGAGAACAATGTTAAATCTTGATTGCAGAAGTGGTTGTATGAAGCTACAAGTGTGATAAAATTGCATGGAACAATACACATACACACACAGATGAGTGTATATAACACTGTTGAAATAAGAATCAACTCAGTGGATCATACTAATACCAATCTCCAGGCTTTGACATTGTTCTACAGTCATGCAAGATGTCACCACTGGAGAAAACCAGGTGGTAACTGCTTCTACCACTTCCTGTAAACCTGCAATTATTTAAAAATAAAATTGAGAAAAAAGAGGATGTACAAATGGCCAAAAAGCACATGAGAAATGAACACCCTCCTTAGCAATCAGAAAAACGCTAATGTAAACCATAATGAGATATGAGCTTTCATTTACCTAAATGGATCAAAATAACAAAAAATGACAAAACCAACTGTTGGCAAAGACATGGAGGAACAAGAACACTGCTGGTCAGAGTATAAATGGGTACAAATATCTTGAAGAAAAATTAGTATTTCCTACTATATTTGAAGATACTTATACTATACAATAATACTCCTAGGCACGTACTGTTAAAAAACATATGCATAGGTGCATCAAGAGATACGTACAAGAAAGTTTCTTCAGAATGGCAAAAAAAAACACAACTGGAAACAACACAACATTAGAATAGGTAAATAATTTGTGGTATATTTAAACAAAGGATAACTATACATTAAATAAAATGAATAAACTATAGATATACATATCAACATGGATGAACCTCAAAAACACTAAGAATTTAAAGTCCAAACAAAAAAAGTGTATACTGTATGATTCCATTTTTATAAAGTTCAAAATCTTGTAAAACTCTACTATAGTGTTAGAAGTCAGGAGAGTGGTTACCTTTGGTGAGGGGGAAGGAAGGGGTTTTGATTGGAGTTTGGAGCACTATCAATATTTCATTTTTTGACTTGAGTGGGCATTACATGGATGTTAGCTTTACAACAACTCATTGAGCCGTAAATTTACATTCTGTGCAGTTTTCCTGATGTCTAACATACTTCATAGTAAATTTAGCTAAGAAAAAACACAGATACATCTATGTCTTTAGTATTCCCATGTCTTTAGTCTTCCCAGCAAGCAACAACAACAACAAAAATTCAAGTTAGACTAATTAAACTTGTTACTAGTGGGCACTGTTCTTCTTTTTTAAGGTTATGGACCAGCTGTTTGATTATGGCACAGAGTTTTGTCAGAACAATGTCAGCCTTACCAAGACATGGTCTATTAACTGTCAAAAAATGTATTCATCTCTTGACTTCAAACATCTCTCCTACTTTCTTTAGAGTGATGAGTTATTGTAGTCTATCAACCATACTTTTTATACATATATATTTATATCAGTATAAAATAGAATTTCCAAAGTACCATTAATGCTCTAAGTTATTTAAATTTATCCACCTTACCTAATACCTTTAATTACAGTGTTAAAAGACATCTAAAAGACACACAGCACTGATTGCCTAATATGTACTCAACATGGTGCAGGCCCAAAATAGTCAAATTTCAAATCTAGTCCTTGTCTTTACAGAGTTTACAGTCCAGTGGGGAGTCAGATTTAACTAAAACCAAGGAGTATTAGCGTACTCTTCAACTTTGTCCAACATCAAAACCTAAGCATACGGATGAGTTTACACCAATGATAAAAGGCAATTTCATGTGGAATTTATTGAATATTATGCATATAAAAATTAATTTGAATATGACGTCAGTTCATTTTAAATGTATAAAGAATCTAATATAACTTATGCTTACTTTCATGGAATAAAAACCATTTATAATAAAATTAAACTAACTGGCAAAAAAAGAACAGATTATGTATACTGAAAAGATGCTCACAGGTTATTCTCTCATATTGAAGTAATTGTCAATATGTCATATTAATCCTCTTCTACTCTTAATAGAATTCAGTGGTTGGGTTTGGTAGTGAAATCCATTTACTTTATGCGTAAGTATAAATACTTTCATTTTCCTATAGCTTAAGAGAAGGTTTCCATATTGCTCAAACTCATCTAGAAGTCCCTCACTTAGATTCAGGATGAAAAAGATCATGAATGTGAGATTTTTGAAAGGATTTTGGAGTGACTGGGATATGTGCTACTTCCTAAAATATCCTTCTCACGAGGATTTTAAGGGGACCACGCAGAGAGCTTCCCTGCATTTGTATGTTTCCTGCAACTGAGAAAACACAGAAGCCCAGTACCTGAGTGAGGTAAGGTGGCCTGTGGTGGCAGGGTAGGGTAATGCATCTGAGAAGTAAATTGTAGTCCTGTCTGATTGTAGATCAAAGATGTATATTCATCTTAGGATAGGAATTGTGGTAGGAACGTTTGCCTGAATTCACTTATGAAAGGAAAGGGATCCTGCTCAAAAGAGTAATTTGCCAGGGTAGGTAAGGGACTCCTGCAGGAGGAGGCTGTAGGTACTGCTGGGAAGAGAAGCAAAGGAGAGATCCGAAATTTTCATTCTCAAGGAGAGGTCATTACCCAGATCAAGGGAGGTGAGATCGGAGGGACCCGACAGTGAAATCTTCAAACATCTCAGGCAAATAACCAAAAGAGTTAGTTTTAAATATCCCCCAGGCCTACAGACAATGAAGCCATTAAGCCAATACTGGCCATAAAGCCAGTATCAGCCAATAAGAAATTTCTGTCTCTATACCTCTCGTCTCTTCCTCACCTCCCCTACAAAGACCCTAGTGAGTGGGTGTGGAGGTGAACAAAGAAGGTTCTTTCCAACTGGCTAAAGTGGGGCAAGGAGGGGCACTGGTACCCAGTCTTGGTTTGGCTGAAGAGGAAGAGCTTTTGAATAATGATGTGTTTATAAACATACTGAAATAAATATTCTAAATTTTGAATTGAAACTTGTTTTGTGACCTAAAGTGATCATAAAGCTTATATTATCTAAAGGTGAACAAAAAACAGGAACTAAGCCAAATTTCCATCCAGGGACAGACAAACAATTCTAATCAGAAGTCTTTAGAAAAAGGAGAGAAGTTGGAATAGAGATTTGGATTTAGGAGTCATCAGTCTAAAGAGATCACTCATAGAAGTTACATAAATTGAGAAAAGCACCAAAGGCATACCTCCAGGAAAGACTGAAATTGTCTTAGGTACTACTGCCAAAATTATCTCAAAAAATGCAAACATGATCATGACACAATTCAAATTCTTCAACAGTTCCCTAACCCCTAAAGCCAAAAAGAAAATCAAAATCAAAATTCCTTAGCATGTCATTCAACACTCTACCCTATCATGATCCCTTCTTAACTTTCCAGCTTCATATATTACCACTTCTGAGCTTATTTTTTTTTTATAGTTACACCAAAAACCTTAAGTTCCTGAGTACAATATCTCATTCTACAACTTGAGCATTCTACAACTTGGCCATAAGTGCCACACATCCACTTTGCAAACTCCTACTTGTCGTTAAAAAGTCTCCCCGGGCTTCCCTGGTGGCGCAGTGGTTGAGAGTCCGCCTGCCGATGCAGGGGACGCGGGTTCGTGCCCCGGTCTGGGAAGATCCCACGTGCC
>NC_041219.1:12766323-12824903 GCF_002837175.3 Physeter macrocephalus | reverse complement strand
GCAGGGAGGGGCCCACTTCCTGCAAAAAAAAAAAAAAAAAAAAAAAAAAAAAAAAAAAAAGTCTCCTCAAATCCATTTCCTCTCCAAAGGCTCCACTTTCTTTATGCCCCCAACCCTACTCCAGACAAGTTGTTGGCCCCTTCTTCCCCAATGTTCTACTAGTATTTATAGACTTCCCCCATACTATCACACTTACCTAGTTACTCGTCACCCACTGGACTGTCAACCCCTATGATACTTTCTCAGAACCCCCAAGGTCTGACACAATGCCTGGAGGCTGGTAGCCATTCATAAAGTGATTCCTATGATTCTGAAGAAAACATATGAAATACATATGAAATACGCATATGTACATAAATGACTGTATAAATATATACTCCAACCAATACAGCTGACCCTGACCAACGTGGGTTCTAGGAGCACCGACCCTCACACAGTTGATAATCCACTTTGCAGTCAGCCCTCCACATCCGTGGATTCAACCTACCATGGATCGTGTAATAGTGTAGTACATATTTGTTGAAAAACATCACATATAAGTGGACCTGCACAGTTCAAACCTTTGTTGTTCAAGGGTCAACTGTAATTTCCTATAAACCCAAAAAAGGCTGTACCAAAATTGTCTCTTTTCATCAAAAACATATATATAAGTTTAGAAACGGCAATAAGCCCTTTCTGAAATTATTTTAGCCATTCTCTTTTTATTTAAGGCATCATACTCAAAGTACAAAAATCTTAAGTGTATATAGCCTATGATTCACTCAGTTAACTACCACCCACATCAAGATACAAAACATTTCCAAAACTCCAGGAGACTCCCTAATTCCCCCTCTCCCTTAATAGTCCGAAAGGTAACCACCGATCTGTTTTATCACCACAGATCTGTTTTCTCTGTTCTTGAAACTTCATATTAAGTGGAATCATACAGTGTGTCCTCAATTTGCTTTTCTTTTGTTCAACATTAAATCTGGAGGATTCAACTGTGTAGTTTTACGTAGCAGTAGTTCATTACTTTCTTTTGCTCTATGGAGGGGCGTATGTGCTTGTGTGTCCCAATTCATGTACTTGCCCGAAATAAAGCCCAGCTCAACGCTGGGATTTTTAATCATCCGGAACTCCATATCCGCCTAATTCAGGCTTTCTGGACTCTTTGTGTTGACAAATGAAGAAAATAAAGAGGTTCACTTTATTTCACATATTTTTCCCAGGCTCTATGACCTCTATTTAAGTCAAAGAGAATGCAAAAGAATCAACAAGTCTCTGTGTCCGTACTGTTGAGTGAGTAATAAAACCAGATCCAGAAACCATTGAAAAATGACTGGAAATTTCTTTTGGAATTTTAACCACTAATCAGAGGTGAAATGGCCATTGTTTATGCTTTGAACTCTGATAATGAATTGTTAAATACAGTTGACCTCTGAACAAAGTGGGGGTTAAGGGAGCCAAGCCCTCCATGCAGTAGAAAATCCCAGCATAACTTCACAGTCAGCCCTCCATAGCTATGGTTCCACATCCAGATTCAACCAGCCTTGGATAGTGTAGTAACGTAGTGTGCATTTAGTGAAAAAAATCCACAAGTAAGTGGACACACACAGTTCAAACACATGTTGTTCAAGTGTCAACTGTAATCTCTATGTAGCTAGCTAAATCAGTATTTCTAAAACACAAAGAAAAGGATCCAAGCCCAAATGGAAAGGGTTAATATAAGAAGTTGCTCCAGTAGAAAACGGCGTTGGGGCCAGAAGTTTGCCCTCTTACCAAAGGGTCCCAGACCCGTGACTCCAATGTTCCATGTAATAAAGAACTCTACCACTATACAACTATTAGAAAACTACTGGAATAATATGACTATTGCAAAAAATGTTTCAAAAAGTTTTTGATAAACATCAATACCCATTCATGATTTAAATGTAAAAAGAAAATTTTAAATAATAGAAACAGGAATAGGGCTTCCCTGGTGGCTCAGTGGTTGAGAGTCTGCCTGCCGATGCAGGGGACACAGGTTCGTGCCCCAGTCCGGGAAGATCCCACATGCCGCGGAGCGGCTGGGCCCGTGAGCCATGGCCGCTGAGCCTGCGCGTCCGGAGCCTGTGCTCCGCAACGGGAGAGGCCACAACAGTGAGAGGCCCATGTCCCGCAAAAAAAAGGAAAAAAAAAAGAAATAGAATAGAAAGAAGCCAAATAAGTACAGCAGAGAATATCATATTAATGGTGAACAGAAGAAAACACAGAATGATACCATCTATATAAAATTTAAAACAATGTAAATCATTGTTAAGCAATATTTATAAATGAAGATATAGTTAAAGAATAAAACCATAAATGAAATAAGTCTCTTAAAAGTCAGGAATAATATAAAGATGTCTGTCACCCATTCAATAAGCCTTTATACCATATGCACTTATCACCATGGTAAGACAAAAAATAAAATAAAATAGTAAGAATAGAAAAGGTAGAAAAAGTATTTGCATATAATATTATTGATTATATGGAGAATTTGAGAAAATTTACTTTAAAATTATTTAGAAGAAATAAACAAGTCTATCATTTACAATACACCAACAAAATATACAGCTTTATAGCACCAACAATAAAAATAGTGAAAGAAAATATAATTTTAAAACCAATTCCATTAGTAAGAGATACATAGAATATAATATCCTTATAGATAAAACCAGAAAAAAATTAAGATCTTTATATGGAACGGTCTGATTTTAAATTGAAAGGCATAAAAATTATCTATATAATGGAGAGATATAACATGTTCATGGGTAAGAGGACTGAATAGCTTAAAGATGGCAGTTGTATTCTAATTATTCTGTAAGTTCAATTCAGTTCCAATCAAAATTTCAATGTATAACTTTTATGTAACTCAAAAGGATTATTAAATTCTTATATAAGAACAAAGGGATAAGGCTAGCCAAGACAATTCTGAAAAATGCATGCTTTCATAAACATCAAGATTTACATAAAACAAAGATATTTAAGACCTAAAGGTACTGGACAAAGTAAAAGATCAATAAATACTGGAATAAAATATATAGCTCAGAAATAGAAATACACATACCCACATAAAGACTATTTAATAAGTAATACAATGAGGAAAGAAATGACAATTTTAAAAACTGATTCTGGGATAAGTGGTTATCCACATAGAAAAATATAAGACTAATAGCAAAAAAATTTTTACATAATATAGAAAAAATGCTAATCTAATAAAAGAGATTGAAAAAACTGACCACAGCCATTTGTACAACAAAAAGCATGTAACATAGAAAAGCCAGAGACTGGGAAAATCTATTTACAGCATACATATACATATGTGCATGTGTACATACTAAAAAGAGAACTCTTACCAAAAAACTACAAACGAAAAAGACACAAGACCCAGTAGAAAAAAGGAGCAAACCATATGAACAGGAATGCCCACAATAGGAACCATGGATGGCCGATAAACACATGAAAAGTAGTAACTGGGGAAATACAAAGTTTTTAAGAACAAATTATGTCCCACACAATGGATTGTTAAAATTTTTTAAATGTTACCAACAGTAAATGTTGGAAAAGATAATACAAAAATTTTCATGAACTGCCAGTGGGGTGTGTAACTGCTGTGTTGGTATAGGGCAAGCACTATAGTGAGTAATCTGGCAAAACTTAGTATAGTTAAATGTCAGCAGATCTTCAGTTGAATTCCTAGGGAGACATGTATACACTAAAGGACGTGTATGAGAATGTTCATTATAGCATCCTTGGCACTGATTTTTAAAATATTAGAAATATTCTAAATATCCAAGTATCAGAAATTTTAAATAAGTGAATTGTGGCATACATTTGTATTACACAGTTTATAGTTTTTAAAATGAATAATCTAAAGCTCCACATGTCTCATAGACAAATCTTGATAACATAGCCATGCATCAGGTAAGGAAGCTGAACAAAATAGAGTTTAATATCACTTATAATAAGTTTAAAAACATGTAAAGGAACACCAAATACCATTTAGAAATACACAGAAATATGGTAAAAGCATAAAAACATGTAAGAAATGAGAAATCTGAAATCGAGATAGCAGGTTTTTCCTGGGGTGAGGATACAGAAATGAGATTGGGGAGGATTGCAAAGGAAGCTTTAATAATGATGCAGTATCCCAAGTCTTCAAAAAATTTCTAAAGACAAATGTTAAAATGCGGCAAAGCTAGATGTTGAGTACATAGAAGAGTTAATTCCGTGTATTCTCTATGCTTATTCACTGTGCTTTTCTTAACACTTACAATAGTTCACAGTAAAAATAAGAAATGTTAAAAAACAACAAGAAAAGTGAGAATTTACAGAACGCAGAAGTATTTATAATAGATAAATCAACCAACCAACCAACCAACTTTGGAACTATAGCAAATGGTTTTCTGCAGGGCTAGAACCTCCCCATAGGTGGCACTTGACAATGTGCCAGGAGGAGAGAGCTCTTTTTCGTTGTTCCATTTAACTGGTGACATTGCTGGCATTTACTGGGTGGGAGGGGGAGCATGATAAATGTCTTGCAATGTGACCGGTACAATCCAGCACAAGGAAAAATTGTCCCTACATCTCCCACTGACAAACACAGTCACTATACCAAGCAGCCCTGGAACATGCCTGACTTGACCACTGTGTGAGTTCAAGATCCCCACCATGAGAAGATGACCTCTCCCTTGGGACTCTTCCTTTAGTAATGTTTTTTTCCCCCAGAGCCTCCCATGTGTCAGAGATTGCTCTAGGACCAGGAAGAGAATAGATGCTTAAGGCTCTAACCTGCCCCCTCCCCCTAAGCTGAGTTCCCAGCTCATCCTCTCAGCTCCATCAAGTTAACCCCAGGACATCATTATGCTCCACCTTACTCTGCTGTACACAATGAAAGAGAGCCTTGGTGCTTCTGGTTGTCCCATAAATGCCACCCCCCCCCACACACACACACACATAAATGTATCCCTTTTTAGGTATCACAGAGAACCTGGCAACCAGAAAGTCAACACAAATTTTGTGGGTTTTCAGAAAACTGCAACCCAATTTTGTAAGACAAAATAAATTTTTCTGTTGTATACCATGTACGCAGGAAAATTACTGAAAAAAAAAAAAAACCTCCTTGCATCATGCTTCGCAAACTACGTTCTTGTAAAATTCCATCTTTCCCACTGGTGATACACAAGAGAAATAATAACAGCAGGGGAAAACATTATGTTCCTTGCAACATGGCTGCTCTGCTTCATTTCTGTAGAATGGAAATGGTACGTTATTTGCTTTATCAGATAAATTGGCTCTGCAGCCCACATTTAAAAGGACATACATGGGTTTTCAGGAGGAAGTTTGGACTTGATTAGTTCAAGATAAAAGGATGCAAAGAGGGTTGAATATGATTCTGAGCCAATAACCATATCTGTAATGGAGATGGAACAGTATAAAACATTCATATTCTTAGGTACTAATGATAAGTCGGAAAAAAGCTTGCATCTTTTAGCTAAATGTTTATTGCCTGAAAACTCAATGTAGTAATTTAAGTCCAAGTGACAGGAAATTACAGTTTCCTGGCTGACATCAATTCAATCTTCAGTAATAGTTCTGAAATGGAGTTTCTAAGCTCTGAAGAGAGAAGAAAAACACACACATACACAATATTTTCAAAAACTCAGGTCACAACCCAGACGATATAGCACACGTTATGTGGATAAAATTATGACGTGTGCTTATAAACATGCAAGGCCTTATTATGTCATTTTAATCAAACTTTTCATTTGATCAGGTTCTCACATTTAGTCTGCACATGGACTTGGTTACTTAGAAAATACAGGCTCCCATAAGGGAGATTTGAAACACATGGCTGTTTCTTGTTACAAAAGCAAATAGACAATCATTTAATCAAGGTAATCATAAAAGTTATACTGAAAATTGGTGAGCTAAGAAAAGTTTCAAAATCTTTTTCGTTTTCTTGCTGTGGAAAGATTGTCATCTACATAGATCCTCCCAAGCATAAGGGAGCATTTTTCTTCTTTTCTACACATGCTCATTCCCCCATATATACAATTAGTTCAAACTTTCCTGAAAGCAGACACTGCTGATTGTCACCCAATATCTGTTCTCTGTTTATCCTCAAGGTTTTACCTGTATATAGGTCCCCAAAATGAGAGACTACATTAACCAGTTTCCCTGGTGGCAAGGTCTCACCATTTCACGATGCTATGGCCCATAGAATACAAGCAGAAATGACAGTGCCACTTTCAAATAACTTCAAAAGGAAATTGCTTGTGTGGCAATTTTCTTTCTTCCCCCAATTCCCATGGGCTGGAATGTAGTGTTGTGCTGGTCAGAATACCATGTAACAAGGACACCACACTATGGAATGTCAGAGCAATGAGATGGAAGGAACCTGGGAACCTCGGGTACTACTGGTCCGTGAAGAAAGAGGAAATATATGAGAAAACCTAAATCCAACCCATAGCATGATGGCCAACTCGGTCAAGCCCAGCTTGACCCATTAACAAGAAAATAAATGCTTGCTGTTCTAAGCTACTGAATTTGGGGGGAAGAAAACAGGAGAGGTTAGGCAACATTATTGAACCAATATATAATACTGAAAAGAAAGAAGATGGGATGCTATACTAAAGAAAACAATTTGAACTTCATGAATTTGGAATTAGAAGTTTTAAAAACTTTTATGTGTAACTGTTCATGGTTTCAACTCAATTTCTTGATCTTCAAAACAGAAGGGTTAAATACACAATCTCTAAAGATGCTTACAACTTTAATATTCTAAGATTTTGTACATTGTCTCCCAATTTCTGCCACTTTCTTACCCAAGGCCCTTTACTCGTTTGATCAGTGGATTGCAACCTACAGATACTGAGTAGAAGAACATTCCCCTTGTTAAGAGACGTTCTTGGCCCTCCTTGATTTCAGATCATCCTAAGTCATGATATGTCACCATTTTATAGCCCAGTGGTCTACCCTTTACTCTGTATTGTATCCCACCTTTGGACAGCAGTAACAGAGTTTATGATATTTAATAATATAAACTCTGTATGAATTAGAGAATCAGAAGTCTGGCCAGCATATAAAACTGTGGAAACTTTCTACTAGAGGGACTAGTGATATATTTTGAAGCATCGTGAAATGGTGAGACCTTGCCACAAACAGCCCAAAAATTTTTTTAAGTTTCTAGTTCTGCTAGAACATACAACTTGCCACTGCACAAGCGTACTCTTGGAGTGCTCAAGAAGAGTACTCAGGAAGATAGATGTAAGGTATGCTTTATGCAGTTATTCAATTTCCAAATGGACAAGAGTTTTACAGAATCTTAATCTCATTATGGAAAAGTTTCAATAGTTACTAATAAGTTGTTTTAATATGCTCATACATGTTAGGTATCAAGAAATAAAACTGAAACACAAAGATACACTCTTTTCTGTTCAAACATTCACAATGAGTATAAATATCTTGAGAAACAGGAAATATAGTCAAGTGAGATATATCCACTCCAGTACCCCTCTAGGACAATGTTACTTAGGGACAGTTGAGCCTATCTTATTTTTACTCTTCAGGAGTAAGTTATCTTAGCATGCAGTTTAACAAATGATTGTGAAAATATGATAGGAAACAGCAAGGAAGAGAGGGAGGGAGGGAGGAAGCCTGTATTAGCCAACCAAGGACATTTAATAGTCAATTATTTTGTGAAGGATTATTCTACATTTGTCTTTCTGAAAATCTAGCTCTATATATAATGTAAAGATATTTAACAAAAAAAGACTGTTTAATAATGGGGAAATACAGTATTTTAAAATATCTGAATCACCAGTAATCCATCCACATTAATAATTTACATTCAGAAATCAGAATTACATTGAACTTAATTTCTTTTTAATATTAGTTTTGAAAGGAATCTCAGAGCAAATCAATAGTATAAATAGCACTTCAACAAGTACTAGATGCTTCAAAACACTTCAGCTCCATGTAATTTGTTTACAAGTGATAAATGTGTTAATTACAAACGGCTCTTACTATTCCTAAACGAACTCAGGTATTCCTTCATTCAGTGAATATGCACTGAGCGCTTTATAAGAGCACGATTAAATGACATTTTCTCAAATGTATTCTAGAAAACAGACTTTTGAAAATGGCAAGCTAATCCTGATTCCAATGATCTACTTCAGTAAAATTTTGGCAAAATTATTATATTTAAATTTTTGTAGCATAACTTCAAATGAAAAAGGACCATGGGAAGGGGTTCATGAAGAATGATAGATCTTCAGCTTAGATCAGGGCTTATGACAGCCTACCTGAGCAGAAATTTAAGCATCAGAGAGTGTATGTTAGGCATGTGGGCTATCAGGAGGGGTGTTATAGTTTTATTTTCTTTCTTTTGTCTGTTTTAATTGTTATTAGGCAAAATATGCATTCTCAATTTCCAACCTGTCTGGACACTTGCTATTATCTTAAAACTAGTCACTTCACACATTCATAATAATGACCTAATCCCTAAATATGATTAATGCATTTTATATCGATGTTGTAACTGAGAAAGGTAGAGAAGAGGAAAAAGTTTCCAAACAGAGGGACTGGAGCAGAGGAAACAGTTTAGGAATGTTTGGGGAGCAAGAGTGGACCATACTGATTTTTGATTAGATCTAGAGCCATTCATGAAGAATGAAGGCATCACTTTCCTTGTTAAATGGTACAGCTTTAATCTTGACAGTCAACTTACAGAGAGCAGCTAGCATAAAACAATTTTTAAATAAAAAAAAAGTAAATAAAGAACCACCAAAAAACAGGTGACCTTGGTGCTGTTCTCTGGAGGAAGGTACTGGTTCCAATGGATAGCATGGCCTTAAACTGCAAACAGGAAACACTATATAAATATTTGCCTACTTCTGTTTAAAATATGAATATGTATTCTATTTACATAAATGAATTCAGCAACATTAAGTCACATGATAGACTACTATTTTATTTTAACCAAAAAAATGGCTATATATGTAGTTTAAGGTACTACTTACATTTTCTTTTGATGTCCTTACATAAAGGCAATTTCTTACTCAATTTGTTCAGCAATAGTACAGAAAAACATTTTAGCATCTCAATAAAGATAATTCCTTGTATACTTACAAGGACTAGTTATTATTCTTCTAGGACCTGAAAACATACAGTGAGCCCCAATAAAGGAACATGAATTCTATCTGATTTAAACTCTGTTTCAATGGTAATCCTATAGAAGAATGTGTATTGTTGAAGTGGGAGGTGTGTTATTTTTGTTTTGTTTTGTTTTGCTTTTGAAGAGGAAAGAATAATCTTTAATCATATTTAGCAATTAAGTTTGGGTCATTGAAATGATTCAAGGTTTGCCAAATATTTCTCTACACACAGCATCCATCAGATACTTTTCAAAACAAATGAAATAGAGGAATATTTTCATATGAAAAAAGTACATTACTTAACTTCTGAAATATGTGGATAAAATATTGATAATCACACTAAATCCTAAAGCCCCCAAATCTCTAGTTAAAATACTGTACAAATGAATGTACAACTTGATTCAAATACATACTTTCGAACATGAAAATTATTTTTCCTTTTGAGTATGGCACGTCATTCCATAAATGGAATAAGATGTACAGAACCCACAATTTCTTTAATGTTTCTTTTCATTTTTTGCCTACATTAATATGATGGGCATTTATTCACAATTCATACAAAAAGAACAGATGAACACTTTTTATGGATAGTGTTATTCATCCTGATACTCTTCTTTCAAAGGAACTACAGATTATAACAATAGCTTACACATGTAGCATTTTCTATAAGCCATGCTCTGCGCTAAGTACCATCTCATTACCTCCTCACCAAAAATCTGTGAATTTGGGACTTCCATTCTCTCCACTTTACAGACAAGGAAACGGAGACATACGAAGGTGAAACAACCTACCAAAGGTCATATAGGTAGTAAATGATGGAAGGAGGCTTGATTCAGAGTTAAAAGTGTGCCTTGAACCATTTTACTATCCTTCCTGGAACAGAGGGTTTTCAGGAAATATTTGTTGGTTGAGTGAAAGGAATGCAGTAATAATACCTAAATCATAAATATAGTGAATAACTGATTTTTGAAATGAATTAACCACTTTTGTATATTATAATTTTCAAGGTATCTTCCTATCTCTTATCTCATTAGAAAACCCTTTTAAACAACAAATCACTGTACAATAACAAACAACATAATAGCAGCAAATAGTTATGATTTAAGTCAGTTGTATCCATCTGGTCTTCAGATTCCTCCTCAGTAAAATAAGAAATCTAAAGCCCATCTAAATTTCTACGAATCTCTAACACGGAATGGTTTGTTCATGGCTACCCAGGAAAAGGGCATGTTTTTAACTGCAAACCCAAATTTTCCTGTGTAAATCTCTTTGCCACACATCTCCTCAAGACTTGCTTCCTTAAAGTCCTGAGCTGTTCCACTCCAGCTAATGCTCTTTTGTTCTCTATTCTTTTCCTCCCGTCTACGTACCCAGAGACTCAACTCTTTTTCTTAAACACTTAATTTCCAATACCAACATTTCTTTAATGTTACATTTCTTCAGTGGCAGTTTAATCAGATAAACTCAGAAGACATGACTCCCAAGGAACAAGCTGCCCTTCTCTTTTACAAAAGTTTTTCAAAATGTCACTAAACATATATGGGCCCCCTTAAAAATGGTCTTAGAGGGAAGGGTTTAGTGGAATTATTTCATAAGGAAAAGCTGTCTCTTCTCCACAATTTATGTATTCAGTTATTTACATCAGTGTGCATAGTTACTTTATTCTATGAGTTATAATTCATTACTCTCATCAATTATTTTCTTGTTCAAAGTGTTTCATATTTGATCACTAGAAGCTCCTTCAAACTGGCACTTACATCCTTTCAACACCCCTCATCACTTTTTATCATGATAAAATATAAATAACATAAAATTTACCATCCGAACTATTTTTAAGTGTACCATTCAGTGGTATTAAATACACTGACGTTTCTGTGCAACACCATAACCACCCATTCCTATAACTGTTTTTATCTTGTAAAACTGAAACTCTATATGTATTAAACAATAACTCCCCAAACTCCCCTGCCCCCAGCCCCTGGCAACCACCATTGTACTTCCTGTCTTTATGACTCTAATTACTCTAAGTACCTCATGTAAGTGGAATCATATAGCATTTGCCTTTTTGTGACTGGTTTATTTCACTTAGTATAATGTCCTCAAAGTTCATTCGTGTTTTAGCATATTGCAGACTTTTCTTCCTTTCAAAGGCTGAACAGTATTTCATTGTAAGTATATACCCATTTTGTTTATCCATTCATCTGTCAATGGACACTTGGGTTGGTTTCACGTTTTAGCAATTGTGAATAATGCTGCTATGAACATGAGTGTACAGATATCTCTTTGCGACCCTGCTTTCAATTATTTTGGTCATATACCCAGAAGTAAAAATGCAGGATCATATGGTAAATTCCATTTTTTATTTTTTGAGAAACATTCAAAATGTGTTTCACAGAAGCTGTAACAGTTTTTATTCCCACCAAGAATGCACAAGAGTTCACATTTTTCAACATCCTTGCCAACATTAGTTGTTTTCTGGTTTGTTTGTTTTTTAATAGTAACCATTATAATGAGTGTGAAGTGGTATCTCACTGCGGTTTTTATTTGCATTTCCCTAATGATCAGTGGTTTGAGCTTCTTTTCATGCGCTTACAGGCCACTCATATATTTTCTCTGGAGAAATATCTATTTAAACCCTTCGCCCATTTTTAAAATCTGGTTGTTTTGTTGTTGTTAAGTTTTAGGAATTATTTATATATCCTAGATATTAATCCTTTACAGGATATAGGATTTGCAAATATTTTCTCTCATTTAGTTGGTTTAATTTTTACCCTGTTTATAATGTCTTTTCATGAAAAAATTTACAAAATTTTTCATGAAGTCCAATTTGTTTATTTTTTACTTTAGTTACCTTTGCCTTTGATGTCATATCCAAAAAATCATTGCCAAATCCAATGTCATGAAGGTGTGTCCTATGTTTTCTTCTAAGGGTTTTATTGTTTTGGGTCTTACATTTAGATCCTTTTCCATTTTGAGTTAATTTTTGTATATGGTGTTAAGTATAGGTCCAATTTCATTCTTTTGCATGTGGGTATCCAGCTTTCCCAGAACCATTTCTGAAAAAGACTGTCCTTTCCCCATTGAATGGTCTTGCCACCTTTTCACAAATCACTTGACCATATATATGAGGATTTATTTCTAGGCTCTCTATTCCTAGTCCATTGGTCCATATATCTGTCTTTATGCCAATACCACACTATTTTGATTACTGTAGCTTTATAGTATGTTTTGAAATCAGGAAGTGAGAATTCTACAGTTTTGTTCTTTTTAAAGATTGTTTTGGCTATTTGGGGTCCCTTGAGATTGCATATGAAATTTAGGATGGGTTTTTCTATTTATGCAAAAATATCACTGGGATTTTGATAGGGATTGCATTGAACCTATAGATTGTTTTTGGTAGTAGTATAGACATTTTAACAATATTGAGTCTTACAATCCATTAACATGGTATATGTTTTCATTTATTTATATCCTCTTTAATTTTTCACAATGATTTGTAGTTTTCATTGTACAAGATTTTCATCAGCATGGTTAATCCCTAAGTATTTTACTCTTAATTCCTAAGTTATTTTATTTTTTGATACTGTTGCAAATGTAATTGTTACATGATTTCCTTTTCAGATTGTTCATTGTACATAAATATAAGTACAAATAATTTTTGTGTGTTGATTTTGTATCCTGCTACTTTGCTGAATTCTTTTATTAGTTCTAACAGGTGGTTTTTGTGGAATCCTTGGGGATTTTTATATATAAGATCATATCTTCTGCAAACAGATAATTTCACTTCTTTTCCAGTTTGGATACCTTCTCTTTCTTTTTCCTGCCTAACTGCTCTGGCTCAATCTTCCAGTACTATACTGAATAGAGGTTGTGAAAGTGGGCATCCTAGTTCATTCCTGATCTTAGAGGAAAAGCTTTCAGTAGTCTTTCACCATTGAGTATGATGTTTATTGTGGATTGTTAATATATGACTTTTATTACACTTACGTAGTTTCTTTCTATTCCTAGTTTGTTGTGTACTTATATCATGAAAGGGTTTTGAATTTTTCAAATGCTTTCTATGCATCAATTGAGATGATCATGTGAATTTTTTCCTTCGTTCCGTTGATGTGGTGTATTATATTGATGGATTTTCCTATGTTGAAGCATCCTTGCACTCCAGGAATAAATCCCATGTGATGGTGTATAATCCATCTAACATGCTACCGAATTCTGTTTGCTAGGTTTGAGGATTCTTTTGTATTAATGCTCATAAGGGATACTGGTCTATAGTTTTCTTGTATTGTCTTTGTCTGGCTTTGGTATCAGGGTAATGCGGCCTCTTTGAATGAGTCCAGAAGTATAAACTCCTATTCAATTTTTGGGAAAAGTTTGAGAAGGATTAACTCTTCTTTAAATGTTTAGTAGAATTCTCCAGTGAAGCCATCAGGTCAGGTCCATGGCTTTTTTGTGTGTCAGGAGATTTTTGATTACTTAGCCAATCTGTTTTCTAGTTATAGGTCTATTCATATTTGCTATTTCTTTATGAATTAGTCTTGGTAAATTTCGTGTTTCTACTTATTTGTCCATTTCATCTACGTTATCCAATTTGTTGATATATGATTCTTCATAGCTCTGATTCTAACCAAAACCATTAGTTCATTCTAGCCTTCTCTTCTCCCTTTTCTATTTGTAACTTCTTTCTCTGACAGTGAGAAATCTGTCTCTCATTATCCACAGTATATATATATTTTTCAGTTCTAATATACACATGAAGTAGTTCAGAATTGCTAACCCAAACCCCTCGGAGAAATGTATTTATTAACTGGAGCACAGTATTTGTATAACATTCTTTGTCTCTAACCTTACAGTACACAGCCAAATACTGTTTTCCAAATTTACTTAGTTAAATCTCTTTCCCCATCTCCTGCATTGTGGTTATGGCACTCATCCATAATAGAGTTATGTTCATTTGCCACTTTCTAAATTCCATTTGGGTTCTCCCCACATCCTGGTTGATTCAAATTGTTTATTTGGAGAGGGGGAGTATGTGAAAGATAACCATGTTTATAAGAATCAAAGCTTCACAAAACGGGTATTAAGAAAAGTATCACTCTCATGTCAACCATCTTCTCACTCACCCCCTGTAGGTAACAATCTCAGTAGTTTCTGGCTTATCCTTACTACGTTTCTTTTGGGAAAATGAGCAGACACACTGTATTTTCTTATGTTTACTATTTCTGATATAAAGTGTAGCACAATACAGACAGTCTTTTGCACTCTGCTCTTTTACTTTTTTACTGTTGCATAGTATTCCACTCAACAAATATACAATAGCTTATTCAGCCATTCTTGTGGGGTGGGGTGGGGGCATTTGGGTTGTTTCCAGTATTCTGCAATTCTAATTGAAGCTGTAATTAATAAACTTGTATAGATATTTCCAGAGTACTGTAGTTACAGGGGAGATTCCTAAAAGTGCAGTTGCTGGTCAAAAGGTAGTAGTACTATCCAATTTCCATTCAGAAGGATTGTACCAGCTTGCATTCCTACTAGCAATGTTTGTGAGCACCTGTTTCCTCACAGCCTCATCAATGGGATGTGTCATCATACTTTTAATTTTCACTAACCTGAGAGTTGAAAAATGGCATCTCAGTATTATTTTTACTGGCATTTATCTAAATATGGGTGAATTTGAACTTTTTTTTTGATGTTAGAGTGCCATTTTTGTATCTTTACTTGCAAGTTTGAACTGTTAGTTCATAACTTTTCCGATTTTTTTGGTGTTTTAGTCTTTTATTTCTCAGCCTCTCAGAATTCTTTGTATATGAAGGATATACTAAGGCCTTTGTTTGCGGCATATGTTGAAAATATTTACTGCCAGTTCATAAGTTGTCGTTGCTTTGCTTATGGGGTTTTATCCCATGAGATGTGTGTGTGTGTGTATGTGTGCGCGTGTATGTGTGGTCAAAATTACCAACTTTTTTCTTTGATTGACTTTAGATTTTGAGTCATAAGTAGGTATGACTTCCCTTACACCAGGGTAAAAGAGGAAATCACCCGTGTTTTCTTTTAGTGTGTGTATGGTAACAATTCTTTTTTTTTTAACACAAATATATTTCTACTAATTAAATTAGTCAAATGATATTAACTTAAAAACAACAAGAGGAAATTATTCATTTCTTTAAATAGAAACAGTCTGTTTATGTTAAAAAGGAAAATCAAAAGTATCTATTTTAATTACTGCTTAATCTTTAATAGTTTCATCCTGTATTTTCTATTTTGTTTGGAAGTCATCATTAACTAAGCCAGGACTTGCAGGAATACTTGAGATGAAAGCATAGAAGAAATTTCAGGGAAGTTTCCCCAGATCCTTCATATGCTCTGCAACCTAGGCTCCAGATCCAAAAGGAAAATAAACAGCATTCGTAGGTTTTCCTAATCAAAATGAGCATCTTTTACTGTTCTGGGTATACAAATGCTACTTGCTCTCATAGCTGACATATAAGAAACAAAATTTTTGTTTGGTATAATTCAGTTCTTGTCTACAAGGAGCTCAAAATTGAGTAACTAAGCTAAAATATAGACAAATACAAGGTAATAATTGGTAACTGTCAGAATAAAAGGATGGAGAGTAAATTGCAATAAGCAGGAGACTATGCTCAGAGCTAGGTTTGTTTCCTACCCTCCTGTGACATCAGACTCAGTAGCCTCATCAGTAAAAAAGGGAAAATAAAAACACCCTTGGGCTTCCCTGGTGGCGCAGTGGTTGCGCGTCCGCCTGCCGATGCAGGGGAACCGGGTTCGCGTCCCGGTCTGGGAGGATCCCACATGCCGCGGAGCTGCTGGGCCCGTGGGCCGTGGCCGCTGGGCCTGCGCGTCCGGAGCCTGCGCTCCGCGACGGGAGAGGCCACAGCAGAGGGAGGCCCGCATACCGCCCCCCCCCAAAAAAAACAAAAAAAAACACCCTTCATATCCAGGAGATTAAACAGTATAATGTATATGAAAGCACCTACCCTCAGGAATTGTCAGAAATATGCAAAAAGCTCAAAATATATTATTTAAATGAATCAGATACAGACAACATTTGCTATTCAGGTCAGAGAAAAAAGACTATAAAAGATATGCCATAAATAGCATATCTGCAAAAATGCACAGTTATTTGTACCAAATACAGTACGGAATATTTTCCTGCCCTCACTATAATTACAGCAAATTGAGTATGTTTAAACTTTCTCTATAAATTTTCTTTCCCATTTATGTACTTTTTATTGGAGCATACCAGAACATTTATTTGCATACAGAACAAACTAAATAAATCCTTTACATTTAAAGGTATAAAATATATATTTCCCAGTAAAGCAATTTAGCTTGTATTTCCCTAACAGGAAATACTTCCGTCTAGTATAACATCACAATGTACACATGTATGTAAATACACACACATGCACACATGTACACACATGGAATCTGAATTATATATGTACAATATATGTTAATAAATATAATTACAATATATTTATTTATTTAAGCATGCTTTAACATATGTTTGAGGATGGAAAATACCTGGATATCACAAAGGGCAATTTGTTACGTAGACTACACAAACTTTTTAATGTAATGGTGTTTCCTGAAGTACTACTAGAAGATATGACTGAAAACAAAAATGAACTCATGCAATATAACCTAAGAATCGTATCCCTGCACTGTGAAAGCCTGGCAAATCCTGAAATTTACTTTCAATGTACAATAGTGAACCCTGAAGTTACATATGGTGTTAAAATTAAAAGGCAGACTACCTCTGTTTTTGAGGAATGGTTTCAAAGTTATCAATGTCAGGGTTCAAATTTAGGCTATATTGAGATGTCCAATTTAGGTTACATTTATATTTGCATAGAAAATGATGTACTTTCCATAACTCATTATCTATTTTAGCCTCACACAAGGTTCAGAGAGAAAGTATGTGTCTTGGAATACCAGTTGCAAATATTAAGGGAAATTCTACTGCAAAAATGAGAAAATGAAAACAAAACAATTTTTTTAAAGAACATAATGATTTAAATAATTTAGGCCCTTATCACTTTTACCTTATATGGTTTCCCTTCTTTCTTATCCTCTTAAAGGATATGTTTACATCTGTTGATTCAGTATTTATCTATTAGTGATAAAACATAGGCTAAGAGTCGTGTTAAACTTTGGGAATATAAAGATGAATAATATGCAGCTTCTACTCTCAAGAAACTCACGACCTAGTGAGGTAACTGTCCTTGTTGTTATTCCTCATGTAGCACTCATGTCAACTTTTTAAGATGTTACCCAGTCACTTTCAGGAATGTGGTCCTTCTCCCCCTGCCAATTAGAGCAGGTGATAAATGATATTCCTCAGGCCCAATGACTATCAGAACCAGTAGCTTGGACTCATCTAAGGCATTGGTTGATGCCTCTGCAAGAGACCACTGGTGTTCCACAAACACCAGTGCATCATCCTCTTCTTTTAATAGCAGAAATACCAAATTAAAGTTTTCAAATTAAATAGCTAAACCACTGCCTAGTTAGAGAGACTAGTGTGATCATATGACTCATTTCTGGCTAATGGAACCTACGCAGAACTGATGTACGCTACTGCTCTTAGAAGAAATGGATATATGCTCACCTGACCTCTCCTCTTCCAATAACCTGAAGTATACATACTCTGGCAAGAGCCAGAGCAGCCAACTTGGACCATGACATGAAAGCTGCATATTGAGAAGAACATAACAGTAAGATTGAATGAGCCTGAGTCCCTGGATGGCTGTCTGAGAAGTAACACACTAGCCCTAGTCTACCCTTGGAGTGCCATGTAAGAATAAAACATACATGTGAACATACACACACACACACGCACACACATGCACACACTCCAAAAACTTCTCTTATTAAAGCTACATTATGAGGGGTGGTGAGAATTACTTGTAACAGCAACTTGGACTATACCTTAACTGATTCCCGTCCTTACTCTATGGGACATCTCTCTAAGAGTATCCCTGTGACTGTCCTCTTCAGGATTTGGGTCTACACTACTCCCCCCAGTCTCTGCTTCCAGAAAGTTGAACCATACTCCTCTTCCCCAGTTTTGCTTAGATAAATGTGTTGGCATGACCTAGCTTAGAATCCTGATTTGGCCTTACACTCTGTCTCACTATTCCAGATCACGCATGGACCACATGGGTTGGCTGTGTCCGGGAAGCTCTCAGCAATGTCCCAGCCTGAATATGGCTGTGAAGCTCTTACATACTTCATCAAAGAAAGAAGTTTGTCTCATTTTCTAGGTTCTTATGATTACACATATCTGCCCTAGTTCTCCTTTCACTGAAGCTCTTTCCTGAGAACACATTCAAATTACAACCACAGAAGAGAATCGCTACACTAAGAGAAATGAGATGGACTCTTGGCAGTCTCATGGTTAATATTTGTAGTTCCATCACTTGATTTTCAACTCTTTCCAGCAACTTATGGGGCCATGACATTTAGTGATCTGTTCATTTTTACGTTAACTTAGTCATCATTGTTTTACAACTGCACGTTCTAGGACAGAGGGGATAGTGAGAGGTAGAAAGAGGTAAAGAGGTAAAGAGGGTGGGGGGGTGCTTAAAGCAGAAGGGATGAAAGGAAGAGAAAGAAGAGGGAAGAAAAATAAAGGGAGAAGAGAAAAGAGAGCAAGGAGGGGAGAAAGGGTGATGAGACAGAGGAGAAGACAGAGAAGGGGAGGGATGAGAGCTCTCAGTTCAAGGCTCTTTGTAGCTTTGAGGTCTAGAAAATAAATCTAACAAGACGTAGAAGATGTGTTAAGAGGCTAGGTTAACTGTGAAATAAATCTGCACTTCTGCTGTCATAGCCAGAAGAGGGAATTAACTCATATACTCCACAAATCCCGACCTTTCCAAAGAAACGCAAAGCAATTTTAAGAAACAAGTTGTATACCTTCCTCATCTCAGAAAAGACCTTCTCCCAGTACCCGGTCTGAGCAAATTACAAAGAAGTGACTCCAAGCAAATTCCTCAGTAAGAGAGCCCAATTTCCTACAAAAGCAATGTTTTCTATATCTATTTCTATAAAAGCAATGTTTTATTGATCCAGATATCAGAAAATTAAGGAGTTCTCTTGCCAAGTTGGAGGAATAGAGGCCTTTATACCTTTATCTTTCTGGCTTGCAAACTAACCTTTAATTTAGAAAGAAATACTTTTCCCCTTGTTAAAGGAAAATCAAATTCAGAAAGGAAGAATATTAAGAGGGAATTGGGTCTGAGAAATCAAACTCATAAAAATCAAATAGAGAATCCAGAAAAGATGTTTCAGAATTTGACTTCGATTAAAAATCAATCCCTCTGAAATAACCGGATTCCTAATCGCCAAGGAGTAATTCAATCAGCCATTTACTTTAAGCAAGCCACCAGCTTAATGTGGGGAGTGCTCTAGGTCTGTTGACCTTTACAGCTGACTCAAAGACTGCCTTGCTTTGGTTTGGCAATATTTTTCAAAAAAATTTGTTGTTACTTTTACATGGGTCCAGGAATCAGTGGAAATTTTCAACAGAAGTTTATTATACAACAACTGAAAATTCAAAGCACATAATAATTTTACCAATTTCTTACAGAGTTTGAGTTGGAGAAATAAAATACAAGTAGACAAAACATTTATACTATGAAGTGATATTTGGAGGAAATATTAAAACTTTTACTAAATGTTTAGATATCTTCTAATATTAGAAAAACACCTGTGGAATTACAGCAAAAGTCAATATAAAATGATAGAATATAAAAATACTAAAACTAAAAATCACTTACTCCTTAGTTGTAGTCAACCAAGCACAGGTTTTTAAAATAGCCATTAATGAAAAAATCATGTATCATAAACTATGCTTATGCAATGATATCATTTAATACTTCCATCTACAAAACCAAGCCAGCGAGACTTCGCAGAAGTGCGCAGGTGCGCGGGGGTTAGGCGACTGAGAGGCCGCCCAGGGAAAGATGGAAGTCGGGTCACCACCTCTTGCGCATCAGCAAGACTTATCTCTGTGTCCTGGAGATGTGTAGCGCGCGCTCCCTAAGCGCCCATCCTCGGAGTCTCCGGGAGGACATTAGGGCCACCCAGGGCGGACGGAGTGGAGTCTACGGGCACATGAGACCAGCAGAGAGCGCTGCCGAGGGGACCACAGTGCAGGACACATGGCTGACAGTCGACAAGATAGACACCATTGCTGCCCGCATTGAGTTTCCAGTTGGAAAGCAAAGTGACAAAGGAGGCAGTCAGTGTATGGACAAGTTGGAGCCCAGTCAAGAGAAGGGAAGCCTAAGACTTCAGACCTCACGACAGTGCCTGCATTCAGGGGCCTGAGTGCTGATAATTATGAGTGATGTCAAAATTATGGGTGGTGGCTCTTCCTCAACTGATGTCACTGATGTCACAAGACACCAGAACAGCCTTGCCTTCCCCAGAAAAGAGTGCCCTGGTCCTTCCTGCCTGTGAAGAGGCAGTTCTGAGCCCACTGTAGAAATGAATTAATTGAAGTCCAGCAGGGTTTGGCTGTGAATCTGCCCAGATCATAAAAGGTATAAAGGGATCAGGTAGCACCTTCCTCCAGAAGGACATCTGCTCCCACTGAAAAGCCAGAGGCACTGACTTATACACCAGCCTCCTAGGGGCACTAAACACAGCAATCATTTCTGCACTCCATAGCATGCAGACAGGCATAACTGCCCAACCCCTGAGCATAGAATCTGATGGCTCGCAGGGTCCCCCAACAGCCTGGCTTTTGAGGAAGTGCATCACTCCATCGGCTTCCACACGCAGAGGTGTGAACATAGGCTGCCACACTCCAATGCAGGGGATACGATTTACCTGTTCAATAAACAGCAGCAGAACTAGAATGCTCGAGAATGGGAACACACTCTCATGAGGCTGGTCTTAGTTGCGGCACATGGGATCTTCGTTGCGGTACGCGGGATCTTCACTTGCAACGTGGGATCTAGTTCCCAAACCAGGGATCGAACCTGGGCCCCCTGCATTGGGAGCATGGAGTCTTAGCCACTGGACCACCAGAGAAGTCCCTGTATTGAAATTTTAATAATTTTCATTTTGCCCACTAAATACAAGTACACAGATCGTTTCACTACATAACCAACATAATTATTGAGATAGTTTATATTATTTTTGTCATACTTAATGCTAGAAATCTGGTATGGATCTCACACATGCACCCAACTCAATTTTGATAGCTGTACAAAAGCTCAACAGCCATGTGTGGCCAGGGGTGCTCTAGTGGACAGTGCAGATCTAGACTCTGCCTGTCTCCTGGAGAGGACAGTGGAGACTAGAAAAATGGAACATTCTCTTCACATCAGACATCCTTGGGCTCTTTCTCCTGGCAAAGTCCCGTCTCAGGCAAGTTGCTTCTCTATACAGCTGTAGCTCTGACTCGTTAATTTGCTGAAAATCTATTTAGGTGATAATTCCTACTACATGCAGTTATAGAGATACAGCACTTGAGAAAAATTCTGAACCACATGGATCTGAAAATCTCACGGTGGAAGACAATAAGTAAATTGAATATTATCTAGATGAATGGGTAAGTGCTGTAGGTAAAATACAGGACAATGAAGGCATTTGGAACTAGGAACATGAGCAAAGAGACTGGGGCAGGGTGAAATCATAAGAGTGACATAACCATCTGGGTAACATTGGAAATGGATACCGTGGCTTGGTTTTTTGTTTGTTTTTAATGCCACTGCATTTTTAAACTATAAGGATTAGAAACAGAATGTCATGATTTCACAAAATCTCTGGAAAGGTTTCAAGTGCTTGTTAACTTCACCATGTCCCACTGGAGAGACACTAGAATCAAAGTCCCCAGCCAAGAGCAGAAGCACCATCTACTCCCAGAAAAAGAAAGAACAGTACCAATGGCCTAAAAATGAACTCAAGAATCTGGAAAAAGAGAAGCAGAATAAAAGAAGAAAGCACAGAATGAAATGTGAAGGGCAAAATGAACGATATAAAAGGGAGGCTAAAAACACATCTCTTGGGAATTCCCTGGCGGTCCAGTGGTTATGACTCTGTGGTTTCACTGCCAAGAGCCTGGGTTCAACTCCTGGTTGGGGAACCAAGATCCCACAAGCTGTGCGGTGAGTCCAAAACAAAAAACCGTACAAACCACATCTCTTAGAACTAATCGGATCGCAACCTCTGACAATTTTTTTTCAAGAAAAACAAAGCATGGGCAAATAAAGTTACAAATGAAAAAGCAGGCATAATTAGGGATGTTCTAGGGATTAAACACGAGAGGAGGGGAATGGTCTAAAATAAAATTTTAAAATCTGAATACTTCCATACTAAAAAAAAAAAAAAAAAAAAAAAAACCAAGCCAGCAACTAACCTGAGAGTATGATCCATAATAAATCTAAATTTTAAAATATAAAGCTTTTTAAAACCCAGGTTAGGCTTTAAAATATTTTGCTAGTACTTAAAATATTTTATGTTCCTGCCTTAAACTGTGAACATACTTTGGTTACTGACCTTGTAAAAAAAAATATACACAAATCTGTTTGCTCCAAAATCCTACAATACAACTCACTCGTGCTTTTGCAGTGTAGACTGTTTGCTCAGCATCATATTTCCCTTTTCTCTGTGCCTTGCCCCCATAGCTCAGTGCCCAGAACTGCTTCACAAGCACTACATCAAAATTTGTTACCATTGCAATGTAGGAAGGACAAAATAACACTCAAATGTTAATAAAGAATATATAAGGAATGAAGATTTAATATAAATAGGCATGAAGAGAATGCACGTTATCTGAAATGGTATACTTTCGGTGCTAAGGCCTTTGTATTTGCCTAGTATACTGAAAAAATTGTCAAGAACGACTACCCAAGCAAAGGAAGGCTAGTCCTAGGGACCTGGGTTGTACTGAGGAAAGGCTTTTAGAAATAAGCAGCCATTTGCTTCATGAATCGAAATGAATTTCCCATAATCAATGAGATTATTTTCCATACCAGGGCCTGAACTTTCCTCTGGTGTTCTGAAAAACAACGTAGACAAGGGCCAACTGTACCAAGAATGCTTCTCACATACTTCTAAGGGATAACACCATTCATGCAAAGTTAAAATCATGTGAATTTCTGCTAAGGACTTAAATTAAAAGATACTTTTAAAGTAAATAAGAGAACTATAATTAAATCTCTTTAAAGGAATTATCTTTCTAGACGACTTACCTAACACTTGTAGGATCCCTTGAATCATGGTAACTAAGGATCTGTCCTGGAAATTCTATTTTTAAGAATTTTTTTTTTATTGCTTGGGGTATGGAAAAAGAACTTGTATATCTGAAACTGACACACTTGGGCTTGGGGAAGATGATATGGAGAGGGTAGAGCAAGTGGAAGCACATGGCAGTTCAACTCCTTCATTTCTCACTCTCTGAGTTAAACACTTCTGAGGTTCTGCTCTGTTTTCTCTCCATTTCTTCTTTCAGAGGAAGAGGGAATAACATTACAAAGAAAAAGAGGATGAGAATAAGGTAGCTTCCCTTGCTTTGCTATTTTTTCCCATATCTCAGCCCACCGAAGATATTTAAGCAAAGTCTAAACATCACACCAAACACAAGCAAATTCTAAGTTGTAGCCATGGTTTAGTGTCAGTGTATACAGCAATTAATTGTGTTTTGGGCCTGAACCCCCCTCCTCTCCCCCGCCGAATGAGTACACACCTGGCTTCACTTACTCACCAAACCTGACCATCCAGTGACAAGTCAACAAAATTCAAATGGTCACTCTGCACAGGAGTCTGCCAAGGGCATTTGAGAGAACAACCTGAGTCTCCATTGAACTCAGACTCTCTACTTTGGGGTGGTCCAATTTTGTCTAAATAAAAAAAGTATGAGTATGTGTAAGTGTATTTCTGTGAATATGTCTGTGTGCAGAAGAAGAAATAATTATCTCTGAGAAGTGGAACTAGAGGTCTTTTTATTTTAATTACAGAAATTTTCAAAGGATATAAAAATAAAGTGAACAGCATAATGAACCTCTATGCACCCAAAACTTACAAGGGCCAATACAGTGTCATCTAGACCCTCACCTCTTTGCCCACCCAACATTATTTTGAAGCAAATATCATCATGTATCATTTACTCACAAATTCATTTCATTATTTTTTATTGTATATATATCCCAAAGATTTTAACGTGACTATTTCTTTTATATTAAGGAAAAAAAACAATAAATGTTATCAAATAAAAATATGGAATCCAAGGCAGGACCAAGAGACCATTAAGTGCTAAATAGCAGCTGTAAACCAATATTAATAAAGAATACAGCTCAGGATTATAACACGTATTGGCTTGTCACTGAAGACTTCTTACTACCATTTCCTATCTCAATTACCTTTTTACCTCTTTAATGTTTTGCAGTTTGGGAGGATGTATAGGCCTTTAAACTGATGGTAAACAACACTTGAAATTAAGATGAATATTCACAGCAAAGATACTGACTTCCTCCTCAATACCTGGATGTATATTTTCCTTCTGCCTCCCTGCTTTGTGTTACCACGCATGTCTTAACATCTATCTACATGGCCTTTGTACAATCCAAAAAGAATTCAAATGTTGAAGGAGCCATGACCTAAGGTATTTATGATTTTAAAACCTAGTGAGAATTAGGCACAATTCACTGTGTAGCTTCAAAATACATATTTTATTCAAAAGCACTATTTGGGAATTGAAACACACATTTTTTTAAAGGTCTAATGTCATGCCCCTTTAACAATCATGTTAAATTTGAGATCTGAAGTTGGAAGTAAATGAACTTTTCTAAAACTACTACCTGAATCCAACATTGACTACCTGTTGTAAAATGAAAGGTGATTTGTATTAAGTAGGCTCCCAGAGAGGCCCTTCATTACAAATACATCTTTGAAGAGATATGAATTCACTGTACTCAATCCTACTCTTCCAGCTTGGGTCAAGGTGTTTTAGGGGTCAAGTACAGAATAGAGTAAAACTGAATTCTTATAAGAGTGATAGGGAAGGACCAAGTGGGATACTAAGAATAAAAATGAACACACTCTCTCCAAAATGTTGTCAGCTGACAGCAAAAATCTAACCTCTAGCCTGATGCAGTCAATGTAATGCAATTACATACCCTTCTTCATAATCCATGCTCCTTACTAGAAGAAAAGCTTGAAGGGTGGCGGGGTGGGGGAACGGGGGGACAGTAAGACCTGACAGGGGAAAGGTGTGTTTCTTCCCATTGAAATTGATTTCTATCTAGGCAGTTCCACTGGACAGCACAGCAGTTTCACAGAGGAATGAACTTCAGAACATAACCAAAGATGCTTTCTAGTTTAATCCCGAGTTCAACTAAACACTCACAGAAATCCTACTAGGTGCCATTTTAAAATTGTACCCTCTGCCTTCTTTTTTAGGCCTACTAAAACAATCTAAATGTGATATCCCTAGTCTTCCCAATTAAAACCAAAAGGAATCATTGATGAAATATACAAATAACCCTCTCTGGAAAGACCTGTCTGGTCATTTGTTTTCCTGATTATGAAAATGTAGCTTGTGTCACAAGTAAGCTCCCTGCTGAAGCAGACCATGAAGTGAGGGTCTTACTTGCAATGTTGCTTTTACTTCTGGTTGTTGTCAGCCTCACAGGCCCAGCTACTGATCATCACTCTGAGGTGGATTTGACTGATCAGTTACCAGGCACTTAACAACAGTCAGGGGTCAGCAGCCGTTGTCACAATCAACCAGAGACAATACGAGACACACATGTCCATGACATGGCAATTGGGTAAGCAGCATTCACCCCAGACCACCTTTGGTATCACAACCCGAATTTCACATCACTCACATAAAACTATTAAGAAGACCAGTCCTGACAGCTGTTAGGCAAAACATCGGAGAAGCCAGAACAATAAGTTGTGGAAACACCTGGCTTATTTTGAGCCACACAGATTCTTAGGCAGCAACGTGGAGAAGAGAGAGTGTGTTATTTATTGAACACACATACTACAAGAGAGCAAGAGGGCAAAATGATGTGTTAAATGAAATAACAAATCGATAAAAATTCACTCACTTCTACTTCAAATGAGAATCTCAGAGGATTGTTCCCTGATTCTGTAATAAAAAAGGTATATTGCTATGTGCTAGTACTGCAATAACAGTTCATCTCCTATACTTCTTCCTATTTCAGGGACAGGCAAGGAATTCTTAACATTTTAAAATGAGATGATTCAATGATGTTTCGGTTGGCCATGTAAATAGTATACTCATATTTCAGTACATACAGCTCCCTATTTTAATATTAATTTATAATGGACAGTCATCAGATTATGCTATTTCTTTGTGGATCTCATGATTCTTCAAATATGAAGTCCAATTTTAAAAAAACCTACATCTAAAGAGCATTATCATGACATAAAATTTTTAGCATACCCTAACAAACAGACATAAAAGATTCAGAATAATATGTCAGACTGCCTGCACACACTAATTTTCTTTTAATAAACCGCTATCTTTGGTTAAAAAAAATTCACAACCCAACAGTTTATTTTCGCTAAAGATGCAGACCTGTAGAGGTGAGCTTTCGTATGAAGACAGCGCTTTCGGGGCAGGGGTTACACAGCCTTTCCCCAAGAATGTATGGGTCCCTTGACAGGAATTTTACTGTTTCTTTAGGAATATCAAACATTTCAATCTTATATGCTCTCACACATCACATCAGGCACATCAACGGTTCATCTGCCCTCCAAACCAACACCCAAAAGAATGGTGCTGCCTCTGCACTCGAACGTGGTGCCTTTTGCCTCCTGTGGTAAACAGCTACATTTCTCTTACACGATCTCCTTAAAAAGCTCACACATTTCTACTGTATTGCAACATTATGCTTTTAACTGACGTCAGTTGTATTTAAAAAAACACACAAATGCAAAACTTAATACACATGAGACACTGTATTAAGAGCTTTACAAATACTAACTTATCTCATCTTCATAACAACCCTGTAAGATAGACGATATTACTATCCCCTTTTTACAGATGAGGAAATTGAGAGGCAGAGCCTGGTATTTTCCCAAGGTCATATGGCTATTAAGTGGCACAGTAGAAATTACAACCTAGGAATCTAACGCCATAAACAAAATTCTAAGGCTGTCTACTAATCATGCATAATATTGATGAGGTGAAGCCACTTTATCTATTTTTTTCAGAAATCTTAATTTAGAGTGATAAAATGACTAAAATTCACTTGAAGGTTAAATATATATGAATAGTAAAGAAATTTCAGGAAAAAAGTAATGCTTTTCCCTACCAGTTGCTTAAAAGATACAAGAATTTAGTGTACAAAGGTTCAATTCAAATCAGCGATGAGAAGAAACATCCAATAAGTGGTATATAGGGGCAACTAGCTAGTATTCAACCTGGGAAAGCAATTTAAGATGTCTGTAGGGGCTTCCCTGGTGGCGCAGTAGTTGGGAGTCCGCCTGCCCATGCAGGGGACAAGGGTTCGTGCCCCGGTCCGGGAGGATCCCACGTGCCGCGGGGCGGCTGGGCCCGTGAGCCATGGCCGCTGAGCCTGCGCGTCCCGAGCCTGTGCTCCGCAATGGGAGAGGCCACGACAGTGAGAGGCCCGCGTACCGCAAAAAAAAAAAAAAAAAAAGTCTGTAAATATTTAATATAGAGTAAATTATGTTTTGGTATATTTAAATACATTAACTACAGTTAAAGCATGATATTCTGATACTTTGCATTTCGGATTCTGCCAAACCAAAGGAAGAGAACAATCATACATTTTGCCACCAAAACACAGGTAAAGATTAAATAGTATCTGCTTTATACATTCAAAACCATTTTGAAAAATAACCGATGATTTCATAAACTGATTTGAGATTTCTAGTGCTCACTCATATATGGGTCACCTCTTCTTCTAGGCACATAGAGTTTGGTGGGCTAAGTGACTGCTCCTGACCAACAAGCCAGAAAAATTAAATCACAATGCTGTGACTGAAAATGTGGCCTGTCCTAGATGGTGCTGGTAAGTAACAGTGGGGCTCCATCAGCTTTGAAGACTGAGGGGCTCTGTGGAGCACAGCACACGATCACCTTAAGTTCACCATGTAGCATGAGAAGAAATACACCTGCATTTATTCCTTCAACATAGACTACTCCATCCTGTTTAGTACAAATGCTAACATAATAAAGCAGTACACTAAGGGGGCTTATAAAGAATGATAGGTCATTTGTAAAGCCATGGTGGAATTCAAAAGAACATTAAGTAATAAACAATGTAAAAATCAAATCATGAATTGTCGGTCAAATTTGACAGACCTTCCAAAAATGGAAAAGAAAAATACAAAAGTTGACTCCCACATAGAGAATTAAGAATATAATTAAAGAGAACTGATTTTCAACAAGTGGATAGTAGGTATTTTCTTGATGAAGAGACTAAGACAAATAGAATATAATAATCCAACATACTAAAACATTAGAGCTCAATAATGACCTGCATGATCAGTCGAAAACACTGAACACATACAAGTCAAAATTAATAAAAGAATAATAGGGGTGAATTGGGTTAAAGAAACATTCCTATAGGGACATATGCAAAGAAAAGAGAGAGAGAGACAGAAATCAGGCCACAGTCATTTGCTCTGAAATAATACATTACAAAAGATAAGAAATAAATAAAAAGGATACCAAGTATGACCCTGGAGCTCAAAATTTTAAACACTGAGTCAACCTGTATCCATAATGCAAGTTTGTCTAAGACTGAAAATATGTATAGGATATGTAGGAAAGCAGAGTTTGGTTTGTTTCCTCTTATCTTGTCAAAATCTTTAAAGACCCTACAGTGGAATCCCAGGTACAAAAAAAGAGATGCTTTAAGCAAAAAAAGATTGCAAAATGTAAGAGAGCATAAAAAGATTCTGAGTGTTTGACTATTAAATCAGAAATGTTTTGCATGTAAGAGCTTGTATATGTAAGACTATCAGCTCTGTCAACATTTATGCTCACCTAAGAAAAATGTAAGACAGTATCATGCATTTCATTTTCTTCATATAGTTTTCTTGATATTACAGTAACATCTTTTTGCAGCTGGCAGGGAATTTCAAGCTCACCATGGGCAATAAGAAACACTTGGTGTGAGACAGATCTGACTGGTTTGGATTTATTGATAGAGACTTGATTATATTTATTTCAGAAAGCTCTATCTGCTGTAGTAATGAGAAAATAATTACTGTGCAAAAACTCTTATCAACAGATACTTCATTTATTGGTGCTGTGCATATAGTTGATATATAACAACAATTACGAATGTAGTAATTTCCTGATAGCTTTTTTACACATTAATGTTGAGAGTAGGATTAATTTCCCCCATATCTAACCTCTAGGCCTGGAGTATGTGTTTGTTGTTTTAACTTTACATAATATTTATCCTTGCCAGTATCCACATTTAAATTTTATGTTACAGATATTTTATGTGGTCAAAAAAAGTATCTTAATAAGATACAGAAGGAATCGAAGCTAAGGAACGCCCAAGTCCTTAATAATAAAGGTAATGAGGGTAAGCCAAACACAAAGATACATGAAAATATAAGCAAAACCTCTACATAATTCAAAATTCATGTGTGATAATGTATGTTTAAATGGCAAACGAAAATTAGTAATTTTTAAATGACAGAAATCAGGAAGACTTCAAGGAATAGTTGAAAGGATATGTATAAATGCATTTTTTATTTTTAAGTATATTAGTAGTATTGACATAAAATTTGAAATGTAAAATTTAAGAACAAAAGAGTTGATAACATCATATGTATCACTTTGCCAGGCTCAAGCATGTTTATTTTCATGTCCTAGAGATACCATGGGGGTTGAAAATGGTGCATAAGCATCATTCAATTTATGGCCATCACAGTGGCTGGCACCACCAACTGGACAGTTTCCAGGTCAGAAACCTATGCATTAATCCTCAAAGTCCCCTCTTCCTAATCTACTGCATTCACTTAAACATAAAGCCACACTCATTCAACCTCTTAAACTCCTCTGCTGCCTCAAGCTGACCTTCAGCCTCCTTGATTTCTCACTTGGATCACTAAGAACTTTTCAAATTGTTTACCTTACCCTTTTGAAATCCATTATTCACACAGAGAAAGAGTCACCTCTTGAATGTACAGATTCCAGAATTGCAAATCCTTCTTTAAATGGCATTCAATGACTCCCTATTTGCTCCAAGATGAAGTCCCAACTCTATAGTATAACTTACAAAGGCCCTTAAGAATCTGGCACTGGGTATCTCTCCAACCACATCCCTGAGTACTCTGCACCCCACCCAGCCAGCTCTGCCCCAAACACAATGAAACACTGAACACCAGGTTCAATAAGCTCACAAAAGAGCCCTGTGAAATTACTACTATGAGGTTATCAACATAAAAAAGTGAAACTGGCACCCTCGTCTTGGCTAACAACTATGACAAGAGATCACTTTATCCCTGTCACTATTTTAACTTGTCACTATCAGGAGTAACACTAGCCTAGGGTTACTCTGGAAGACCTAAAGCAAAATAGAAAGACTCACTACACCTAACTTATACTATTAGTTTTCTAATATTTTGTGCTTTTCACATCTCCTTAAATAAACAAACAAACATAACACAATGCTAATAGGAAAGATGCATTAAGTGTTTAATATGTACTGGAATTTGGCTGTGTGTGTCTGAAGTATAAGGTAATATAGAAAAAGCAAATTGGTGGTGGCCGAATAGTGGAACTTTTTATTTCAACACGACTTTTCATTGCTTCCATCATTTCAAAAACTATATATGAAAAATAAAAAGACCTACACACTGAAGACTGGTCTTCAACTAAGCTGCAGTTCTTAATTTTTGGTATTGATAATCTTCTTCTCTCTAGCGTATTAATTAAAAGAATCAAGGCTGATGTCATCTCCAGCAATGAGAGAAGGACAGAGAAACATGAAAAGAAATCCAAAAACCCTAACAGTTTAATTTTGTACATCACATGTCGGAAAAGTTACTTGCTGTCAACACCAGCATTTGAAGATTCATGGAAGTTCTACCTTTATGTCCTGATCTCCCTCTTACCTATCCCTTGACCAAAACCCATATACCATATACAAAATCAAACACACAAAATAGAAGAAAAAAGTTGTAAATGAAAGCTCATTGTATTATACTAGAAACTAACAACCACTTTTTTTTTTTTAACTCTCAAAATGTCAGACTCAACTTGGTTCAATGTGCTTTTTGATTTAACACTGCTACTGAACCTCCTCTTTTTGGTACCTGCCTAGATGATCCGTACAAAACACAATAATTCATCTTTACATTTTTTGAGAAAAACAGAACTGAGTTCCACTATATGTTCCAGGGAAAAGCTTATGATATACATTATCAGCTAAAATAAACTATTTTTAAAAATTTCACACCGCATGCAATCTTTTATTACATGGAATATATTCATGAGATACATTTCTGTATTCTTGAAATTGTGATAATGCCCAGGTTTCTGAATAAAAGTAGGGTTTCCTGGTCCTTCTGTTGACCATTTACCAGTATTTCTTCAGAAACTTTCCAAGCACAGAAGAAATAGGATTCTCTTCTCTTCAAACATAATTTATTGGCACTCAAAGTAAGAACATACATACCAAGACAATCACTTGAGTAACCCAGAAATTTAAGAAACACCTTTCAAATTGAATTTTATAGATAATTTGGCCTGAACAACTGTCCACTTCAATCAGTATGGCAGACATTCTAAGCCTGTGATGGACTGATTCCAGTATCTTATAAAAGCTGTAGAAATTCTGTCCAATTTCAATAGGTTGTTCACACCGCTATTGGGAGACTATGTTCCATGAATATTTTCACATTTCTGTACACTCAGGACCTTCTGGGTAAAAATTACTGGCAACCTGGGTGAAAGGATGATTGAATGGAAGTTAGAGATAGTGAATTATTCCAGAGAGATTTAAGGGCTTATCTGCCTCAGAAATATTTACTTATATTTTAAGAGTGATAAAAATCTCAGGACCTTTCCTTCCCCTCCCCAGACAGGATTTGTCTCTCTCCCTGGTGGAAAAGGGAAAATATGCTTGCTGCCTTATACAACCTCTGAGTTTCATAATTTAGGAGTTCCTGTCCTTTGGCAAGTGCCTGCACGCACAGATGTGTCTAGCCCACACTGCACTGCCCCATGGGGAAGTGAAACACAAGGGAATTAGCGCTCTAAGATGTGAGTAAATGCTCTGTTCTCTGATCAAGAGGTCTCCTGTTTTTAAGTGTTTATACAGGCACACTACAATGGCAGGTGAGCTTTTGGCTTACAAGAAGCTTCCTCTCTTTTCAAAATTTTTTAATTGAAGTATAGTTGATATTCAATATTATATGTTACAGGTATAAAAAATAATGATTCACAATTTTTAAAGGTTACACTCCATTTACAGTTATAATAAAATATTGGCTATATTCCCTGTGTTGTACAATATATCCTTATAGCTTATTTTATACATAATAGTTTGTACTTCTTAACCCCCTACCTCTATACTTCCCTTCCCTGCTTCCCTCTCTCCGCTGGTAACCACTAGTGTGTTTTCTGTGAGTCGTCTTCTTTTTTCCTACATTCACTAGTTTGTTGTATTTTTTAGATTCTACATATAAGAGATGTCATACAGTATTTGTCTTTCTCTGCCTGAATTATTTCACTTATCATAGTACCATCCATGTTGTTGCAAATGGTAGGATTCCCTTTTTTATGACTTCTGACTGAGTAGCATTCCATTGTGTATATATATATATATATATATATATATATATATATACCACGTCTTCTTTATCAGTTCATCTATTGATGGACACTTAGGTTGCTTCTATAACTTGGCTATTGTAAATGATGCTGCTATGAACATTGGGGTGCATGTATCTTTTCAAATCAGTGTTTTCATTTTCTTTGGATATATACCCAGGAATGGAATTGCTGGGTCATATGGTAGTTATATTTTTAGTTTTTTGAGAAACCTCCATACTGTTTTCCACAGTAGCTGCACCAATTTACATTCCCACCAACAGTGCACAAGCGTTCCCTTCTCTCCACATCCTTGCCACCTTTTGTTATTTGTGTTCCTTTTGATGATAGCCCTTGTGACTCCAAGGGGAGGCGAGGTGGATTCTAGGAGCAGGAAGAGGAATCACCAGCAGAGAGAAAGACCCTTCAGTATCAGATTCAACATCTTCCCACCAATGTTTTTTAGTCAGACTCATGATTTTTTACCTGCACTATTGCTGTAGCCTATCTTTTCCTCCAGAGGCTTCCTCCACATTATTTTTGCAATATCGTCCTTAAACACGTCTCACATCAATCTATATCTCCCCCCTTTAAAAACTGTAACAAAAGGCAGTGAAGTACCACATTAAAAGCAAAAGCTTTGGAATCTGAGACTGGGTGTCTCCAAACCCAGCTGTGCAGGTCATTTGCTATGTGACTTTGGCTAAGTTAGTTAACCTCTTAGTTTCCTTGTCTACTACATAGGAATAAGACAATCATGCAAATAACTTAAGCAACCCATTGCCCATGGTTAACCCTCAGTAAATGGTGGTTACTATAATCACTGTTAGCACAGCTCTTCACCACTTTGAGAATAAAGTATGAACCACATAAAAATTCCTGTTGGAGAACATCATAATCTGGCTCCAAATGTTCTCAACTTCTGCAACTCAAACTCCAGACATGCTGTATCTCTCATCATCCACAAGGCATGCTCTTCTTTCCCAACTCCAGGGCTTTACTTGTGCTCCTTCTATTACTTAGAGGCATTTATCTAACTTCTCCGCCATGGAAATGACTGCTCATCCTTGACCCAGGTCCTCCTTTGTCTGCCTTTGGCAGGCAGTCACTCCATCCTCTGGGCTACAGCCCCACAGCTCTATCTAAGCTCTCCTTACACTGACTGTAATCATCATCATTATTTACTCAGGCAACTGTCTCCCACGCTATAGGAGCTGTAAGCGTGGTGATGGCCTGAATCAAGATAGAGTGGCCCATCTGCTAGGCTGGATTATATACAATATGGAGTCATGGTGGCTGAAGGCCAAGGGGTGAGAGGGTCTGAATCTTGCCTGAGTAAGGAGGCAGAGTGATGTAGCTACAGAAACAGTGTTCATTGTCAGGTATCAGGATCAAGGTAGAGCTACAAATGCAAAACCAAATCAGAAAATCACAAGGCAATATACAGATTCAATGCAATCCCTATCAAAATACCAATGACATTTTTCAAACAACTAGAACAAAAAATTTTAAAACTTGTAAGGAAACACAAAAGACTCCAGATAGTCAGGCTTCCCTGGTGGCGCAGTGGTTGAGCGTCTGCCTGCCAACGCAGGGGACATGGGTTCGTGCCCTGGTCCGGGAAGATCCCTCATGCCGCGGACCGGCTGGGACCGTGAGCCATGGCCGCTGAGCCTGCACGTCCGGAGCCTGTGCTCCGCGATGGAGAGGCCACAACAGTGAGAGGCCCGTGTACCCCCAAAAAAAAAAAAAAAAAAGACTCCAGATAGTCAAAACAATCTATAAAAAGAACAGAACTTGGGCTTCCCTGGTGGCACAGTGGTTGAGAATCTGCCTGCCAATGCAGCAGACAAGGGTTCGAGCCCTGGTCTGGGAAGATCCCACATGCCGTGGAGCAACTGGGCCCATGAGCCACAATTACTGAGCCTGCGCGTCTGGAGCCTGTGCTCCACAACAAGAGAGGCCGCAATAGTGAGAGGGCCGCGCACCACGATGAAGAGTGGCCCCCGCGTGCCACAACTAAAGAAAGCCCTCGCACAGAAACGAAGACCCAACACAGCCATAAATAAATAAATTAATTAATTAATTTAAAAAAAAAAAAAACAGAAGCTTGAAGTATCATGCTCCCTGACTTCAGACTATACTACAAAGCTGCAGTAATCCAAATAGTATGGTGCTGGCACACAAACAGACATACAGATAAATGGAACAGAATAGAGAGCCTAATTTAAAAAAAAAAAAGAACAGAGCTTGAAGTATCATGCTCCCTGACTTCAGACTATACTACAAAGCTGCAGTAATCCAAATAGTATGGTGCTGGCACACAAACAGACATACAGATAAATGGAACAGAACAGAGAGCCCAGAAATAAACCCACACACTTACGGTGAATTAATCTATGACAAAAGAGGCAAGAATGTATAATGGAGAAAAGACAGTCTTTTCAATAAGCGGTGCTGGGAAAACTAGAGAGCTGTATGTTATAAAATGAAATTAAAACATTTTCTAGCACCATATAAAAAATAAACTCAAAATGGATTAAAGACCTAAATATAAGACCAGAAACCATAAAACTTTTAGAAGAAAACATAGAACAGTCTTTGACATAAATCAGAGCAATATTTTTTTGGATGTTCCTTAAAGCAAAAGAAATAAAAGCAAAAATAAACAAATGGGACCTAATTAAGCTGAAAATCTTTTGCAGGTTAAAGGAAACCATCAACAAAGTGAAACGACAACCTATTAAATAGAAGAAAATATTTGAAAATTATATGATCAATAAGGGGTTAATAGCCAAAATATACAAACAGCTCATACAACTCAACATCAAAAACAACAGCAACAACCTGATCGAAAAATGGGCAAAAGACCAGAATAGACATTTTTCCAAAGAAGTCATACAGATAGCCAAAGGGCACATGAAAAGATGCTCAACACTGTTAATCATTAGAGAAATGCAAAATCAGAACCACAATGAGATATCACATCACACCTGCCAGAATGGCTATCATCAAAAAGAATACAAATAACAAGTGTTGGCGAGGATGTGGAGAAAAGGGAACACTTATACACCATTGGTGGGAATGTAAATTGGTGCAGCCACTGTGGAAAACAGTATGGAGGTTTCTCAAAAAACTAAAAATATAACTACCATGTGACCCAGCAATTCCACGCCTGGGTATATATCCAAAGAAATGAAAACACTAATTTGAAAAGACATATGCACCCCAATGTTCATAGCAGCATCATTTACAATAGCCAAGATATGGAAGCAACCTATGTATCCATCAACAGATAAATGAATAAAGAAGATGTGGTATGGACACACACACACTGGAATACTACTCAGCCATAAAAAAGAATGAAATAACTCCATTTGCAGCAACATCAACATGGATGGACCTGGAGGGTGTTACACCTAGCAAAGTAAGTCAGAGAAAGACAAATACTATATATAATCACTTATTTACGGAGCCTAAGAAGGAAAAAAAACTAGTGAATATAAAAAAAAAAGAAACAAACTCACAGATATAGAGAACAAACTAGTGGTTACTAGTAAGGAGAGGAAAGGGGGTAGGGGATTAAGAGATATAAGTTACTATGTACAAAATAAATGAGCTACAAGGATATATTGTACAGCACAGGATATAGCCAATATTTTGTAATAACCATAAATGGAGTATAACCTTCAAAAATGGTGAATCATGTTGTACACCTGAAATTATACAATGTTGTAAATCAAGTATACTGAAATTAAAAAGAACACAAATTAAAAGATAAAATTAATTTTTTTAAACATCTTCATTGGAGTATAATTGCTTTACAATGGTGTTTCTGCTTTATAACAAAGTGAATCATCTATACATATACATATATCCCCATATCTCCTCCCTCTTCTGTCTCCCTCCCACCCTCCCTATCACACTCCTCTAGTTGGTCACAAAGCACCGAGATGATCTCCCTGTGCTATGTGGCTACTTCTCACTAGCTATCTATTTTACATTCGGTAGTGTATATATATCCATGTCACTCCCTCACATAGCCCCAGCTTACCCTTCGCCCTCCGCATGTCCTCAAGTCCATTCTCTGTCTGCGTCTTTATTCCTGTCCTGCCCCTAGGTTCTTCAGAACTTTTTTTTTTTTTTTTTAGATTCCATATGTATGTGTTACCATACAGTATTTGTTTTTCTCTTTCTGACTTACTTCACTCTGTGACAGACTCTAGGTCCATCCACCTCACTATAAAGAACTCAATTTCGTTTCTTTTTATGGCTGAATCATATTCCATTCTATATATGTGCCACATCTTCTTTATCCATTCATCCGATGATGGACACTTAGGTTGTTTCCATGTCCTGGCTATTGTAAATAGAGCTCGAATGAACATTGTGGTACATGACTCTTTTTTAATTATGGTTTTCTCAGGGTATATGCCCAGTAGTGGGATTGCTGGGTCATATGGTAATCTTATAGCCTTATGTTAAATAAAAATATATTAAACTCTGAAACACAGATTTATTATCAATATCAATCTCTCTCCTCCTTCTCCACTTCCTCCCCATCCTTTTTATTCTCCTCCTTCTCCTTCTGTCTGTCTCTGCTTCTCCTTCATTTCACTAATATGTATATACAATGATGTTGAAAAATACCAAAAATACTTTTGAGCCTAACTACCTACTATAAAAACATTTTGTGATACTTTAAAGCTATGACCAGAATCCAAGAAATTATATAACACATGAATTAAAAACTACTTAGAGTGACACTTGCATCCTTCTCAAAATGTTCAGATATATCTGCATTCAAACCCCCTGTGAACAGAATATCAAGCATGGAAACTCTATTATTGGCTAAACTCACCTTACATATACTATCATTAACAAGTGTTAAAAGCTGTGATGTTAAAAACAGAATTTAGAAAAAACTTGATAATGTTTTTGTCTATGTAGAAAAATGTGGTAACTGCCAAATCTAGAAGTGAAAATCCATTATGTATGCATTTCATAACATTTTCTATAAATTATGGAGTTGTGGACACTCAATATATATAACAAAATATAACACAGCATGGATGGTGAACTAACATTGAGGTTTTCCTTCTATCATTCTTGCCAGATAACCTCTAAAGGATCTTATGCCTCATAACAAAGATGAAAACATAACAATTTTCTTATATTAGTATAGGCCATATTATTGGTATAGCCATAGAAAAGAGGTAAATTTTTCATCTTTGGGCACATTTATATTCTTGGTCAATGAAACTATTAAGATACATAAAATCGACTCTAGTCATCTTTAACAGATTATTTGCAAAATCTTTTTGTTTTTGCCAATAGACTCAGACATGTGATTATATTAAGCAATGAAATTATTCTAGGGTTTCGTATATTCTCAAATAAAACTACTTATATACAACATTAGCCATTATTTAATAACTATATGCATACAAACATATAGTGGCTTTCGTGACTACACATTAAAGAATGTACTGAATTTTTTACCTTTACCAAAAAGTTACTGAATAATACAGATACAAAAAATTCAAAACTACCAAGTCCCACTAGCAGAAATGGTGACAGAAAGCAACTAAGGCCATGAAAACATACCAAAGTGCCCCCCAAACCTGTTCTTCTACATTTATCTTCACTCATTCTTCCTACTTTGTCACTAAACTCATTGCATTGCTTGCTTTAACTCCTTTCCCTGACAACTATATATTATTTAATGAATACATTTGTCAAAATAATTTACTCATATCTCATTCTTTATATCTTTTTTGTATGTTGAGAATAATATGTGTATTTTTCCCAAAAAAGGGAAATATAAGAAGAGGAAGCAACCACCTACATGGAGAAAATAGATTTTCTGCTTTTAGCTGAATTAAATTACTATGTACAATGATGTTAATTTCTCCGAAGTAAAACACAACAGAATGTTAACGATTTTATTCCAAACATACAATTATCTTTGAACTATTTTAAACATACAGATTAAAAACAGACTATAGCTTTTAATATTATTTAAATATCTAGAAATAATTTCTATTATTAACAAATATACAGAATACAACAGGCCTTGTACTATTCTTTACTATTGTTCTTTACTATTCTTTACTATTGTTGCATTACTCTAAATAGCAAATAAGCTACTACTATTAGAGCCTTAAAAACTATAGCATTAAATCACCAAAGTAAGCGAATAAATGTATTCTTATACAGAAATTAATGGCTGTGCTTTACGCAGTTTAGTATCTCTGTTGAAATGCCATCCAATTTCAATTCAGAACTTTCTCGTCTCCTCTGACCTCTAGCAATTTTGTCAGCAGAAGTGGAAACTGAGACTCTAAGCAAGTGAGTTTCATGAATAACAAAACTGCATCAAGTTATCTTTGCAACTTTTGTCTAGCATGTGGGCTGTCATACACTAGGTGCCCAATAAATGCTTATTGACTTGAGTGACTGCAATTCTTACTAAATGATAATTTGTACTCCCTTCTTTTGGTCATGGCTCCAGAAAGAGAAGGAAGGCCCAGGTCTTCCACACACTGCACCCAGAGGCAGCAAAGGGTTAAAATCACTCTATATACCAGGAAACCACATCACTATGGAAAATCGAGGCCAAAGATGCACTCCTCTCACATACAAGCAAGTACATGAGCCTAGATCCCGACTCCACTCTTCCTTATTTTTTTATTGATATAAAGAGTGAAATATATATTGATATATAATTCACATACCATAAAATCCCCCCTTTTACAGGATATAATTCAGCATTTTTTAGAATATTCATGGAGCTGTGCAACGATCAACACGACATCATTTCAGAACATATTTTCACCTCAAAAAGAAACCTTGTAGCTATTAACAGCCACTCCCCATTCCCTCAGCCCTCCAGTCTCTGGCAGCCACTAATCTACTTTCTGTTTCTGGGGATTTGCCTAGTCTGAACATTTCATATAAATAATCATACAATATGTGGCCGTTTGTGACTGACTTCTTTCACTTAGCATGTTTTCAAGGTTCATCTGTATTGTAGTATATATCTCTACTTCATTCCTTTTTATTGCCACATAACTTATTATATAAATTATTACATTTTATTTACCCATTCATCAGTTGATTGATATTAGGGTTGTTTTCACTTTTTGGCTACTATAAATACTGCTGCTACAAACTTCTGTGTACAAGTCTTCGTGTGACATAGATTTTCATTTCTCTTGGGTGTATGCCTAGGAGTGCAACTGTTTTAACTCGATTCCAAACATTTCGAGGAACTGCTAACCTGTTTTCCAAAGTGACTGTACCATTTTACACTCCCAGCAGCAATGTTTAAGATTTTAATATCTCCACCTCCTAACAACACTCGTTATTGTCTTTCTGATTTTAGCCATCCTAGTGGGTATGAAATGGCATCTCACTGTTGTTTTAGTTTGCATTTCTCTAATGACTAATACTGTTTTCAGGTGCTTACTGACAATTTCTGTACCTTCTTTAGAGAAATATACACTCAAATATTTTACCTACTTTTAAATGGGTTGTCTTGCCATTGGATTGTAAAAGTTCTTTATATCAGGGGTCCCCAGCCCCCCGTACCAGTCCGCGGCCTGTTAGGAACCAGGCTGCACAGCAGGAGGTGAGCAGCGGGCAAACCAGCCAAGCTTCATCTGCCGCTCCCCATCGCTCCCCATTAGCGCCTGAATCATGCCCCCCATCACTCGCATCACTGCCTAAACCATCCCCCTGCCACTCAACTCCCCACTCCACCCTCATCTGTAGAAAAATTGTGTTCAATGAAACCGGTCCCTGGTGCCAATAACGTTGGGGACTGCTGCTTATATAGCATGGATACTAGTCTCTTATCAGATAAATGAATTTCAAGTATTTTCTCCCATTCTATGGGTTATTGATTCACTTTCTTGACGTTGTCCTTTGGAGTACAACAAATTTTCATTTTGATAAAGTCCAATCTATCTATTTTTCCTTTTGTCGCTTATACTTTTGGTGCCATATCTAAGGAAACCATTGCCTAATCCAAAATCATGAAAATTTACTCCTACATGTTCTTTTAAAAGTTTTATAGTTGTAGCTCTTACATTTAGGTCTGTAATCCATTTTGAGTTAATTTTGGTATACTTCACACCATATACAAAAGTCATTCTTTTGCATGTGGATATCCAATTATTCTAGCACCATTTGTTGAAAAGACTCTTCTTTCCCCACTGAATTACCTTGGCAACCTTGTAGAACACTCTATAGCTTCTTAAAGGCAAATGTTTATCTGTTTAGATAGTAAAAGAATTTTCTAATTGTTCTACCATTAGATTTAAGGTTGTAGTTCATTTTTATAAGATTTTCTTGTGGTTCTATTCTCCAATCCTCTGTTTAAACTGGTAGCAATCCTAAAATTTTTTTTTTTCATTTCGAAGACAATACTTGTTTTAAAATCTAAACTTTATTTTCTAGGTGTATTGTGCTGAGCATAATATCACATTGACTCTTTGGGACAACATTATGAAGAAAGTTCTAAAACATTAATTTAGTTATAAGGTCTACTATGGTTGTTCACTCTTTTAAAGAAGAACTATGAGTAGAAGCAGGACTCATTATGCAAAGCCAGGCTGCCCTTAAAGTTACTAAAACAGCCAGTGTAGAAGACAGCTCTTGCCTTAGAGCTGCCTGATAGATCTTTGCTTTGCTAACAGTACCCAGGTTTCATTTTAGGAAACAGCTTTCCTTCCCTACATGATATCTTGCTGGAGCAGTAAATCAAGGTGCTGTGCGCTCCCACTACAGACCCCTCAAGGAGTGCCTGAAGGCCTTATCATGTGTCTTTTCCTTTTTCCATCCACATAAGGATAAGTTGTGGCAACAACCTGAAATACAAACTCTTAGAAATTCAAGCAAGGTAATGCAAGGACAGAGTAAGCAATCTGAGTTCATACATCCCATGGAGCTGCCAGAGGAAGATGATTAAAATGTTCCTACTCCCAAAAGCCATATTAATATGCCTGGTTCTGGTCTATGTGAAGCCTGGTTTATGTTACTCCTTTCAATAACGGAAACTATACCATAAACTTCAAATAAATTCATTTATTTGCTTAAGCTAATCATAATAATTCACTGATTGAAAAAAAAAAAAAGAACCTTAACTTATATAGTCAATTCCAAAGATATCGCTGGAGATTTTAATCTTGTTTTCTAATACGGTTTTTTCCATAAATGAAAACTGATAAGCTTTCTCAGAGAGTCTGTTTAATAGCTGGGTCAACACAAATTACACAATTGCTTGATTTAATGAGCTTGTTTAAGCAGGTGGTTTCTAGCATCATTAATGTCATCATAACTTGTCTCCTTGTCTGGGAAACACCATCCCACTAACTTGCATACAGCTTTGTACATGTGTATATTCCTTAGATGCTTTTGACTTAAGTTAGCCAAACTGCTTTCCAAGTACTTTTCAAGGGAATATTAATTAATGGCAGATACCAAAAAAACAGGGAAAGAACTGAATTTTGGCATGTGTTTTTAATTTAAAGATAAGAAGAAAGTGATGAGTTACAAGATTTTTTTTTCCTGCCAAAATACTGTGGAATAAAGACTCAGTATGTGGGAACTACCACTCAACCTGATGGAGTAAATTTCCATGATCTTGGGTTAGGCAATGACTTCTTAGGTATGACATCACAAGTAATAGCAACAATAGAAAAAAAAAAGATCAATTGGGCTTTATCAAAAGTAAAGAAGTAAGAAGGCTTTAGAGGATTCCATCCTCTAGCCATTAAAATAGCCCCTGACTTTCTAATCTTTCCAGTTAAGGCCTCAGACACCATGGAGCAGAGACACACATCCCCACATTTGTACTATGCCCTATCTAAATTTCTGACCCATGTATTCCATGAGCATACAAAATGATGACTGTTTTATATCACTAAGTTTTAAGGTTTTTTTTTTTAATAGAAACAGGAACAGATTTTGATTCCTGTAAGTGGGGTACCACCATAACAAACCTAAAACATATGCCAATAGATACCCAGAGGGACAGATATGGTCTTGTCCCTTCCAATCTATTGGGTGGTACAGACAAGTAAATAAGCAACAGCAATAAAGAACTAAAAAGCACCACGATAAGATGAAATGACTGCACCGGAATGTGAGCATGAACGCCTGTCCTTGTCTGTGGTTCTCAGGGAAGATTTCTTCTGTGTAGTGGCATCTAAAGTGAGGACAGAAAAGTAGGAAGACAATATTCAAAACCAAAGCACAAGATCATGTGTGAAGGCTCGGGGGCCATATAGCCATGCAACATTTGAGAACATACATTAAGTTTCTGTGTGACCGGAGCTCAGAATGTGAGGAAGTAAGAGGTGAATCTAAACTGAAGAAAGAGGAGGAGGCCAAGCCCTGAAATACTTTATACAACACTCTAAGTAGTTTTTTCTTACCCTAAGGGCAAGACCACCAATGTTTTAAGCACAGAGACAGGATGATTACACATCATTTTGAGTAACGTGGGGAGAATGCATTGAAAAGTAGTGGCAGAGAGAATGCAGAAAGCCACCACAACAATCTAGGGAGATAGTGGGCTGAATTAAGTAGTTGCTACAGAGATGGAGAATCCTGAACAGATTCCAGAACAAGTTAAACAGTAAGATAGAGAAAAGTAGAAGTCAAGGATGAAGACCAGGTTTTTGACTTTGGCAAGGGATTGAATGGTAGAACCAGAGCCTGAGAAAGGGAATAAAAAAAGAAGAACAGGGGCTTCCCTGGTGGTGCAGTGGTTGAGAGTCCACCTGCCGATGCAGGGGACACGGGTTCGTGCCCTGGTCTGGGAAGATCCCACGTGCCGCGGAGCAGCTGGGCCCGTGAGCCATGGCCACTGCGCCTGCACGTCTGGAGCCTGTGCTCCGCAACGGGAGAGGCCACAACAGTGAGAGGCCCTCGTACCGCAAGAAAAACAAAAACAAAAACAAAAACAAACAAAAAAAAGAAGAACAGCTGGTGGAGGAATATGGTAAATCATAACGAAGTGTTTGGCTCCTTCTAAATATAAAATGAAAAAACTTATAAACATGAGAAATGGACGGATTTCTCATATATATGAATATTTCTTCAGGTATTTTTTTTAACATCTTTATTGGAGTATAATTGCTTCACAATGGTGTGTTAGTTTCTGCTCTACAACAAAGTGAATCAGCTATACATACACATATATCCCCGTATTTCGTCCCTCTTACGTCTCCCTCCCACCCTCCCTATCCCACCCCTCTAGGTGGTCACAAAGCACCGAGCTGATCTCCCTGTGCCATGCGGCTGCTTCCCACTAGCTATCCACCCTACATTTGGTAGTGTATATATGTCCATGCCACTCTCTCACTTCGTCACAGCTTACCCTTCCCCCTCCCCATATCCTCAAATCCATTCTCTAGTAGGTCTGTGTTTTTCTCCTTCTGACTTACTGATATGAGAGAGAATTTGGTTCAGTGGCCACGTGATGGCTTGTTAAGTAATTCCAAACACACCAGCATGAAGATTCTCATTGATTTCCCATTTTCTGAAAGACTAGATTGCTGAATCTGGGTATATCAAAACATTTAAGAAACGTTTTTCACTACGTGGGAAAGGGATCAAGCCCCCGTCCCCAGAATCAATGGTTGCTGTTTTCAGTTTTAATATTCAATACATAAATATTCGCATCAGAAGGAAGAGGCTATCCTTTAAGAAACTGCCTCTCCAAAAAGAAAAGATACCCGGATTCAGCAATCTAGTCTTTCAGAAAATGGGAAATCAATGAGAATCTTCATGCTGGTGTGTTTGGAATTACTTAACAAGCCATCACGTGGCCACTGAACCAAATTCTCTCTCATATCACAGCCCAGCACCCCTACACTGAGAGGCCAGATTAGCTATACTCATCAACTAAAAATAAACACTTCCTTCCCTACCACAATTTGCCTCTTAACTCAGCTGGGCAAAACAACACAATATTCATTGTGATTGACAGAATACTTTCAGATCTAATTATAATTTCCACCAGTTTCTGAACATGTTTTGTTTTCAATATGAATTCCAGCACAACTGGATGATTCACACATCAATATGAATCGAGGGCTCTGGTGATGACAAACATCTGTACTGTTGCACATGCAGATGATAAATTGGTAGGATCAGAGTTTGTTTATTTTGTTCACAGAATAATGTGAATAAGGCCAAGGTCAAAAGCTTAGTCCTTTTCTGGGGAATTCGAAATTGCTTTCTTTAACCTAGCACCCCTAACACAGGCTAATGTGTTCATAAAGGCATACAGCTGATTCCAAGGGTATCCTCGTATCAAGGCTGTATTATGAAAAACCCATGGACACTTCCAGAAAATCAAATTAATGTTTACGCCTGGGTGACTGTGTATCAGGAGCTCTCAGTTTGTCCCACATGCTGTTCAGTCAGCACCACACAAAAACAGTGTTCTAACACCTTGGCATTTTTCAGTCTTACTATTGAAGCTTTTACCTTACTATGTTTCCTGCTATACTTCATTATTATCTCCTAATTCTGTATGTTTGTGATTTTCTGATTCATTTTTGCATTTAGAGTTCTACCTTGGCCCTAGTACCTGACAATGAGCACTATTTCTGCAGCTACATCGCTCTGCCTCCTTACTCAGGGCAGGATTCAGACTCTCTCACCCGTTGGCCTCCAGCCACCATGACTCCATATTCTGTATAATCCAGCCTGGCAGATGGGCCACTCTATCTTGGTTCAAGCCCTCACCACACTTTCCCTTAAAGTTCCTCAAGGAAAGCCAGCCAAGACCTCCTTCTAAACTTTAGAGATGAATTGCCAATGGCCTATATAATACTGCCACTTGAATGTCTTCCAGGAATCTTAAACTGAAAACCACATTTGGACCCTATCTCCCATCTCCCCACCCATAGATCAATTCCTTCTTTCAAATAGTTGCTTACACCAGAAATAAGGGAGACATTCTTGGGACTCTCCTTTCCCTCACCACACACCAAGGCCTGTCTTGTCAATTCTGCCTCCAAAACCCAGTAGAAACACTCTTAACTACTCTCCAGTTACCTGACTCTTAGATTAACTGATATTTTCCATTTCTTCTATAAAAAGACACTGACTGGCGACCATGGCACGTTGAATGCTTGCAACCAATACAAGGTTTACTTCTAGCATCACCCTACATTTTTACTCCCTCCAATCAAATGGCATCTGTGCCAGAAGTCAGTTGTATTTTTCTCCAAACTTGCTGATACCAATATGCACTTATTACTGAAATTATATATTTCAATTATATACTATATAAACTGGTTAATTTTGAATTTTAAAAAGTTTGGCTCTACAAAAACAAGGTAGAATGTTTTGGAAGATCTCCAGGAAAAATTGCTATATGAATTTTTAAATCCCATAATGGACAAAACTGGAAAAAAAAAAAGAAGCTAGAAAGTTCTGTGCTGTCATTCTCATCCCTGCTTCATAAAGACATTTACAGATATCTTTCAATTCTTGCTTCAGGTAAGGGAGCCAAAACCAGAAATAATGGAAGATGTAACTATGGGTATGGTTCACACAAAAGCAAACCAAACAAAATCAGTTCAGAACTCCAATGCACAGATTCACATTCAACGCATGGTCCCAAGCTGTTATCAAAAGATTGACAATGAGTATTTATATTCTTTAAGTTAAAATAAAACACAGGACCTGTGTATATATTTTTTAGTATTTCTCTTTAACCAGATTTTTCAACTAACTAACCAACTAGTGCAAATTCCATTGGATAATACAAATAATAATAGTAGCTAATATTTACTGATATGAACCCTGTACCAAACACAACTATCCTCATTTTACAGATAATGAAACTGAGGGCTGCATCTGTATATCCTGACTCTGTCCATCACTTTGACCACACTTGTATTCCTTCAGTAGCCTCTTAGCCAGTCTCTACACTTCCACTCTCACTCCTTCACCAACTTTCATGAATCAATGAATAGCAGAAAGTATTTTTTAATTCAACCCTACTTACGCCATCCCCTACTTAAAGCTTTTCAATGTCATTACACTTGGAAAAATATTCAAAATCCTTACAAGGCTCTTCTTGACCTGGCACTTTTATATTTCTCCTTCTTTCTCTCCTAACCCATGCTTCCTTGTTCACTGCATTCCGGTTACCTTGGCCTTCTTTTAGTTTTCACAATGTGCCAATATCTTTCCCATTTCTAAGAATTTTTCCATGCTGTTTACTCTGTTAAAACGATTCTCTTTTTTAGTTTCTCTTCATCCTTCAGACCTCAACTTGAGCATCAACCTGTCTTGGAATTCCAATTTAATTACCTCTTCTTGCTAATATTTAAACTCATTAGCACTCAATAATTTTCTTTCATAAGACCAAACAATTGAAAAATATGTATTTATTTGTGATTATTTTACTCCCGTCTTTCAGGGGGTAAGAGCCATATGTATTTCATTCACCTCCACCATACCTCCCACAGTACCTTTAATCTAGAAGATAAACTCACAAGTAATTATTCAATAAATCAATCCATCAATGTTCATATCTGAAGCAGAGAACAGAGGCAATGCCAAAGAGTTTTCAAGTGGACATGAAACGCCCACTACCAAAGGGTTTCCTAAAAATGGGTGATGGTCACTCTCCAGTGATGCTGTGAAATATCTCCAGGTATGAGACGCCTCCACCACCTACATTATATTCTGTTTCTATTTTAACCATCATTATATCTGAGATGTCTAATTCATGAACTCAGAATTGTATTCCTCTTTATCACAGATCTAGTAAATCTACCAAATAATATCTATGTAACATTAGCATTTGTGTTCACTTTCTTAACTTAGGCAGATATTAAAAATATTAAATATATAGGTCATTTGATTGTATATTAGAATACTGTTCCAGAAATCAAAATAGTTTCTAAGGCAGCCAGTAGCCCATCTACATACACTAACATCTCCCTTCTTCCATGAACCGCACTTGAGGAGAAAACATCAAGTCTTCACTCAAGCTCTAGTGTTATTTTCGACACAATCCCAGCAAGCATAGCTTGCAGTCAGAATCAGCAAATAAAGAGGATTGGCTTTCTAGAAGTAGGCACATTGCCAGTGGTGAGAAATAACAGTAGACATGAGAATTCACAAAAAGACAGCTGTCTGGATCCATTTAGTACATGGTCAAGCAGGGCTACATATTTTAATATATCCTGAGGACAGTGTCATGTCAGTGGGCAGTGTAATAATAAAAATGCCTAATGATGACCTTGTATTATAAAGAAAACTTATATTATTTTCACTGTGTACTGCTTCAAAAGACAAGGAAGAGAGTACTACATCATAGGGGGGAAATCACCTGAAAAACATGTATTTATCTGGAATACATCATTTCCTGACAACATGTCACAAAATCAAGGTATTACGCTATCTTAGAGTTTTGCATTCCATGCCTTATTAAAATAAAATAAAAATAGGTTCCATAAAGTTTCAAACATAAAACTTTCCTAATATTCCTCTACAGAAGGGGCATGACATAAATTACCAAAATAAAAGATTAATCGTTCTGCTTCAGTGATTTTATAATTGTGAAGTGCCCATCTTTTGAGAATAAGACTTAGATTAATACGGAACATAAGAAAATAGTGCAGCATAAAGTTTTAACAAGATTTTCCAAAGTAGTAAAGCACTTTAACCTAACAGTCTTCCAAACAGATGAACTAGGTTGAAAGTCTAATGTTTCCAAAATAATAATACAAAATGATTACATATTATATGTATTTATGTAATTATATTTGATTCCCACTGTACATTATCTTTGGATTCACTCAAAGCATATTCTTCACAAACTGCTTAAATAGGAGCCCAAAGTAAATACAGTAAATGGAAACCTGCTTGATCAAGAATCATGTAGACTAATTCAAACACTGATTACTAGAAATTTAATTACCAGTCAAAATTAGAGATTATAAAACTGCAAAGACAAAAATTATAATAGAAATTATGTTTACTATGTGCCAGATATTGTTCTAAGTAAGCATATTATCAGAAGGATCTCATCTAATCCTTAGAACAAAGCTAGCAAGTAGGTACTATTATAATCCCCGGTTAAAGCTGGAAAACCTAAGGCCCAGAAAGGTTTATATGTTGCTTTAAAATTGCACAGCTAGTAAATGATGAAGTTGGATAAGATTCCTGAAAGTCCACCTTCAGAACATACTTTTAACCATAGCAAAACACTATCAATGAGGTCTTTAACTATGCACATAAAAGACATAGCTATATTTCATTTTTAGAAAGCTGTTATGTGGAATACACATAAAAGTGATATAAAACAAAATTTTGGAGAATGCTTTTTTCCTCAAGTGTTTGTTTTATATGTGAAGAAGAGCACAAAGTGCCAGTAATTTAATACAAAATAAGATGCATTCAATGATCTTCAAAACATTCTAATTCAATGACCTCAAAATATTTTACTCTTTTAAACAAAAGGTTATAGAAGAATAGCAGTATGCTCTTCTTCAAACTGCCTCAAATCCCAGAAGCCAGTAGTCTATAAAGAGCGTGCTACTGTATAAATTAACAGTATAACACAGAGTCATAACCAGTGTTTTAGAATCAGCAGAGTCAAAAGGCATGCATTAGAGATGTAAATTTTCAATGTAGACAAAACAGCCGTTTGTCTATCCTAGAAAATGCCATCTAGGATTTTCAGTAGCTAGAGAGGAAAAGTCAATGCCTGGCTTCAAAGCATCTAAGGACAGGCTGACTCTTTTGTGAGGGGCTAATGCAGCTGATGACTTAAAGTTGTAGCCAATGCTCATTTTACCATTCCCCAAATCCTAGGGTCCTTAAGAATTATGCTCAATCTACTCTGCCTGGGCTCTGTAAACGGAACAACAAAGCCTGGATGACAGCACATCTGTTGACAACACGCTCTGATGGAGATGTACAAGATTCATGTTGTTTCCATGCCTGCTAACACAACATCCATTCTGCAGCCCAGGGATCAAGGAGTCATTACGACTTTCCAGTCATTATTTAAGAAACACATTTACTAAGGCTACAGTTGTCATAGATAGTGATTCCTCTGAAGGATGTGGGCAAAGTCAATTGAAAACCTCTGGAAAGGATTCATTATTCTAGGTGCCGTTAAGAATATTTGTGATTCATGGGAAGAGGTCAGAATATCAACATTAACAGAAGTTTGAAAGAAGTCAATTCAAAGAGGGGTTCAAGACTTCAAAAGAGGAAATAACTGCCGATGTGGTGAAAATAACAAGAAAACTAGAATCAGAAGTGGAACCTGAAGATGGGACTGAATTGCTGCAATCTCATAATAAAATTTGAAAGCTTAAGGAGCTACTTCTTATGGATGAGCAAAGAAAGTGTTCTCTTGAGATGAAACCTACCCTGAGTGAAGATGCTATGAAGATTGTTGAAATGATGACAAAGGATTTAGAAAATTACATAAACCTAGTTGTTATAACATGGCAGGGTTTGACAGAATAGACTCCAATTTGGAAAGAAGTTCTACTGTGGGTAAAATGATATCAAACAGCACTGATGCTACAGAGGAATCATTCGTGAACAGGAGTCAATCGATGCGGCAAACCTCACTGTGGTCTTCTGTTCAGAAATTCCCACAGCCATCCCAGCCTTCAACCATGCTGATCGGTTGCAGCATCAACACTTGGGCAAGACCCGCCACCAGCAGAAAGATTACACCTTGCTGAAGGCTCAGAGATGGTTAGGATTTTTTTTTTTTTTAACAGTAAGGTACCTCTAAATGAAGGTATGCACATTTTTTAGACATAATGGTATTGCACACTTGATAGACTATAGTGTAAATATAAACTTTCACGTGCACTAGGAAACCAAAAAATTCATGTGATTCCCCCTTTATTGCACTGGGCTAGAACCAAACCCACAATGTCTTGAGGTGTGCATGTAAACATTTATTAACTGCCTTCTATGTCCCATTGGCTCTGCCAAAAGTGGAGATACAGCAGTGAATAAGACAGCCATGGCCCCTGACTTCAGAATATTTGCAAAATGCCTGGATGGCTTTTGCAAGCACACGGTAGGTACCCGATAAATGGTTACTGATACTGTCACTGTTATTAGTATTTATTAGCATTATTCTGGCCCAGCAAAATGCTGACAATATTGAGATGAGAGCTAGGCCTCTCTCTCCACTAGGAACAGCTATTCCATTACTCTCTACAGTGTGTCTTGAAATAAAGGAAGTTTAAATGAGGGTATATTTATGAGAGAAGAAAGGGAGATAAAACCACTGAGCAGACCCACTGGGACCCCACAAGCATAGATAAAATTCCATTGCAAAAAGCATTTTGGCTTTATATAAGATGTAGAAACCTCCTCTTATGGGACTTTATTTGAGTCTGGGAAAATATTTCTCATGGTAAGGGTAAAAACTCTTCTCCACTATGGCTGGACACTCTTCCTCCTTCTGCGAACAGAGAGGAGGACTACGTCTTCATTTTTAAATATTTATTTAGTTCAGATGACCAGGCGGTCTTTCTCAGGAAAAAAAAACAAGTAACCTACTCTGGGAGAGGTATACTCCTCTTGTTCCAATTTGCTATTGTCCAGAACAAGTACAGATTTCCCTTTGGGGACCCAAAGGGTAGGGTTGTTGGAGAAAAGAAGGTCATGGACTGACCAAACAGGCCCCAAACCAGTTACTAAAATTGCCAATGGAGAACTAACTAAAAATACACAGCAATCATCCATTTGAACAGTGCCAAGGCTATAACACTGTCTCACTATAGCAGACATTCCTGTTGCATTCAGATTCATGGATATGTACCACACATTAATGGAAGGGGAAAAGTCATCAGTTATAATAAATGAAGAAAATTTTACTGTGAAAGGTATTTTTATCTATGTCAAAATTTCATTGAATATTCAAAGTTCCTGCAACATCCAATCAACTGATATTTACTAAATAAACACTACGTGTCAGTGACTATCAAACTCCAGTGGGATAAAGTCCATTTGACTTGAAAATTAGAGATAATGGGTAACAAGGACAAAACAATTTCAAGGACAATCTCTTCTACTGATAGAGAGCTACCAGTAGAAGTCAGAAGGAAATTGGTTTCAATTTGGCAAATGAGGATATAAAAGAGGTAAATGGGGCTTCCCTGGTGGCGCAGTGGTTGAGAGTCCGCCTGCCGACCGCGGAGCGGCTGGGCCCGTGAGCCGTGGCCGCTGAGCCTGCGCGTCTGGAGCCTGTGCTCCGCAACGGGAGAGGCCACGACAGTGAGAGGCCTGCGTACCGCAAAAAAAAAAAAAAGAGGTAAATGTAACCTCTTCTTTTAAGAGATTTAGGAGAAGAATGAAAGACTCAGAGACACAGATAGACAGACTCAGTCCTTAAGCCTCAAGCTACTTGTCTGTGTTTGCCTGAAAGTGAGAGGATATGCATGCATGAGTGTGTGGATGTGCACACACACATAAGGGGGGCCCTGCACACATGTTCGTTTTACAGCTGAGCCAGACAGCTTGTTTCTAGCCTTAGTGAAGAAGCCTGTATTAAAGGAGACGTTGAAAATTAAACAAAAAGAGGAACTAATAGAAGGAATCAATTCTCAGAGAGGAAAGGAGGTAACTGGACCAAGAGGAATTAGCCTTGGATAGGAGAAGTCTTGTAGATAATCTTAAAGCAAAGGTCTTTGGGGGAAAAATATAATTCTTGATGTAGAATTTATAAACTGTATGATGGAGTAAAGAAAACTAAAATACTCATTTCCAAGAATAAATAGAACTCCATATATGGAAACACAAACATGAAAAGTACAGCCACATATCTTCCCAGATACAACACAAAGTGCCACTTACAGTATTTTCCCTTTATTGTTTATATGAAACAACACTCAGGAAAGAGCTTTTTTTTATTGGATTGCCCTAAATATATGTTCCCTTTGGTATGAGAATTTTCATCTTATAGTAACATCTTCCCTGTCACCAGTTAAAAGCTACCTAATTTACAGTGGAATCTTTGGTCTGTTACGAAAATTAAACTTCAGTTACAAATCATAATAATGTATCATTTGAATGTTTTAATGAAAGTTAAAAAAGAACCTTCTTACTGCACAGATTTAAAAGGTGTATTTGGGTCTAAATAAAAGAGAAAAATCAAAATGTAGCTCTCTTTTTACAATACAAAATTATGCTCTTGCTTCCAAAGAACAGGATACAGATGGGGCAAACAAGAACTTTCCTCAAGCAGTCTAGCAAACACTACCTTAGCCAAGTGATCAAAGTTACTATCACCAGGAATAAGTGATGTTGATACTATGTACCTCCTGATAGGAGGGGAGAAGGAAGGAACTTGGCTACTGTGGTATTCTTCACCAAGCCTCACAACTCAAGTCTAATATTATTCGAAACTAAATTGAGAAATACGTTATAAATCACCCACCAGTAACCCTGAAAAAACGTCAAGGTCATGCAAAAGAAAAGGCTAAAATACTGTCACAGGTCAGAGGACACTAAGTCATGATGGGTAAATGCAATGTGATAACTTGGACTGGATCACTGAACAGAAAAAGGGACGTGAGTGGAAAAATTTGTAAAATCCAAATAAATTCCGGAACTTAGTAAATATTAATGCACTGGGGGTTTCCCTGGTGGCGCAGTGGTTAAGAATCTGCCTGCCAAAGCAGGGGACAGGGTTCAAGGTTTGGTCCGGGAAGATCCCACATGCCGCCGCGCACCACAACTACTGAGCCTGTGCTCTAGAGCCCACGAGCAACAACTACTGAGCCAGCAAGCCACAACTACTGAAGCCTGCTCGCCTAGAGCCCGTGCTCCGCAACGAGAAGCCACCGCAGTGAGAAGCCCGCACACCGCAATGAAGAGTAGCCCCCGCTCGCCGCAACTAGAGAAAGCCTGCGCGCAGCAACAAAGACCCAACGCAGTCAAAAAAAACAAAAAATATATTAAGGCACTAATACTGGTTTCCTAGTTTTGACAAATATACCATGGCTAACCTTTGGAGAAATGAGTAAGAGGAGTAAGAAAACTCAGTACTATCTTCACAATTTTTCTACAAGTATAAAATAACCCCCAAAATGCAAAGTTTATTTAAAAATAAACTTACTTCAAAAAAAGAAATTAAATTAAAACTCGGTATCTATTTCTGAATTACCTCAAATTGTAATTAAACTGCTGCAACAGAAGCACTCACGTCCCCAGTTAAAGCATGAGAACAGAATAAAAGGTTAATTTCGAAGTGTAGTTATAAAAATCTTGCATTAAAATTAGCAACATGAAATCTACTGCCTACATTGTAAAAGCCATTCTGTTTATAGTTTCTTTCCTTCTGTTCTGAACCTATTTTTGCCATTTTATTGGACTTAGTTTTAGATGTCTTTCTGATATTTCTGAAAATATCATTTTTATATTAATTGGCTATATTCTTATGGACACAGATTTTACACAAACTTGAACCAAACTGCTATGCTAGTTGTGCTCTTCAGAGTGTGAAGGCACCTTGGGCTACGACCCTGATATGAAAAGTAAACATGTAAACTAGATCCAAAACAAAGACTGTCACTTGGTTCATCAAATGATAGCATTTATTTAATATTTCCACATGATCCTTAAATATGTATTTCTTTTTTTAAACAGCCTTACTGAGATATAATTTATACAGTCTAAAATTCGCCCACTTAAAGTGTACAATTCAGTGGGTTTTATTCTATTACCAGAGTTGTACAACCATCACCACGATCTAATTTTAGAACATTTCATCATCCAAAACAGAAACCCCATACCCATTAGCAGCCACTCCTCATTCCCCATCCCAACCTCAACCCAGGCAACTGTTAATCTACTTTCCAGCTTTGTAAATTTGCCTATTCTGGACATGTCATATTAATGAAATCAAACATGTGGTCCTTTATGACTGGCTTCAGTTAACATAATGCTTTCAAGATTCATCCATGTTGTAGCATATATCAGCACGTCCTTTCTTTTTATGGCCAAATAATATTCCATCGAGTGAGTATACCACATTTTGTTTATCCATTTATCAGCTGATGGACATTAGGGTTATTTCCAATTTGGGGCTATTATGAATAGAGCTGCCATGAATATTCATTTGTATACAAGTTTTTCTGTGGAAATATATTTTCATGGCTCTCAAATATATACTTCGAGGTGGAATTGAATTGCTTCATCAATGGTAACTCTACGATGAACATTTCAAAGAACTGCCCAACTGTTTTCCAAAGTGGCTGCACTATTTTAAAGTCCCTTCAGTAATAAATGAGGTTTCCAGTTTCTCCACATTCTCACCAACACTTGTCATTGTCTGTCTTAAAACATGTATTTTCAATACTCATCACTTCTCTTGGTCATGTTACTCCCTATTAAAATTGTTTGTTGTCTTCTGATCTCCTTTCCAAGGAAACTCCTATGTTGCCAAACAACTCTACAAAACAAGTTTTAAATGATATGAAATATACTAAATCCATAATCCATCTTAATTCTATCATTTTCAGTGTTTTATTTCATTCCCCTCTGACCTAATCATTATCCTTCTTTCTTCCATTAATAATGACTTTAATATGACTTTTCAAAATATAAATTCCCACTAAAGTAATTCTTAGCAAAGCAATTAATGTGACATGCATTTATATGGGTGATAGGAGCAAAATTATTAATTTAGCCATGTTCATAGACTTCTCTCTTTCTCCAGTCAAAGATAATTGTGTGGATGGGTCGTAACTGAAATTTTTAAAGAGGACAGAGGAGAATAGAAGGGAAGGGTGGAGTGGACCAAAATGGAATGGAATAAAATAGAAATGTTAGAGTCCACTGCATTATTTTCTGATACTTTTCACTCGTTTTATATGTTCAAGAAAGTTTGAAAGCCACTGCTGAAATCATAAATTTGATTTTCCCTTACCTCTTAAACAAGAGTAATTCTTTCCTAAATTGAAAGAACTGAAAAAGGTAGAAAGGGAAGTATTTTTCGAAGACAGATTGTGAAAAAGGAATATGGAGAATTAATCTGAAGAGAAAAGAGCTGTGAGTTAGAAAAGGAAGTTTTAATAAATGCTGATAGTGAGCTACATAATTAGCTTATTTTTATGTCTGTTGAAGGTCAGAGCAAGTAAAGAATAGGATATATTTTTAATTATTTTGGACTATAAACTTTGCCTCTTGCATGCCATTCTGCTCTGATACTAAGTAACGAGTTTCTAGGTTATTAAAAGCCACATAATATATTCATAATATATTCATACGAATATATGTTCATTTATGTAAACAGGCATTTATTATGATTGGAAAAGATGACTTAACAACTCTCTAGGGAAAGGGAATTTGTCTTTTTTAGAGATGACAGTAGCTTATAGTTAAGAGCATAAACTTTGGAGTCAGGCAGACTTCAGCTTATCCCAACTTTACTTCCAATTATATATGGTACACTGGGAAAATGACTCAACCTATATAAAACTCAGTTTTCTTCAGAAAACCCATTAGGTTGCCATAAAAATCAAATAATATAAGTCATATTAAAACAAACAGTGCGATATCCTACAACCCAGCACATAGTATCGGTAAATGGAAATGGAAGTTATTTTTATTCAAATTATTTTATAAGTCTTAAAAGTATTTTAAAGCAGATAATCCAAAGATATAGTCCATTTTAATCGAGAGAAAGTGAGTGGATACATTAGAAAATGCTGCTGGTGTAAGCAATCAGACAAGGATCAGCACCATTCAGTGATTCTATCGACTGCCAGTTCATGTATCTACTGTATTCATTACAATTTTAAAAACTGACATATGACAAGCAAAAAAAAAAAAAAAAAAAGAAAGAAAAGAAAAAAACAGATTATTCTTTGTGTTCCAATTTCCAATAGTAAAAGGTAATTATAGCTGAAATCAGCTCTATAACTGTCCCCTGATAGCACAGGAAATCTGTGTGCATCAACCAGGTAAAATTATAAGGCATCAAGACATATACAGGAATAGGATATTGAAAACAATTATAACTTATGCATTTTACATAAACTTGATTGAACTACACCATACCTCTGGAAAGACAAGCAGGCTGGCATAAACACCAGTTGTTAAATGTGAAGCAACTGGGGAAAATGGAGATGGAAAGAGCTGATCAAGAAAGTCTAGGAAATCAACTGCAAATTAAAATATTAGAATAACTACTTTAAACTCATGCTCCTGTTGTAACCTCATTGAAGTCCTTTGCAACCAGTTCGTTCACTTAGAAAATGTCACTTCTGAGAACCTCTAACACTTGCTCATACGAGGGAATTACACACATGTCAGAGAGGTTCCACTGTGACCCATAATCCTCCCCAGGCTGCCTACAAAGTGTGAGGTTTCTGAGACACCTCCAGATTATCTAGTAAATTGCACAATTCACTGGTATCTGATTCTAAATAATTCATCGATATCATGACCAAAAGTAAATCTGCAACAAAAATCATGTCTAGTCTGGTGTCTGACACATAGTAGGTCCTCAACAAGTGTTTATTAGAGGGAGGCAAAAGATCAGGAACAGTAAGATCTATTGTCTTAAGTAACAACACCTATTTCATTTCATTCTCTAACAGAATTTTCCCCAAATTCTAAAAGATTATTTCTTCAATTATTAGAAAAAACTACAAACATTCATTGCTATGGACAAAGGTGTGTATTAAATATTGAAGATTAACCTATTTAAAAGAGGTAACAGACAAAAGGGCCATTCGCTCCTAATAACAGGAGCAAAAAGGAAGAGAAGGGATAAAGAGAAAAACAAAATTAAGTTAATTGGATACCACCAGAAAATGTTAAGGTACCACCTTATTTTTCCAAAAATTAATGAATAAAGAGAAAAATATAAAACTTATGATACTATTCCTGTTTAAAATGTATCTCACAGTAAATATGAGACAGGTTTATGTAGGGAAATCCTACCTAATAAATGCAAACAGGAAAAGAATTAGACTGCCACCATTTTTCAGTATCTAATAAAATAACTGATTTGTGCAATCAATAGCCATAATGAATGGTAAAACCATTAGGAGCAAAGTTGATGGCAAAGTTCAGGCTGCCATCTGTCACCATCTGAACCCAATCTAAGTATCACTAAAAGTGAAACAACCAGACATTGTTTACCACTGATGTGATGAAATGTGAAATACACAGCACCACTTATGAATTATTCTTGCAAAAAATCAAAATAAGTCTTTCAAATCTAACTTCCAGTCTATGGGGAACATGTAGAATAGGGGAATAAGTTAAATATCTGGACAAAGGAGTAGTGAGAAAAATCTAAACTCCAAAACGTGGGACTTTCTACAGGACAACTAACTGATTGCTTCCACAAAATGAACAAATGGGAGAGAGGGAAGATGGGATGAAGAGAGGGATGGGGGAAATGAAGAAGGGATGAATGGAAAAAGGAAAGATGGAGGGATGGTGAGAAATGGAGGGAGGAAGGGAAGGGGGGAGGTAAGGAGAAGAGAAGGACAGAGGTAAGGAGGATAGGAGGGAGAGAGAGAGGGAGGGAGGGAGAGAGGGATGGGGGATGGGGGAGGGAGGGGAAGGGGGAG
>NC_041219.1:12763156-12766119 GCF_002837175.3 Physeter macrocephalus | reverse complement strand
GGGAGGGGGGAGGGGGAGATGAAAGAAGTTAGCTCTTAGATCCAAAGAACCCAAGAGACTTAAAGAACACAACCAGATACAAAGTATGCATCTTGTCTGGAACCTGATTTGAAGAAACCAACTGTTTAAAACAAACACACATTTCTTAGACAAACAAGTAAATGTGAATTTGATATGAACTGAGAATAACCTTAAGCTCATTTTATTTGGGGTTATAATTAAACTGTATTTAGTGGTCTACTAATGACGAAGTAATAGCTTTAAGTGCTACACAGCTGAAAGCTAACTACAACAGATGAAGACAGGAAGCTTCAAGGGAGGGCCACATTTACTTTTCGCTCTGCTGTGCCCTCCATGCCTAACACAGCGCCCACACTGCGAGACCATGGGCCACTCAGTGATTACTGAATGACTGTGTCTAGGATAGTCTAAGAGCACATCTCAGAATCTTGCCTGGGAACTTTAACAAGTGAAATACAGCAAATAACAGAAAGCTCTTGAGAACATTCAAACTGCTTAAAGAGGCTAGAATTTCATGCACATTTGGAAGAAAAATGAGAGAGGTAGCTGCAGTAGCAAGGAGGAAGCAAATCATAATTACACTCCATATGCTATGCTATGAACTTTGTGTTTTACCCTTTTGATAGAGGGCAGTCATGGAAAGGGTTGCAGTATACATAAACTTGAATGAGGTTTTAAAAAGCTTTCCTTAGAACAGAGTTTTTCAATACCTGACTGTTGACATTTTGGCCGGGTAATTCTTTGTTGTCTTGTGCACTGCAGAATGTTTACCAACATCCCTAGCCTCTCCCATCTAGATGCCAGTACAACCCAATTATGACAACCAATTAAATATCTCCAGACACTGCCAAATTCTACCTGGGAGCAAGGAGCAAAATTTCCTCCAGTTGAGAATCACGGCACCGTAACTTTTGTGAATCAGAAGGTGAAACTCAAGGCAGGGAAACAGATCAGAAGGCTACTGCACGAAGAGAGCAACTACCTGAACTAGCACGGTAGTGTGGGGAATGGAGAAAAACAGATTTGAGTGACAGCTGAGAGGCAAACTTAGCAAACAATTATGGCTAGTGACTGAGGCTAAACAATGGTCAAAGACAATGCCCAGCTACCTTGATTGAGCAACTGCTCAACTGGATGGGAGGGCTAGTCATTGAAACACGTACTAAAAATGAGAGGGGGCTCATTTATTCATTTATCCAACAATTAGCGGGTAATGTGGTGAACAACAACAAAAAATACCAATACCCTTCTTCTTCTGGAACTGATTTTCTAACAGACGTACGCAAGTCAACAAACAAAGGAATAACCTAACTTCTGAGAATGATAATTGCTATAAAGAGATGATGTCTGTGAAAATGTTTAAAATCTGAAGCTGGACACATAGAAAGGGATATTAGTATCGTATAGTTGTTTCATCATGCAAGCTTGCAATTGAAAGATATGATCTTTCATTCCAATTCTGCTATTAATTGGTTGTGTTACTTGGAAATGTTGCTTGGCCTGTGTAAGTCTCAGTTTCCCCCAATTGTGACATGAGGATAATAAGAGTACTTATTTAATAGGGCTGTTATGAGTTTTAAACAGGAAAGAACATAGTTGTGGGTGTACATGTCTCTATGGCCATGTATGTGTGTAGAATCTTACTGCAACGTCTGGCACGTATAAGCACTTAATAATAACTATTATCATATAATCATTCAGTTGCGTGTGGGGAGGGAGAGGGCTAGGGCTTAACAGCTTTTCTCAAAGCCATTCAGCACTTAGGTTTTTCATGCTTTATGCCTTCGTTCAACAAGTTTTCATCGTGTGCATACTGTGTAGTTGATACTGTTCTAAGAGCCAGGGACCCAGCGGTGAACAAGACAGACCAGGTTCCAGGCTTCAGCACCAAAGCTGTTCCTGGCAGCTTCATCCTTCTCAGCAGCTGGGTCTTTCCACTTCACAGGCTGTCTGGGCACATCCTTGATGTACAATCAGCAAAATTCCCATCATGACTTCGTATTGGTCCATTTCAAGGGCAATACATAACAGCTAAAAAGCTTCACCAGAGTCTGAGGGTATTTAGAAGATTAGACACCTGTTTCCCCCTTGCCAATCTGATGATATTAGGTTGAGAGTTGTTTGAGAGAAAAATGGCTTGGCTCTACAGAAAGCAATTCCAGTCAACAATGGTAGCCACGCTGAAATCTTGCTAAAATTGCATCCTGGGGCCAGCTGTGCTCTAAATAATGATATTTACATCTTTTAAGTGGGAGCAATAGGAGGAACAGCTGAGAAGAGAACAGATTAATGCTACAGACATTCTTGAATGGATGGATTCCGGGCGCTGGAGGGTTGCTCACTGCTGTCCTATATCAGCTTCTGAGTGATTACTGGGTCAGGATCTGAGTCAGTGAGTCTCAACCTTGGTCAGACGTGACTGTCACTTGGACATATCTTAAAAATAGGCAGACCTGGGCCTTCCCCCTCAGACATTCTCATTTAATTAGATTGGGTGGGGCCTGGGTGTTGGTATTTTTATAAAGTTCCCCAGATGATTCTAAAGTTTATAACTTCTTCTGTGGACCATCGATCACAGCAAATAATAATCAGTGTATGACTTCAACTGAAATGTTTTCAACAAGGAGAAGGTATGAAGTTGTCAAATTAATTAGAAGAAAAACTATAAGTTATTTTATCTACTCCTCCCTGGGTCATCCTCAAATTATCATTACTTCTTTTAATCCCAAGTCTCAACAGAAGAATAGTGATTATTATTGAACTAATGAGCAAATTCATTAACAATAATTCATATTAACCTATAGCTATTTTTAAGAAGCTGCATTGGGCTTCCCTGGTGGCGCAGTGGTTGCGCGTCCGCCTGCCGATGCAGGGGAACCGGGTTCGCGCCCCGGTCTGGGAGGATCCCACATGCCGCGGAGCGGCTGGGCCCGTGAGCCGTG
>NC_041219.1:12757347-12763126 GCF_002837175.3 Physeter macrocephalus | reverse complement strand
TATCACAAAAAAAAAAAAAAAAAAAAAAAAGAAGCTGCATTTTTTTGATATATGGTTTAATAAACTAACACAGAGAAAAAATATAAATCCATTTTTAAAAATTCCTAAAAATAACTTTAGCCCTCAAAATTTAATTTCTTATCTTGATCTCTATCATCTTTCTTGCACACTTTGTTAAACTGGATGCCAGGTTCCAATTTAATATAAAATAGGTGCTCTGTATTGGAGGACAACTGTACCCAAAAGCAGCCAATTAAGAGAATACTGTAATCTTATAATAAATGACAGAAATTTGTATTGGTAGCATTCATTGAAAACAAAAATAAAAATAAAAAATAAGTTATATTTTAAATGAACCAAAAATAAATATAATTTCAGAGGCACTATTTTTCTGACAAGGTTGCATGAAAATATTACAAGACATTGTTCACTTCATTTCTGATTCACTCAAAAAAAGGATCATTTCATTTTCCAATGATTCGCATCATTTGCTTTATATTTCACCAAGCAACTGCTCATTGTGAAATTTGATATCAAATGCAAGAAAAGATGGCATCTTAAGCACAGGAGATATTTGAATGGAGACTAATTTTTGAGGTAAATATCAATAAACAGCTTCATGTTATAGAAATTTTTTCTCCCTACTCAACTTTATATATGGATAATAAGGACTCTGTGCATTATTCTAAAATTATTATCATAGAGCAGAATGAGCTGATTAGTCACTAAAACCATAGGTGATCAGATTAGTAAAATACTCAAAGACTCACATAAAATGTGATCTTTACATACAAAATAGCCATCAGCCCTAACAACAATTGATATCAAGGTCCAACATTATTCTGAAATCAACTATTGATCTTAAAGTAGAATATATATGAGATACAAAGGCTTCTGTCTATGCTAGAAACAATATTCTATCCCAGTTGCTGACAAATAGTATTAATGATAATTATAATGTGATACTCTAATGCTTTACATAGTGTTTTATTGTTTATATAATATGAAGATACTATTACCCCACTTTATAGATGTGGCAATTGAGGCTCAGAAGTGCTAAGGAATGCACCCAAGGATGTTGGGTTAGAAGAGGTAGATATGAAATTCAAAGCCAAATCTTGGCTCCAGATATAAAGGTTTTGGTTTTCTAAAGGGCACTTCTGTGACTTTTAAGAATATTTATAAGTATTTTTAGCAAAAAGGCCAGAGAAGTACCTTTCTTTATTATTTCTGTGGGATGGGAACATTTCTTTCTAACGTATGGGGCCAGAAAGACAACTTTATTTTTACTTTATTTTATTTTCTAGGAGGGAAAAGTGGGTAGATATGTCATAAAAATGACAGAATTTACCAAGAAACACTGTTTTTAAGCAATTCCCATCACCCTTCCGTCACGTCTGTCCATTCAGATTAATACACAAGGAGCAAATTCTACAAAAGCACTCAAAGCATCTCCTTCATCATCAAATCTGTATTTCAGCTCCTTTCTAAAGTTTACTTAGCCAGAAGCTTACGATTATTCAATTAACTCCCCAAACTCCAAAACACTCATGTAAGTAATGACCTTTACACATCAGTCACAGTAGGAACCATCGTCTACTGATTTAAATTATTTCAAGCCCGGCACGAAGTAGATGTATCTTTGTTAAGCTAAGCCGCTAATCTCCTCATTATATGCTTTTGTGTATGAGATGTAAATTCACATTTGTGTGAACATTTAACTAATCTAACCCCTCCTGTATACTAGCAACTCATGAGGGCAGCACTGTACCTTTTTCTATTAGTAATTATACACCCAGAACAGAGCATGCTGCCCGGCACACAGTTGGCCCTTTTCCTGTCACGAGATTTTATATACAGTCCTTAGAATAATAGAAGACTTTCAGGCCTATAGCAAGCCGATAAGTGTTTACTGTCATTGCTGGTTTTGAATCAACAAATGAAACACTGACAGCCTTATCACAACCTGATGTAGCAGATAAGGAAGCTTTTACAGTCTATATTTTTACCAGATTTTTTTTTAACTTAGAGAAATAACATAAGTTGACCAAAAATACTTGGCAAGGATCTATCTTGCAATGCCATATCATAGAGATTAAATGAATCAGACTAAGATCTGATTAAAAGAAGGGAGACATATCTAATCTTGGCAGCTCCTAAAATATGAATCCAATCAGAAACTTCAGACCATAAGAAGCAGACAAGCCAGTCCCCCTGAGTGTATCTCAGTCCTGACTAGCATTCAACTCCTTTATTCAGCATGGCAGACTGTGTTTTTCAAAGATGGTGGCAACAGTATCTTTCTTCCCACATGTTTATCTCCAATGGGACCTACTTACTCCTAAAGTCCTAAAATCACCCCTAAAGGGTCAAGTCTAATCCCCCTTCCCTTGATGCTGGGCTTTCCTTAGTGATTTCTTTTTGACCAATAGAATATGGCAGAAGTGAAATTCTGAGACAAAGAAGGCTAGAGAAGAAACCCTACAGCTTCTATCTGGGCTTCTTGGAACCACCTAGCTGGGCCCAGACAACTCATCGGACCACAAGAGGCCATTAATAAACTATTAATAATGTGTTACTAAGTTTGAGGGTGGTTTATTACACAGCAATACGTAACTTGAAAATTCAGGAAAAACACGTGATTCCTACTATATATATATATATAGGTACTGTGCTAGCTTGTACTGTGTGTTACAAGACTGTATGGGGTAAGAATGGAATTCAGAGTTAGTGCAAGTATTAACTGAAAGGTTCCGACAGCCCTAGGTAATCACATCCTCTTATTCCGTCCTCTTGCAACTTAACACACATGTTGCTTACTTCCATGTGATTATTCTATAACCTATCTGGATGCTCTGCCTGGAATGCTCAGCCCATCACACCTCCTTCATTTAGCTGATCACTAGTCAGTCTCAGACTTACTAGTTCTCCTTTTTAACACACTCATAACACCCTCTACTTCTCCGCTGCAGTACTGTTCACAATTCTAATTAACGAATTATTTGTGTCATTATTAGCTTACCATGTATCCCCCAAAACAATGCACTCCACGAGAAATGAGACCATGTGCTTGTTTATCACCACATTCCTAAGATACTGTAACATGCATGGTACAGTACTCTGCACATAGTAAAAAAAAAAAAAAAATGTTTTGTGTCCAATTAATGAATACATGAGATGTCACAGTTATAGGCCGTTGGGTGGGAGAAAGAGGCCTTCCCTCAAATCTGAGGCTCCCTAATTTTGTTTTTATCAAAGATGACGAGTGTAGTTTCCAAGGAGCTCTGAAAGTTCTAGCAAGATGACAGGGCTGGCTCCGGTAGGTAAGCCTTTGGGCAATAAAATGTGGCTGGGTGACAATGGATCAGGAAGACAAACAGCCAACATCATCCACTTCCAAGTGACCACCTTGCAAGCTGCCTTCAGACCTCAAACATCCAAGTTGGCAACATTACTCAAGGGGATAATTGCACAATCTTTGGAATCAGATGAAATCAGACAGATATAGAGTCAGATATACAGTCACATACTAGTTCTACAAATTACTAGTTGTGTCATACTGGGCAATTTTCTTCTCTGAGTTTCAATTTCATAATATATGAAAAACAGAGATAATATATTTTCATGAAGTTACTATGAAAATGAAATAAAGTAATGTACGGACAACTCTTGACATGCAGTGACTCTAGGTTACTGAATGAAGATAGTTCCCCCTCTTCTGGAATTTGTAACCGCCGTTCTGCACCATTTCCTCATGGAGAGCACACTGCAATCCACCATGAAAATAGAAGTTAAAACATGCATCAGTGTAAGAATATAGAGCACTGCTGACTGAATTTGGATCTATCAATTGTAAGTCATTCATTTAAAAATGAAAGGAAACAACCATAAAGCCCTATGGTTAAGATGCAGGTTAGGTGAAGTAGTACCAGCCTAGCTGGAGATTCCCTTCTGCAATATTTTCAAGACACACCAACTTTTGCCTGTGCACTTTCAGACTGAACCTGGGATTAGGCTTCATGCTCGAAATTGCAATTTGGAGAAGTAGCTTATATTCCAGAGAAGAAGCAGATAATACTTCACACTTCACACTGACTACACATCTGAGGAAAAAGAATGACAGCCTCACTGTCAATGTTGCAGAACCTGGAATTGACACGTATGCCAAGAAGCTAAATCATCCTCATCTTCCTTCTCTTACTACCAATTGGCATGAACATATGAGAAAAATGCAAATGAGGCAGACACAGAAAGTGTCAGGGGAAGAAAGTATATAACTTTGATTGGAGTATTACTCCTTCCAGATGATAAAGCTCTCCAGGCTCATCAAAATGTTTCTCTACAGTCACAGCTCTTGTCACTCAGTATCCAGTATTTTTGACTACTAACAATGCGTAGTCAACCTAGTGTTTAAAGAAAGAATAGATTTGAAGAGTTTTTCAATAAGACCATTTAAAACAGAGTAAGATCAGTTAACATACAATTTCTCAAAGAGAGATCAGAAACCATTTAGAGAAAAGGAAGAAAGATCCTAGGAAAATGGCATTAAACAGTCCTGCAACTGAAGAGCGAATTTAGCACTCAGCTAAATTTTGTGATGGATTTTATAGTTCTCCGTCTGCAAGCAAGCTCATTTCAGAGGCAGATTTTGCTGGCATTAAATCCTGGGAAGAATGTATTTTGTGGATCCTTACATGCAAAGGGAGATGTTAGAAATGGGATAGAAACTATCTTTTGAACATGGAATAGCAAAACTATCTTCTTAGAGCCATTTCTTATAACAACCTTTGATGAACACTTAGGACATAATAATAAATAATTTCATGAAGCTTAAATAATATGTTGCTTCCTGAAGGTACATCCTAATGAAAAATTTAGGGAAAGCAATGAAATATTCTCATTAGTTACTTTAGACCTGTGGTTCCAAGATAGCAGGAATTTCTAATGAGTAAAATCAGGGGTGAGGGGAGAAAAGAACACCAGGACAGGGGGCTGCCACGTGTTATTTTTGTCAGATAAAGATACTTTTAGGTCTATCATTGTAATCACCTCAAAAAGAAAGGCTATTTTATTTTTTAAAAATCTTTATTGGAGTATAATTGCTTTACTATGTTGTGTTAGTTTCTGCTGTATAACAAAGTGAATCAGCTATACATATACATATATCCCCATATCCCCTCCCTCTTGCGTCTCCGTCCCACCCTCCCTATCCCACCCGTCTAGGTGGTCACAAAGCACTGAGCTGATTTCCCTGTGCTATGCGGCTGCTTCTCACTAGCTATCTATTTTACATTTGGTGGTGTATGTACGTCATTGCTACTCTCTCACTTTATCCCAGCTTACCCTTCCCCCACCAACCCGTGTCCTCAAGTCCATTCTCTACGTCTATGTCTTTATTCCTGTCCTGCCCCTAGGTTCATCAGAACCATTTTTTTTTTTTTAGATTCCATATATATGTGCTAGCATACAGTGCTTGTTTTTCTCTTTCTGACTTACTTCACTCTGTACGACAGACTCTAAGTCCATCCACCTCACTACGAATAACTCAATTTCGTTTCTTTTTATGGCCGAGTAATATTCCATTGTACATATGCGTCACATCTCCCTTATCCATTCATCTGTCAATGGACACTTAGGTTGCTTCCATGTCCTGCCTATTTTAAATAGTGCTGCAATGAACACTGTGGTACATGTCTCTTTTTGAATTATGGTTTTCTTGGGGTATATGCCCAGTAGTGGGATAGCTGGGTCATATGGTAGTTCTATTTTTAGGTTTTTA
>NC_041219.1:12752369-12757120 GCF_002837175.3 Physeter macrocephalus | reverse complement strand
TTTGCAAATATTTTCTCCCATTCTGAGGGTTGTCTTTTCGTCTTGTTTATGGTTTCCTTTGCTGTGCAAAAGCTTTGAAGTTGCATTAGGTCCCATTTGTTGATTTTTGTTTTTATTTCCATTTTGCTAGGAGGTGGGGCAAAAAGGATCTTGCTGTGACTTATGTCACAGAGTGTTCTGCCTATGTTTTCCACTAAGAGTTTTATAGTGTCTGGCCTTACATTTAGGTCTTTAATCCATTTTGAGTTTATTTTTGTGTATGGTGTTAGGGAGTGTTCTAATTTCATTCTTTTACATGTAGCTGTCCAGTTTTCCCAACACCACTTATTGAAGAGGCTGTCTTTTCTCCACTGTATATTCTTGCCTCCTTTATCAAAAATAAGGTGACCATATGTGCGTGGGTTTATCTCTGGGCTTTCTATCCTGTTCCATTGATCTATATTTCTGTTTTTGTGCCAGTACCATACTGTCTTGATTACTGTAGCTTTGTAGTATAGTCTGAAGTCAGGGACCCTGATTCCTCCAGCTCCGTTTTTCTTTCTCAAGATTGCTTTGGCTATTCAGGGTCTATTGTGCTTCCATACAAATTGTGAAATATTTTGTTCTAATTCTGTGAAAAATGTCATTGGTAGTTTGCTAGGGATTGCATTGAACCTGTGGATTGCTTTGGGTAGTATAGTCATAGAAAGGCTATTTTAAACGGCAAAAAAAAAAGATGGCATTATTATATTAAGTTAAAAGGTTAGTCCTTTAGTAAATTTTATAAAATGTCTGATAGATCACCTCATACTTCTAACATCCTCTTTTGTTTTCCCTATGTGCCACTACCAGCGAAACGTTTGCCACAGAATAGCACCAGAACACAGACATTTGGGAATTACCCCCTCAGATGATTTTCCTAAAATAAAGAGTTGACTTAACAGGTGAGTGGTACATGCAGTCTCACAGGGCCCTGTACTCAGAAGGGCCTCTCACTTGGGGGTTTAAGGCTCTGTGTTCATCATCTTGAGCACCTAAAAATGCAAAATGCCTACTGTTTCCATTTTGCCTTGGGCATCCCCAAATTATGTAGCCAGTCCTGCCTAAAATATTGCGGGCATCATGTATGTTTTAAAGTAACCTGCCTAGCAATCAATTCAGGATTTCGTTTAGAGTGATGCCCAAAGTACAAACATAATACTGTCCATTGAAAGGACAGTGAAAGCCTTCAGAGGTAAGAGTAGGAAGTGGCAAGCAGACACTTTACAGTGAAAACTGTGGCGTCTAATGTCACCCAGATCAAAGGTTATTTCAGCTCTCAACAGGTGGCCGAATGCCTTGGGAGACAAGGCTAACATTTTTCTAAAGGAATAACAGCTTGAATTGCTCAAGTGATAAGACCAGTAATAAGCTGAGACTGCATAGGTCTGCATCGGGAAACACGCAAAAAAATGTTGAGTTGGGCCAGGAAAATGTGAATATCCTTTATTATGACTCTTTAGCACACACCACCACCTCTTGAAGGGCCTGCCAGAATGAATGAGCCCCAAAAGGGACACTTAAGTTGTCTTCCCAGCTGTGCTGCTAAGAAGAATTATTTAATCTTGTCCACACAAACTTGGACAATTTATGCCCAAAACTATCCCTAAGATTTGGCAAAGCTGAAGTACAAATGTTCCTCCTGACAGTAATTAGCCTAAGTGTGATATGGCTTTGGAGCAAAATCAATACGGAATTAAGCCCAGCTGGCTCTGACACTTGAGCGCTGTACCACCCCAAGCAAGGGATCTTCCTTTAACTCCCTAAACCTTAGTTTCCTCTACCTGTAAAATGGGTATGGATGAGGGTGGTGACTAAATCAACATTTTAATCTAATGGCTAAGAGCAGACACTCTAGAGTAATCCTGGCCCTGCCACTTACTGGTTGTATAGTCTTTGTCAAGTCACTTTATCTCTGTCTCAGGAGTGCCTACTCATTAGTTTTGAATCCAAAAAGACCTGTTAGTTGTGTGCCCCACTATAACTCTTACTAACTCTCACTGTACTTGGAATGTACACCCAATATCACCTTTGTTCCAAGGCTATCGGGAGACCCCCTGGCTGACCCAGACCTTGCACTATCAGACCTTTTACAGATGTCAAACAACATACCCGTGCCTGTTCCCCCCCGTTTCTCATTCTCCAACATCCAAACAGCAGACTATACGTTGAGACATTGACTTTGCACAAATCGGTTAGCCCCACGCGCATCCATTCTGATGAAATAAGATGCCCCTAACTGGGCCCAGGCTGAGAGTCAGGTGTGTCTAGCATGTGATGACCTTCACTTCATACATCTATAGGTATGGATTACTATTCTTCTGGGATTTAGGTCATGTTATATTGAAATTATCCATGCCTGCCTCCTGCTAGAGTTTAATTCCTTAAGGACAGGGCAGTGTCTCTTTCATCAGCTTTGTTCCACCAGTGCTCATCATACAGCACACTTACCTCACATGGATGGTAGATTAAATGTCTAAAAAGGAACTAGTAAAGTACTCAATGCAAAGTAGACTCTCAATAACTATCAGTATCCCTCAAATTATACCTTCCTTTTTTTTCCCACAAAGTAAGGCTGGGCTAAGCTTTTGGTCACTTATTTTTGTGTTGAAGTATTTTACTTGATGCTTAACTCTTTGAGTATCATTAAATCATGTATGTTATACAAGGGGATAATTCAGTTCTACAATAATTGTTTTTTCAATTCTAGCCTAAAGGTTGCCACCAGAACAATGCTTTCCAAATACGAGCATACCTTGGAGACAATGCAGGTTTGGTTCCAGACCACGGCAATAAAGTGAACATCGCAAGAAAGTGAGCGACATGAACTTTTTGGTTTCCCAGTGCACAGAAAAGTCAATGCCTACACTATACTATAGTCTATTAAGCGTGCAACAGCATTATGTCTAAAAAAAACCAATGTACATACCTGAATTTTAAAATCCTTTTTTGTTAAAAACTAACCATCAGGGACTTCCCTGATGGTGCAGTGGTTAAGAATCCACCTCCCAATGCAGGGGACAGGGGTTCGAGCCCTGGTCCGGGAAGATCCCACATGCCGCGGAGCAACAAAGCCCATGCGCCACAGCTACTGAGCCCGCGCTCTAGAGCCCGCAAGCCACAACTACTGAGCCTGTGCACCTAGAAGCCTGTGCTCCACAACAAGAGAAGCCACCGCAGTGAGAAGCCCATGCACCACAACGAAGAGTAGCCCCTGCTCGCCACAACTAGAGAAACCCCACGCGCAGCAACAAAGACCCAATGTAGCCAAAAATAAATTAATTTTTTAAAAAAACTAACCATCCTCTGAGCCTTCAGCAAGTTGTAGTCTTTCTGCTGCTGGAGGGTCTTGCCTCATTGCTGATGGCACTGAGCAGGGTGGTGGCTGCCGAAGCCTGGGGTGGCAGTGGCAATTTCTTAAAATAAGGCAACCATGAAGTTTGCTGCATCAATTGACTCTTCCTTTCACTTGAACACGTAGAGGCCAATGTAGGGTTATTAATTGGTCTCATTTCAAAACTGTTGTGTCTCGGGGAATAGGGTGGTCCGAGGAGAAGTAGAGAGAGGAGGAGCAGTGGAGCAGTCAGAACACACGCAACACTGATCAAGTTTGCTGTCCTATACAGGTGTGGCTCATGGTGCCCCCAAACGATTACAACAGTAACATCAAAGATCACTGATCACAGATCACCAAAACAAAGATAATAATAATTTAAAAGTCTGAAATACTGTGAGAATTACCAAAATGTGACAGAGACACAAAGTAAGCAAATGCTGTTGGAAAAATAGTGTCAGTAGACCTGCTTGAGGCAGAGTTGCCGCAAACCTTCACTTTATCAAAAACTCAGTATCTGGGCTTCCCTGGTGGCGCAGTGGTTGAGAATCTGCCTGCCAATGCAGGAGACATGGCTTCGAGCCCTGGTCTGGGAAGATCCCACATGCCGCGGAGCAACTAGGCCCGTGAGCCACAACTACTGAGCCTGCGCGTCTGGAGCCTGTGCTCCGCAATGGGAGAGGCCGCCACAGTGAGAGGCCCACGCACCGCGATGAAGAATGGCCCCCGCTCGCCGCAACTAGAGAAAGCCCTCACACAGAAACGAACACCCAACACAGCCAAAAGTAAATAAATAAATAATATTTTTAAAAAATAAAAATTAAATTAAAAAAACGCAGTATCTGCGTATCTGTGAAGCACAAGAGAGCAAAGCGCAATAAAATGAGCTATGCCTGTACTGGTTGCTTGTAAATAAATAATATTTTTTAAAAATAAAAATTAAATTAAAAAAAACGCAGTATCTGCGTATCTGTGAAGCACAAGAGAGCAAAGCGCAATAAAATGAGCTATGCCTGTACTGGTTGCTTGATAACTAGTTGATGGATGAATGAGTGAGTAAATGATTGAGGACTTTGCAATCTGTTCTATCATCTCCTCTCCCATTCATTGCAGATGTGACTAAGAATTTATAACAAACCAGCAACTCTAAATGCAGAAAGACCAAACCACACAGACCTGTAGGAGTGGCACCCGTAACTCCTGCTCTTATGCACACTCCCACCCTTGCAGGCAAGTGCCATTTGTTTTGCAAGAAACCTTAGAGTGGGCTTCCCTGGTGGCGCAGTGGTTGAGAGTCCGCCTGCCGATGCAGAGGACGCGGTTTCATGCCCCGGTCCGGAAGGATCCCACATGCTGCGGAGCGGCTGGGCCCGTGAGCCATGGCCGCTGGGCCTGCGCG
>NC_041219.1:12746453-12752048 GCF_002837175.3 Physeter macrocephalus | reverse complement strand
AAAAAAAAAAAAAAAAAAAAAAGAAAGAAAGAAAAAGAAACCTTAGAGTAACCAAGCCAAGAGAATTCCTCCAGGGCTTATGCAAAATTAAAAGATTTAGCTTCTAAGGCGCAATTATAAGGGGAACTTCTAGTCTGCAATATGGAATTAAAAGTCTTTGGCACTCCATCATTTCATTAAAAGCTCAGCTGAACAAATCTTGTGTCCATTTGCTATATTTCAACTCTAGTAAATTACTATGAGTTTATAAAGTCCTAATAAATGAAGATGTATACACACGGATAAGAATCACAAAGGGGGGATTCCCTGGCGGATAAGAATCACAAAGGGGGGATTCCCTGGTGGCGCAGTGGTTGCGCGTCCGCCTGCCGATGCAGGGGAACCGGGTTCGCGCCCCGGTATGGGAGGATCCCACATGCCGCGGAGCGGCTGGGCCCGATGGTTTCTAATTCTCTTGGTTTTCTATTTCTTTTTCCTCAGCTTTCAAGAAGTAGAAAGTCTCTCAAAAGGAAGCCTTGGTAAAATAGTAAAGTACCGCATGGGGCAGTGCTTCTCAAACTTCAGTCACTTCAGAATCACCCAGAGGACTGGTTAAACATACATGGCTGGGCTCCAACCTGAGTTTCTCATCCTGTAGATCTGGGGTAGCACCCACATATTTGCATTTCTATAAGCTTTTAAGGGATGCTGATGCTGCATGCCCAGGAAGTATACTTTGTAAAGAACTGGCATAAGGCACAGGTAGTACTCAGGCTGCAGAGCCTCAGGGTTGAGAGCACCAGCTTTGGACCAGACACATAGGTGAGCATTAGTTTCCCAACTGTATTAAATGTGGCAGATTAGCAGTAGCCTATCTTCCTCTGAATAACTTTTCCATATTTGGAAGTATTCCCATGTCCCACGTCCCCAGTGCTGAAGTTAAACTCAAACTGCAGCTACATCCCGGACATGTGACCTGAGCTTCACTCATCAGAGCCATCAATTCACAAGTGAGCAATGTGTGGAAACAAGCTCTCTGGGCAGCTTCCATACTGCTGACACTGGGAATGGTAGGCACTGGTAGGCATCCAGTTTCCTGAGGCCTCAGTGGCTGTCAGGTCAAGTTCCTGATGTTCAAGAGGCATCAGTGTAACAAGGTCAAGTTTCTAGCATTAATTGCTTGGTGCATCAGCTTCCTCAACAGGCCAGTTAAGCAGCTTGACTTCAGTCACTGTCCCAGGAAGTTCATACCTGAGTCCCAGCTCTAGCTGCTCAAATGTTCTTTGGGCCACCTAATATCCTGTAATTAACTCCTTTCTGCCAAATGGATTCTGAGGGTCATAATGAACAACTCAATAACATCCACGTTCTAGTACTGTGAACCAATAAATATCAACATAGCCTCAATTTCCTTCTTCATAAAATGAAACTACTACAAAATGGAGAGTCATTTGAAAAAATTTACATAGTATGGATTAAATATATATTCTGAAAGACATTCTTCACACATATTTTGTTTTGTCACAAAACTCCAATTTCATGGCACTTAATAATCTTACAAAATACAGTTAATAGGTAATTTTTCACAAACACGAGATTCTTTTAATTGACATCAGCTAGCCAGAAAAATGAATTTATGTTGAAGTATGTTTTTCCTCTCATCTTTCCTCCTCTTAGAATTCTGGATATTTTCAAATGAAATATTCAATATATCAAAATGAAAAACAGTGATTAGTAAATTGCCTGGAAGAAACAGAAAACAGTATTCAAGGTGATGTTTCCAACACACAGACTTTCCCTAGGCTATGCCTATAAGAGAAATGGAGAGAAACCAAAATGTGCTTTTCCGCTTCTACTTTTTCCATAGCCCCACAAAGACCTCCTGGCAAAGCTGTCACATCTAATCTTATCTTACATTCCTGGATGCTGTTTACTAAATTCTTATTTATTTTTTTTTTATTCAGCTGACAAGCTGAGGAGCACAACTGCAGTTTCCCGTTTTGATTGCAATTTTCTTTTTCCTTCTGATCCTCAGGATAGACGCTGTTCTCTGATAATCTCCCTACTTGAACCCATTTGACTGATGTCGAGTGCAAAGTAGCAAGCTGGACCACACATTTACCAACCACTTCCAGTCCTCTCCCTCCTTGTCACTCAAAGGCCAAGTTCCTCGAGGCCATGCTGGTTTCAATCAAGGCCCACGATGCACAGTAAAATTGTCACAGGCCTATATTTTAAGAACACTGAAGCTGGGAGAGACTTTGCACATTTGGCCACAATCACACACCAATTACAAGTACTGGAAAGAGGGCCTGATCTCAGATCTCCCTGACTCCAATAGTCCCAATTCTTAACCATTTTTGTAATATTTCCTCTTTCAATGAATGTGAAATAGGAACTACATTTATTCTGTATACCTCTTGAAAGCCTGACTTATTAAAAGTTTTTAGAATACAGTAAATATTTACTCAAGTGGTAGTCACCTGGTCATCTATTAGAATCCCTGTTTTGATAAGAGACTGATATCTTAATCCTAATTCTTTAAAAATCCAAGTCTGAGACAAATATTCCAGGCTGAGGCTTGAACAGAAGGGGCAATTCCAAAGCAGCAAGTCTGAGGAGGAAAGAGAAAAAGCAGCTAGGGAGGGAAAGAAAATACAAGGTGGGGGCATTATGAAGCTTATAAGGAAATAGTCAGTGGCTCAGGTACACAGGGGGGATGTCTTCAGATAGGTCATGTGAAACCATGGCTCCTTGGGACAATCAGGAGAGAATTTTATCTACACACCTCTTCCGGTCATAGCTTCCTCATTGGTCAGAGTCAGCCCCATGTTACAGTAACCCTCTAATATTTTCTCTTTTCTTTATCCTGCCCTCTACATAACTGCTGGGACAGAAGCCAGACCCTATGTATCTTGGGACTGCACGTCTTCTGAGACCAAAAGCTGTAAGAGGACCCCCTGTGAGTCTTGTCAGCCTGGCCCTAGAGGTTGGACTTGGGTGTCAGAGCTGCTATGGCCGGGCCTCACTCCAGCAGGGGAGGTGCTAGGAGATGCAACAGTGGCGGTGATGGTGAGGCCTTCCATTAGGCAAGTTACCACGGCCTGGGGAGGCACAGAGCTGGGTCTAGAACAGCTGGTTAGACAGAGTTTCTTATGTGCCCTCCAAAGGATTCAGAATGGTCTGTGATTCAAAACATGCCAGTGGGGTTAATGGCCTGCTGAAGATCGAACAGCAAGTTAGCAGAAGTTTGCAACGGGCAACTCCCGAGAGCTCCTCTGGTGTGCTTTCCACTACAGCACAGTTGCCTTAAAACTTCCCCAGAATCTTTTTACATCCTCGCAGTCCTTTAGACCACAGGTAGCAAGCAAACACCTAGAAGGCCCAGACACCTACCACCAACTAGTAAACTGTGCCAGCTGTTTGCACATTAGACCACAACAAAGCACCCTCCCTTTTTTTCTTTAAACATTTCGTCTTTGGACTTACATTTCCAATTTTGATAGAGCAAAGAATGGAGAAATATTTCTTTACCATAAGAAAAATAATGTAAGTGTGATGATAAATGAAAACTCCCTATGGTAGGCTATCGCCACCAGCTCACACCAGATTGTCTGAGCATCTTCCCTACTCCTTGTTCCACTACTTCACACTGGTAACCTGAAATCGGCCACGGTGGAAAATCATCAAATGCTACAAACCTGAGTTCTTACTTTCTGCAGAGCCAAGTAAACACTGCCCAGCATAACACTGCACACGGCCTCACTTTTAGACAATAGAAAGTTATGGGGCCTGTACACTAGGGAACACACTCCCTTTAAAGATGACAGTGAGACTGACTGAGTCTTAGAAAAATATTGCCACACAAGAATGTAGGCTCGATCTTCCAAGTCTTCCAGGAAGTGAGAAACGCAAGGATTTAAATTAAAACCTCTAATTTTTAAATGTCAGCTAATTTATTTCCTCTAAACATCTCCCTGAGACAAACTGGGACTCCCGGCCTCAAGTTTGCAAATTCCAGTTTAAACAAGTGTGATCCCAAAGGGTAGCATGGTAAACACCTTCAACTAAAAAAACAACCAACATGGAAGATTTGGTTTGAATTTTTCTTTTCTGGGAAAAATAGCAAAAGATACTCCGAGGACTTATCCCTTATTAACTATCCCTTTATTTAACGTAGCAGCAGCATCATTTGGTATTTATCTGGCTGCCAGAAATGCACTGACCTAACTAGGAGTGCTGTGGGACTAAAATCTTACACTCCCTCTTCCAAATTCCTTTGTTGGGCAAACTTCATCCATATTACTTTACAAAGTTCCAGATGACTTGCAGGCTGCTGATTTTAATATTAGCCTTTACTTGAGCAGGCTCCCAGTGGGATAATTGGCAACACATGAAACTATTTTTTTTTAATCCTGCTTGAACTATCTTTATTATCCAAAAATGACAACAGATGGAAAACACAGGGAAAAAATCTGGTTTCCAAATTCTAAGTTTTGTTCTACTGGAAATTCCATCGGTTGCAAGGATGCAGTGACATCCAAGAATCTCTTGTAAGATCCACAGATACATCTACAGGATAGGTGCAGGACAGTGGCTCCTTGCCTTGTAGATGGAGCTGCAGTGAGCCTAGTTTGCCACTGTTTGCAACTTAGCTTCACAGATCCCTGGTGAACTTGAGCTTTTTTACCTTTTAATTTGACAAGAATGAAAGACTGTACTTTTTAAAAAAATAAAAAAGACATGGAAGCAGCCTAAATGCCCATCGACAGATAAAGAAGATGTGGTACATATATACAATGGAATATTACTCAGAAATAAAAAAGAATGAAATAATGCCATTTGTAGCAACATGGATGGACCTAGAGATTATCATCCTAAGTGAAGTAAGTCAGACAAAGACAAATATATGGTCTCACTTATATGTGGAATCTGAAAAAAATGATACAAGTGAACTTATTTACAAAACAGAAACAGATGCACAGACATAGAAAACAAACTTATGATTACCAAAGGGGAAAGGTGGGGGGCAGGGATAAATTAGGAGTTTGGGATTAACATATACACACTACTACAGATAAAATAAATAACCAACAAAGACCTACTATATAGCACAGGGAACTCTATTTAATATTCTGTAATAACCTATATGGGAAAAGAATCTGAAAAAGAATAGACATATGTATATGTACAAATGAATCACTTTGCTGTACACCTGAAACTAATGCAACACTGTAAATCAACTATACTTCAATATAAAATAAAATTTTTTTAATTGCATACACTGACATGATACTATACACAGAGAATCCTAAAGATGCTACCAGAAAACTACTAGAGCTAATCAACAAATTTGGTAAAGTAGCACGACACAAAATTAATGCACAGAGATCTCTTTCATTCCCATACATGAATGATGAAAAATGTGAAAGAGAAATTAAGGAAACACTCCTATTTACCACTGCAACAAAAAGAATAAAATACCTAGGAATAAACCTACCTAAGGAGACAAAAGACCTATATGCAGAAAACTATAAGACACTGATGAAAGAAATTAAAGATGATACAAACAGATGGAGAGATATACCATGTTCTTGGATTGGAAGAATAAACATT
>NC_041219.1:12588287-12746195 GCF_002837175.3 Physeter macrocephalus | reverse complement strand
TGCTGGGAAAACTGGACAGCTACATGTAAATGAATGAAATTAAAACACTCCCTAACACCATACACAAAAATAAACTCAAAATGGATTAAAGATCTAAATAAAAGGCCAGACACTATAAAACTCTTAGTGGAAAACATAGGCAGAACACTCTGTGACATAAATCACAGCAAGATCCTTTTTGACCCACCTCCTAGAGAAATGGAAATAAAAACAAAAATAAACAAATGGGACCTAATGAAACTTAAAAACTTTTGCACAGCAAAGGAAACCATAAACAAGATGAAAAGACAACCCTCAGAATGGGAGAAAATATTTGCAAATGAAACAACAAAGGGATAATCCCCCAAATATACAAACAGCTCATAGAGCTCAATATCAAAAAAAGCAAACAATCCAGTTAAAAATGGGCATAAGACCTAAACAGACATTTCACCAAGGAAGACATGCAGATGGCCAAGAGGCACATGAAAAGTTGCTCAACATCACTAATTATTTGAGAAATGCAAATCGAAACTACAATGAGGTATCACCTCACGGCGGTCAGCATGGCCATTATCAAAGAATCTAGAAACAATAAATGCTGGAAAGAGTGTGGTGAAAAGGGAACCCTCCTACACTGTTGGTGGGAATGTAAATTGATACAGCCACTATGGAAAACAATATGGAGGTTCCTTAAAAAACTGTAAATAGAACTACCATATGACCCAGCAATCCCACTACTGAGCATATACCCTGAGAAAACCATAATTCAAAGGCAAGCATGTACCACAATGTTTATTGCAGCACTATCTATAATAGGAAGGACATGGAAGCAACCTAAGTGTCCATTGACAGATTAATGGATAAAGAAGATGTGGCATATATAAACAATGGAATATTACTCAGCCAGAAAAAGAAACGAAATTGAGTTATTTGTAGTGAGGTGGATGGACCTAGAGTCTGTCATGCAGAGTGAAGTAAGTCAGAAAGAGAAAAACAAATACCATATGCTGACACATATATATGAAATCTAAAAAAAAAAAAAAAAAAAAAAAAGATCGTTCTGAACAATCTATGGGCAGGACAGGAATAAAGATGCATACGTAGAGAATGGACTTGAGGACACGGGGAGGGGGAAGTTAAAAATAAATAAAATAAAATTTTAAAAATTAAAAAAAATTGCATACATTTAAGGTGTACCATATGATGTTTTGATATACATAATGAAAAGATTACTACAGCAAGCTAGTTAACAAATGCATGTCCTCATATACCTTTGTGTATGGGTAGGGTGGTAAGAGCACCTGAAATCTACAATCAAGCAAATTTCCAGTATTCAGTACAGTATTACTAACTATTGTCATCATGTTGTATATTACATCTCTAGATTATTCATCCTACTTAACTGCAATTTGGTACCCTTTGACCATTATCTCCCCGTTTCTTCCACCTCCTCACCCCTGGCAACCATCATTCTACTCTCCGCTTCTATGTTTTCAAAGCAACTTTTTTCGATTCCACATCTAAGTGAGAACATGCAGTATTTTTCGTTCTATGTCTGGCTTATTTCACCTCGCATAATGTCCTCCAGGTTCAGCCATGTTATCACAAATGGCAGGATCTCCTTCTTTTTAAGGCTAAATAATATTCCAATATATTATAATTATACTACATCTTTATATATATATATGTGTATATATACATACACACACACATATATAGTGATATATATATATATATATATATAAAATCTCTCTCTCACCATTTCTCTATCCATTCATCAACTGATGGACACTTAGGTTTTCATATATTGGCTATTGTGAATAGCGCCTCAATAAACACGGGAGTGCAGGTATCGCTTGAAGATACTGATTTCATTTCCTTTGGGTATATATTCAGAAGAGGCACAAAACAGTGACTCTAACCCTAGAATTTACATTCATGTCCAATGGGCAGGCTTTTCCTTTAATTTCTGATTGTATTCTTTTTCTGAATTCTCTCTGGTTCCACAAAAGTCAGCTGGTGGGATGTGTTGCTGTTAGGTATTCCATATACACACCTAGATCAGTGGACTTTCATCAGTAAGCACAGCTGAGGGAATTTGGATCCTCCCTCGGTAGGGAGCCGCATGGTGCTGAGTAGAACACATAGGAAATATGGATGCAACTGCATGAGCAGTCGGGTGTAGATGAAACATCTCTCCAGATTCTAGGCCAACCTTATAAAATTTAGTTTAATATAAATCTGAATGCTCTTCAACACATTCTGTCTGACAGTCCACAACAACTTTGGGGCTAATTTTTTAAATTTATATTTACCATTCACCTGCTACCTAGATGGTAGAATTTAGTAATATCTCTCAACTTTGCACTGTCAACCAACATATTTGTAATCAATATAAATGTACACTGTGTCTGAAAAGTCAGGAAACATAGGAAAAACTTATTTTTAAACAGTTTGTTAGTTACATTTCTAAATATGCTATCCTCAAGGCATTTTACTTCAACTCCTAGAAAACATTTTGGGTAAAGTGTCTCTAAATTTAAAGCAATGGGTACAACTGTTAATATACTACAGAGTGTCCAAAATATGTGTAAACACAGAGAGAAATGTGATTTTATTTTTTCTGATGAACAATTATTCAGACCCTGTGTACAATCGATATTTTACCCTCATTCAGTGAAGAAAAAAAAAAATATTCAAGTGATCATATACTTTTTTGTCTCATTTAGAAGGAAAATGATGCTATCCAAATTCAAAATTTTTTTCAGTCCTTTCTTTACGATGGGACATGCAAAGACAATATGCCTAAAGCACTGCAAAATGGACACAAATCCAACTGGTTTGAGTAGACCACAACCAAAACCTTAGCATCACTATGATATTTTTTCTGAGTTTGTGAGTAACCAGACACAGTCAGGAAGAAAAAGGAGACAATAAATAAAACAAATGAGCTATTTCTCAAATGCAAATATTTTGGCTCAAGTTGAAAGATTATATTGTTTATAGACACAAGATACGCTAAAATAGCAAAACCAATATTCTCTTAAAATACACCACATGCTGAGTAGAAAATATGTAATCTGTTCAAGTATTGAACAGAAAATCTTTTCCCATAGCACACAACTACATGTATGAGGAAGATTAATAAATATTACTTTGAGAAGGTTACTGGAGAGAAAATTTCCTATTGGGAAACTTTATTATCCAGAGTAGGATACACTGATTACCAACTTCCATTAAGCTTATTTATTAAGGCTACTTTATATTCTACTCAGAGTCTGTTAACCAAGTAAAATGCAAGGAAACAAATTCCTATTGCGTTGACTAACTCAGTGTCCTAGACATTAAAGACTGCATGGACAGGTTTTGCATTTTGCAGCTTAGATCACCATTTAAAGATTATGCACATTACCTGGTAACATTAGGCTTTTCTACTGCTACATCACAGCTCAGTTATTTCTGTGTACAGAAAATCTGAACTTTTTTACCTTTGTTATTATTAACAGAAACATACTTTGTCATAATGTCCTTAAAATTTATAGACTTCATTGGCACACATTTTCTTTCTTGAAATACTAGTACTGAAAATAAAACACAGCTTTACCATCCATCCTTGGGTATCATCAGTCAAATATATAAAGAGCGAGTAGGATGATTGATGTATCCATGTTATATTAGGCAATTCAACAAGCCTTCATCTTCCAGAAAATACTGAGTCTCTAGTCCAAAACAGACTTGCAGTTAGAAGAAATACGTGAACAAATAATCAAAGAAATAACCCAAATCAAATCATCCTATAGTATACCTTAAACTTATACAATGTTATATGTCAATTATGTTGCAATAAACTGGAAAGAAAGAAAAAGCAAGAACCCCAAAGTTAATGATGTACTACTATGAAACTTAGTGGGTATAAATGTCTCTAGGAGCTTCTGGATATAAGAGCTGGGTCAATTAATGCTAAAGAGAGTTTTAACAGGTTATAAATCAGAACATTCTTGTTAGGGTCTCAGAGGTGCCAAGAGCTAGAGAACAAACATATGCTCACAGCGTGGAAGGAAAAGTTAACCAAGGTTTTGCTGAGAATCTTCAGGACAGAGTTTCAGAAGAATGTGCCAGATCCCTGAAAGATTCTTTTTTCAAAAGACAGCAAACCAGTGTTTGAGGGGCAGAGCAAAGGCAAGTACAATACTGCTAGAGCTTTTGACAGCAGCCTTCCCTTCCGCCTGCCCCAGAGAGGAAAGCACCACTTTCCTTTCCTACAGGAACTATCTGGATTCAGACTCCTCTGGTTGTAAATCTAATACATCAATATTTGCTATAAAAATGAGTATCCAACCTACTAAACTCCTACTAACTCAATACCCAGGCAGACTGTCCATCTGTCTAAGTATTGCCCTATTTCATATGTAGCTACCCATTTCCCTTTCCAAGCCATTATTTACTACACACACACAGGAAGGGTCAGCAGGGGAGACACTGTGATGGGATGATGTTTATCAACTAACCCTAACCCCTTAATAATTCTGCCCACCTTAAAACTAAATTGCTGTTCATAGCTCACATTCCACAAACCAACTCACATGAGTTATAGGAAAGGCGCTGCCACATCAGCTTCTGGACTCCTTTGAAATCTGCAGATTCCAGTGTGGCAGCACCGCCATGGTGATATGTACTTCAAATCCATTCAACCCCAGAATATCTTAGTGTTTGTACACTTCCCTGTGTGTGTGTGTGTGTGTGTGTGTGTGTCTAGTGTAAGACCTGACAGATGTGAGGTTTTGTAATGCAAGTGCCTGACTTAAGCTTTGATTGTCCAGGCTTTCATTTCCAGGAGGCATCCACCCCAAAGTCTGCTATCTCATATAAACACACTGCCAGCCACTAGACTGGATAAAGAGCCAGGCGACCTCCCCACAGTGAGGCTCCTTTGTTTTAGAGATCTTGGTTGATTTCAAAAACTGACTGGGCTACTTGCTTTTTTTCTCTTCCCACTCTTTACATTCCCGCTCTTACGCTTTAAATTCACCTACAAAGAATGAGCCTAGGAAACCCTAGGCGCCCACCCTCCATGCCAGTAAAAGCAAAACCACAGCCCCTGCTGCTTGCTCTCCCCCTCAAACCCCAAACCTCATTGTGTGCATTGTAGTTTCCAGGTCTTTTAAGTAATAAACCTCTATTTTTATCAGAGTTTCCTGATTTAACCATCAGGAGGGCATCTTGCAATCACAGTAAGAACCACAAGGGCAGGTCCAACTATAACACCGGTTATTGATAGGATGAGACCAGCACAAAACAGTGTGTGTGTCCTTGTGTTCAATGTGATTTTCAAAGTCAACCCGTTGAGTAGAATTACAGGGGAGAAAAGTAGCAAATTGCTATAAACTGAATGTTTGTGTCCCCCACCAACTCATATGTTGAAACCTTATTCCCAATGTGATATTAGAAGGCTGCGCCTTTGGGAGGTGATTAGGTCATGAGGAAAAGTCGTCATGCGTGAGACTAGTGTCCTTATAAAAGAGACCCGAGAGAGCTCTCTCACCTCTGCCATCTGGGGACATAGCAAGGTGATGGCCATCTATGAACCAGGAAGCAGGCCCTGACCAGCCACCGAATCTGCTGGCACCTTGATCTTAGACTTCCCAGCCTCCAAAACCATGTGAAATAAAGTTCTATTGTTTACAAACCACAGTCTGTGGTATTCTATTATAGCAGCCCAAACAGACTAAGATACAAATACTACTCCAAATCCATTTCTTATAATCACAACCATGACTTCAGCCTCTGTTCCTCTGATAAGGTTTGGGGACCACGCCACATGACAAGAGCCCCATCACAACCTCATGCAGGAGCTTGGCTTTGGGAGGGCCAGCTTTGCCAGGCTGTGGTTCTTATCTCCTATTTCTTGGATTTTCTCTTTTTTAGCCCATATAATTTCCTCCTTTCTTCTCTATGACAATTATCTTTACTAACTACATTTTAATCCTTTCCAAATGACTTTGTATTAGACTTGACTTCTAGCCTTTTGATCCACTAACTAGCTTTTCACTATCCTCTACCTCCTTTGCAGCCTGTTCATAAACCTGGACCTCCTGGTCCCCACTCCACCCTTTCTTCACACACGTTACCAATCCCTTGTGCTTTGCTTTTCATCTTCCCTTGCATGTGAGATTATCTACTTCTATTCTCCTTAAAGCCTTTGTTCTCATTTTGTTATTTTCTAGAGGAAATGTCACCTCTAATCTTATTTTCAGCTCTTCAAATATCTCCTACCTTCTTTCATGATTAATTTATGTTAAGGCTGGGATATATTACAGTTGTCTCCAGCCAAATCACTAGAGAGTCTGTATAATATAAAGGTAATCAGTTAATAATTACAAATTGCTAAAAAATGTTTTCCAGTCTCTGCATTTCAAATGCATTTTTAAAAGGAGAATTATTTAGAAAAGGAAAAAGGAAATAAGGCTTCACCACCTGATACCTCTTTTAAACAAATAATGGAACATATACTTCTTATCATCCCAAAATACATCAAGGTGGGACTATATTACAATTCTGATCTCTTTAAACAAGGAAAATATCCCTTGGAAAATAAAGTAACATAGATTTTAGGGTGCAGATCATTGAACTAGAGAATTTCATTATTTTTTCTCCCATGGAAAAGTGAGATTGAAAATCCTGTGGTATAAGCTACAACAGAAATTAAGCTTCCTGGATAAACTGAAGTTATTTTCACCACACTCTTTTTTTTTTTTTTTTTTTTTTTTTTTGCGGTACGCGGGCTTCTCACCGCCGTGGCCTCTCCCGTCGCGGAGCACAGGCTCCGCCCGCGGCATGCGGGATCTTCCCGGACCGGGGCACGAACCCGCGTCCCCTGCATCAGCAGGCGGGCTCCCAACCACTGCGCCACCAGGGAAGCCCCACCGGGGAAGCCCCACCACACTCTTTGAATGGGTGACCTTGCCAGAAATATGTCATCAAAGAACAAGACTGTGCAGCCTCCAGACAAGTTATGTTAATTAGTGTGTCATTTGCAAGTTATGTAAATACTTCATTAAAAAGTGTAAAGGATTAAATAATAACTTGTCATATTTTAATAATGAACATTGTAGACTCTCATAATTCAATTCATTCTGTGCATCAGACACACAGATTCTTAATTAGGCATTTGCTATAATGTGTATTTGAACCAACATGGCAGGCTTTCTAGCCAACTGTCCTGATTTTCATTTCACCAACTTTATTTTGATTTTTGGGCTCTTCACATAAAGGAAATAAACACTGGAAAAAGTTTAATCTATTTTGGGGTAGGGGAGGTAGAGATGTCATGATCCCTTAGAGAATTAAATAAAAGGTACAGACTCTCCTCCCTGAGAAGCATATGAGAACCTGTGCATGTACATATCATACATCTGCACCAACACAGAATTTTTATCTATACTTTTGGGGATTACCTGGAGTTCCTAATTATTCATAGCCAGAGTAAGATCCCAAGGACACAGGGCAACCTTAATAACACTGGGAATATCTTGTTAAATTTTCTAAACAGTCTTTCACACTATATATGAAAGAATCCTTCTAAGATGATAAATGGCAACATACAAACGTGAGAAATGCCAAGAAACTGTGTGTGCTTCCCCTTTTAGAAGATAGGGAAGAATACTTTTTTATTTAAAAAATCCCTAACTTCACTGTCTTATACAGTCACTACTAGATACCAAGCACTGGAGATGTGATTACGAGTGCAAACTGAGATGTGCATTAAATGATAATTAACCAGGTTTCTAAAATTTAGGACCATATATAGATACATATATATATGTGTGTGTGTGTGTGTATATATATATATGTGTGTGTATGTGTATATATATATATATATATATGAAGTAGCTCACTAACAATTTTCAGTTTATTATATGATGAAATGTTTGAAATCTGGGATAAAGTCAATTATATGACTATAATTAATTTCCTCTGCTTTTTACTGTTGAGATGCAGCTACTAGAAAATTTAAAATTGCATATGTGGCTTGTGTTATATTTCTACTGGACAGGGCTGGTCTAGAAATATAAATCAATAGTTCTTCATTATATACCTAATCCTGCAAGAGTATTAGGTGGTTATAATCTCCCACCTAGAGGCAATAATTCCACACCTGACTTATATAGTGCATTTCTGATTTATCCATGTGAAAAACTACTATCGGTCACTGCCCTTCTCCTCCCTCCTCCATTACTACCAATAACGCTTCTGCTGCTTTTTTCTCTGTCCCCTTCTCTTCTTCCATCACTGTCTGCTCCTGGCCATGTTTCCCATCGGTCGCGGCCACTACTGTCTAGCACTAGAAGACTGGACCATCCCTACCGTCAAGGCCATGTGGACTTTCAACGCTGTTGGACTTAGAATTCTTTCATTTTCCTTCTTCATTTTTCATAGCATGATACCATTTGTAGTATGGCGCATTAGCCTCAGAAAAGGTGTTAATTCTGGGGATTTTCTACATTCCTTGTCCTGAAGAAGTTTACCATTATATATGAGATAAGGCATTCAAATATAAAACAAGAAGATAATTAAAAGTTTTTAGAAAAATGTAATCAAGTGTTGAAATGTGAGATGGACCATAACCACAGCTCATAAAGATTTTTTTTAAAAAGTATAAATTATTGCCTAACAAGTTTTCCATCTTAAACGTCACTGATAAGACCAGAGTCTACAAGATTATATTTCTATATTTTTCCAAAGCAATTGACTGAAACGTGAAAAAAATGGGAAAATGTTTATTTTTAGGAAAACAAAAAATATTTGATTAAGTTCAATATCTTGATGATTAGAAGCAATGATCTGAGTATTACCTCAGAAGTCATATAATCACATATAAACTCAAGATTTCTTTTAATTGCCTGCAAGCAAATGGAATGTCTACATATGAAGAATTCAGGTTCCTGAGAACTGAAAGGAAACAATTCTGAGGAAACTTCAAAGCGGGAAACCAGAAAAGTTTCATTTGAAACTTAGAAGTGTACAAGCCAGAGTTCCAATTACTAATTTTTTTTTTGATGAGTACTCTTAGGATTTACTGTCTTAAAAATTTTCATATATAACATAGGGCAGTGTTAATTATATTTATTATGTTGTACATGACATCCCTAGTACTTATTTATCTGATAACTGGAAGTTTGTACCTTTTGATCACTTTCATACAATTTCTCCTCCCCACCCCTGCCTCTAGTAACCACAAATACAATCTCTTTTTATATGTTTCTTTGTTTGCTTGTTTGTGTGTTTTTGTTTTTTGTTTTCACCTAAATGGATGAAATATTATTTTCTCACTGTTGTATTTGGTATCTTAAAATTGGTCAACTTCAGTCAGTTCACAAACTTTTGTCAGTGATGTGTATTAATCACCAACTATGGGGCTTCCCTGGTGGCGCAGTGCTTGCGCGTCCGCCTGCCGATGCAGGGGAACCGGGTTCGCGCCCCGGTCCGGGAGGATCCCACATGCCGCGGAGCGGCTGGGCCCGTGAGCCATGGCCGGGGAGGCCCCCATACCACAAAAAAAAAAAAAAAAAAAAAAAAAAAAATCACCAACTATGAGATTTTTTTTTTAGGTAATGATTTCTTTTTCAACCACTTTGTTTACAGTTCAAACAATAGGTATTTAACAAGGGGGTATGCCTGCCTGTTACAACAGATTTTTAATCTTGGTCAAACAAATGTGTACTATGTAACAGGGCAAAGTTCACAATCCCTCCATCTTCAATCTCCACCCTTTCCAAAAAATCCATATGTCATATAATATTCCAAATGCAATTCGCCTTCCAGCTTAACCTTGGCCTTTGCCCATAATTATTAAAAGGTCTGGATGATGGAGGTAATTCAGTTTATTATTGTTCGTGTGGCAGGACAATCAATACTGTGGCAGCATTTCACACATCACCTGCTATCTTCACTATTTCCATGTTGAAGTATCTGCAAGAGTCTGCAGAGGGTCTGTATCTATGTACTCAGGAGTCAAACAGTAGCTGTCAAGAGACAGATACTCATACAAAAAAAAATTGCAACAAAAGCAACAACAAAAAACTCTAAACACTCCAAGATAAAGAAATAAAAACATGACAGAGGAAAATAAAAGTACAGGAGAAATTATTTCCAGTTTTTGAAATCTATAAATGTGAGATTTTACAGCAATCACAACAATATTCTATATGTATGTATTAGAAACTTGCTGGATAAGAAAATGTGAATGTACCATATTGCTTGTTACTATACACATGAATTTTTTATTTTTCTAAATTTGTATTTCTGTATTCTAATTCCTGTATCTTTTTCTACACTAGAAAATACCTGGAATTATGTTTACTGTGCTGTATGCACATTAAATCTAGAATGGACATATTGAGATGAATTTCCAATAGCCATGCTCCATAAACATGATTTTACCTATATGACACCTATAACACACAGGTATCAATAACTGTTTGTTGAATGAATGAATGAGTAAATAAATACCTAAGTACAGAATCCAGGATTTTTCTTTAAATAGTATTTATTGAAAACTACTAATTAAGTGGGCTGTACAGACACAATGTCGTTCCCCACTGGTTCCTTTCCCCCTAGACAATGAGGTGGAGAAATTTTCTAATACACACTCTTAATTGAAAATCAATGGGTGTGAAGAGGGGTAGAGGCTGGGAGGGTGGACAATTCAGCAAGTCAGTTTTATAACATCTGCTTTCCGCAGCAATGAGCTCACCAGCAAATCAGATTGGGTCTATTGTTTTATATTTTAATTTAATGATTTGGAAGGAAAACAAATTTAGCATATGACACTTTCTCGATATACTGCAAACCCCGCCTGTGAAGTCACCAAAATGGAAAGAATATAGTCAAATATCAATAGGAAACAGAGATCCTCCCTCAACTGAACTGTGGTCGAGGAAAATCCAAGACAAATACACACACACGCACACACACGTACACACTCATGATAGGAAGCGTCAAATTAGAAATAAGTAAGTGTGTAGTCATGTAATAAACCTTATACCTAAGAGTGGGTATGGCTCATTGAGGTATTCTCCACAATTTCATTTAATCCACTGTGGTATTACAAACTTAAGGATATGTGTACAAGTATCTAAAATTGATAAGAAAGGAACAATATTTCTGAAGCATATACATATCCATAATTAACCAAGTTTAATTTCTTTCCCAAATGTAGCTAAGGAAATACACAACAATCCTCTGCAAGCTTCTTTTTTTTCTTTAGATAGCCAAAACAAAATCCAACAGTTATTTCCCAAAGCTTCTTGAATTCTCTGCACTAGAAGAAAAATGGACTATTATGTAAGACAGTGGTCTCAAATGATTTCCCTAGCACTTATTCATTCAAGGAAAATGTGTTCTTGTGACCCTTGCTTTAGAAAATTAAAATGAATAACTGGAAAAATTAGTATATAACTGAAAGCCATCACATGTATATTGGCAGCTTAACAACATCTAATTTTACCTTTCATGTACCCCTCACAAATTCTCTAATGCAAGGGTCCCCAACCCCTGGGCAGTGGACCGGTACCAGTCCGTGGCCCCTTAGGGACCAGGCCACACAGCAGGAGATGAGCGGCAGGCGAGCGAGCGAAGCTTCATCTGCTTCTCGCCATGGCTCCCCATCACTCTGCATTACAGCCTGAACTATCACCCCTCCCCCCATCCATGGAAAAACTGTCTTCCACAAAACCAGTCCCTGGTGCCAAAAAGGTTGGGGACTGCTGTTCTAATGAACATTACCACCCAATGAATTAAGAAACAATGACACAGGGCTTCCTAAGATACTCAACAACAGCATTAAGCACTTTCCAGTATAGAAGACAAAATTCACATGGGAATAATCTGATTAATGAATCGGTGGCTGAATTTCTGGTTTTGCCCTTGCTATAGAGAAAACTGTATGCAGCCTCAATTTCTTTACTTTTGATTTAGTTATCAGCAGGTAAAACAGTTCACATGGTGATGGATATAGCCCTTAGTTGGACATGAATGAAGAATATGAATCTGAGAGTCTGCTTTTCTACACTTTCTTTTTGTTGTGGAACACATAAGACTACTGGCAACCACGTATCATGCTTGTCTTTTACCTCTTCATTTATGATTACTCTTTACATTTTTTTTTCCTTCAGTTATTTCATATTAAATATTATTTCCTTTTTCTGAAGAAAGCAAATATTTATCACTGGCTCACCAAGACCAATGCTTATAGTTGAAGAGATGAACAAATTAATATTCATAATCAAGTATAAAGAAAGCAGAAGGAATAAGGACCATTCTTAGCTATGGGGAGAAGGCAGGCTAGAAGGAGGTGTGGCCCACAGAATGGGCTTTGTACCCAATTCAGCCTGGGGCTGGCCTCAGTGAATTTCCTACGTGTGGCTCAAAGGTCACTTCACCAAGCACCACAGTCAGAAGTAGAGCTGTGGCCTGAAGGACTTAGCAGGATCTTGCCAGGAATCTAACTATAAAAAATATTTCTTGGTTAATAATAATAGTGACCTTTTATTAGGACCACACAATATACTAGGTATATCATATTCATTCAATCAGTAAATCCTAGCTACAATCCTATCACGCAGATACTATTTTCATCCTTATTTTATAAATTAACAAACAGCCTCAGAGCGATTAAGCAACTTGATTAAAACCACGCAACTGGAAGTGGTGAGGGCAAAAAAGATATCTCCTATTCTCTAGATGCATGAAAGACCACCAAAACCCAAAATTATGCTTGTAAAATAGTAGCTAAGAAGATTTAGGAAAACAGCCTCAGGAGGGAGAGTCCTGCACGTGACCAAGTTATTGTGTTTATAGCATTCCAACAGTTCCAGTATAAAAATCAGCCACTGAGGTAGGGGCTTCCCTGGTGGCGCAGTGGTTGCGCGTCTGCCTGCCGATGCAGGGGAACCGGGTTCGCGCCCCGGTCCGGGAGGATCCCACATGCCGCGGAGCGGCTGGGCCCGTGAGCCATGGCCGCTGAGCCTGCGCGTCCGGAGCCTGTGCTCCGCAACGGGAGAGGCCGCAGCAGAGGGAGGCCCGCATACCACCAAAAAAAAAAAAAAAAAAAAAAAAATCAGCCACTGAGGTAGATCTGACTCAAGCAAGAACAGTCTTCCCATTCAATAAAATGAATATAATGCATTCTCTGGCATTATCCACACCCACTCTTAAGGATTTGGTAGAAAGGGTCAGAAAGTCAAATTCAAATTTCTCAGGAAGGAAAAGTAACTAAATGGAGTACGGTATTTCAGCAGGAATGTCCAAGCAAGAGACTTATCTCGAACGAATGATCACCGGAGCTGTGTCAGTACAGAGCAACAGGGGCTGTAAGGCCACTCTTGGGAAAGTAGGTACAGGGACTTCACAATAACAACAACAACAGCAACAACTATTACACATGTTAACATTTTATAGGGTGCTTACCATGTGCCAGGCATTGCTCCAAGGGATTTAAGTGAATTAACTCATTTAATCTTCATAACAACTCTACAGGCAGACATCAATATTAGCCCCATTTCTTAAATGGGAAAACTGAGACACAAAGTCATTTAGCTAGCAAGTGGTTGGAACAAAGATTAAAACTCAGGCCACCTGGATTCTAAGTGTGTGCTCAAATTCCAGAGACAATGCCCACACAGCAACCCCTCAGCCATATATAATATTTTTAGATATTAGGTATTTAGGTGTTACAGCATGGGTATTGGTATAGAACAGAGGTTTAATCTTTAATCCATAACACACTGTAAACTGTATGATGAAACCAAATGAACCTCTTTGTTTCTAGTGAGTAAATCAATTTCTATGTCTTATTGAAGGTTTCTGATGATGATCATTTGAATTATTACCTGTGCCAAGAAGTACAGTGCCTGAAAGTGTGCATTTCAAGCAAAAGAAATAGAAAAGAAAATTAGAAATATTACTACTGCTTTTGCTTTGCATTTAAAGAGACCTTTCCCGGGGCTTCCCTGGTGACGCAGTGGTTGAGAGTCCGCCTGCCGATGAGGGGACGCGGGTTCGTGCCCCAGTCCGGGAGGATCCCACATGCTGCGGAGCGGTTGGGCCCGTGAGCCACGGCCGCTGGGCCTGCGCGTCCGGAGCCTGTGCTCCGCAGCGGGAGAGGCCACGGCAGTGAGAGGCCCGCGTACCACCAAAAAAAAAAAAAAAAAAAAAAAAAAGAGCTTTCCCTTCAATTAACTCTAAAATCACTTCTTATGTACATCACCATCTATCCTTTCAAATTGTTAAGGCCAAAAATAAAGGATTAAATATAAAGGAGTATACACTCAACTAAAGAAGGGAGAGGCCACGGCAGTGAGAGGCCCCCGTACCCCCAAAAAAAAAAAAAAAAAAAAAAAAAAGAGACCTTTCCCTTCAATTAACTCTAAAATCACTTCTTATGTACATCACCATCTATCCTTTCAAATTGTTAAGGCCAAAAATAAAGGATTAAATATAAAGGAGTATACACTCAACTAAAGAATTAGCCAAAATGACACAGCAGGGACTTCCCTGGTGGCACAGTGGTTAAGGATCCGCCTGCCAATGCAGAGGACACGGGTTCAAGCCGTGGTCCAGGAAGATCCCACATGCCACAGAGCAACTAAGCCCGTGCGCCACAACTACTGAGCCTGCGCTCTGGAGCCCACGAGGCACAACTACTGAGCCCACATGCCACAACTACTGAAGCCCGCATGCCTAGAGCCTGCGCTCCACAACAAGAGAAGCCACTGCAATGAGAAGCCCGTGCACTGCCATGAAGAGTAGCCCCCACTCGCCGCAACTAGAGAAAGCCCACAGGCAGCAACGAAGACCCGACATAGCCAAAAATAAATAAATAAATAAATAAAAATTTTTAAATAAATAAATAATGAAACAGCAGTTTTACAAATGTTGAAATTAAATCCAAATTAATTTTAAAGAAAAGTGCATGGGTACTATGATGTTTGAATGTTTTGAGCTGTGTTCTTAACCTCATCTTTTATTTTTAGAAAACTAAAATGAGAGTCAATCTATGTGTAGATAACACCATGGAAAATATAAGAAAACCAATGAAATCCCTAAGACAGAGTTTAGAACTCTTATCACTCAAAGCCACCATCTGAAAAGCATAATGAAGCATTCACATTCCGCCCAGAAGGCTTTAATCGCTCCAGCTTCATTAAGTTTAACATTTTTCTAACTCAGATCACAGCTATGAATCTTGCCACTGATCCGGACTCAATATTTTCACAGTAGTTCATTGCTAGTCAGGTTTGCACCTGCTTTCTGATTGCCTGCACCCATTTCCAAGTTGAAATCAATGAAACCTATTAGCATGTTCTCTACTCGGCACTTTAATTTTGGATAGCGATGTATTATTAATGTAATCATCCCGGCAAGCCTGGTTCAGCGCAGAAGTAAAATTGAAGGGTTCACAATAGAGAATGTTAATAAGAATGCTTATTAAATTGTATTGAACTCTAAATAATTGAATGCATATTTGATACAAATTTTAAATTGAAATGGATCACACCGAAGTAGAGGGCTGTCAGTGGAGAACAGAGATCCTTTACACTTTCAAAAGACAAAACATGATTCTAACCATGTACCATTGCATTAATGACATATAACCAAGATAACTTATTTCTACATCTGAAGATGACTGCTCCCTTTTTTACGTCTTTACTATGCTTGGCATTTTCTATGAATAAAACAATCCTCCTTCCCCAAGTCAGGTAAAGATGATGTAGCATCACTAGATGCCAGGTACCGATTAGGTAAGTGTAAAGACCCTCAGCAGAAAAATTAGTGAAGTTGATGAACTCATACATTGTCAAAGAAGAGGGGAATTTTAATATAACAGAATTAAAAATTAAAAGAAGACATTTGGTTAATTCGTTATTTAATTTTTTTCACCAAGAACCTCCTACTATTTGAAGATTAATATTTACTTTCCTTAACACTTGCCTTAATAAATATTAATGAGAACATGCTCCTCATAATTGAAATAAACGTATTGATTTCCAGCATGAACATGTTGTTTAAGCAAATTGACTTTCTATACTCTAGGCGCCTATAATCTAAAATAGTCAACCAAAATAGACACCATAGAAGAGCTGCAACAGAGGGGTATTAAAACAATGGTTGTCACATACATAGCAGCTGCCTACTTAGTCTGAGCATATCCAAGTAAGTACCAAAGCCAGGCGAAGAACTTCTTTAAGTTCTGCTATAAGGGAAAAAAAGGCTATGAGGTCATATGACACCACCCAAATTCTCTAAGAGAATTCAGAGGCACTTTGCTGGGTCACGGAATTTGAGAAACCTGCCTGGCTTCTGATGGGGTTGACAGTTTGGAGTTAGGGATTAATGATCTGATACAGCAATTCACTCCACATATATAAGGCACTTGCTTTATACTAGAATGGTGCACTTCTCCACTCAAAGTTATGGCAATGTCTCCTGATAAGCCTCATGGTTTTGTTTTTTTCAACAGTTTGCCTAGATTTCCTCTCCTATACAAACCATCAGTCACCAGAGAACATGTCTGAGGGGTACTAAATGGAAAAAATACTTGAAGGTTATTTGTTACAGTAGTTCAGATAAATTATGAGAGGTCAAACCAGGTCAGATGAAGTGAGGACAAAAAGGAAATACCTGAAATATAGTTATGAGATCAAATCGACTAGGATTTGTGATTGACTGCATATGTGCATGAGCAAGAACATGAAATTAAGTTTGAAACCAGGTCTGTACTTTGGGCAAATTAAGAGATAGTGAATTCCTCCAACTGAGAAAGAGAAAACAGAAGAAGTAATTGGCTAAGGAGGTGATGGATTCAGTCCAGGACCTCATAAGATGCCCAGGTGAATATCCAGCAGGATTTTCACACTTGAAATCCCAGTGAGGGGTTGTTCTAGACTGGAGACAGAGATTGGGCAACCATCAGCATTTTTTTTTTTTACGATTTTTTTGATGTGGACCATTTTTAAAGTCTCTATTGAATTTTTTTACAATATTGCTTCTGTTTTATGTTTTGGTTTTTTGGCCACGAGGCACATGGGACCTTAGCTCCCCGACCAGGGATCGAACCTGCACCCCCTGCATTAGAAGGTGAAGTCTTAACCACTGGACCACCAGGGAAGTCAAAAGTGTCCTCAAATAGAAATATAATTCAATTCACCTATGAAATTTAAAATCTTCTAGTAGCTCCATTTTTAAAAGTAAAAAGGAATAAATGAAGTTATATTTTATTTTATTAAATGTATGCAAAATACTTTTTCAGCATGTTGTACTACCTACATTTCAAGTGCTAAGTAGCCAAATGCACTTAGTGGCTACTGCATTGTACACCGCAGACTTGGGAGAAGTTGAAGACTTAAGAATGGGTGTTACATAGAAAGTGTAAGTAAAGTAAGAAGGAAGGACTAAAAATAGAACTCTGGATAACACCAACAGAGATGATGGAAAAACAGCCTGCATCTGAGATAAGGATGAACTTAAAAAAAAAAAAACAGGAAAAATGAAACCAAAGGAAAGAGATTTTCACAGAAAAGAGATTAATAAATAGAGTTAGGTACAAGAAGACCAGTTAGGCAAAACTTAAAATCCTATAGTCACTGATAATTTTAGCATCAACCTATCAACAGTGTATGGCAATAGAAGTTTGGGCAGATTCAGATTTGGGTGGGGGACTGAAAATTTAATTGATATTTTAATTTAACTGAAAATTTAAATTTAGAATCCCCTTTAAAAGGACAAAATTATGAATACAAAATTGTGTAGGCCCCTATGAAGGCCTAGCAAAGGGTTCATGTAAATGAGGGGCCCTGAAGTTTAAGCCTCAGTAGCTTCATGGAAAATCTGCTGTTAATGGGTGCACAATTTCAATGGAAGGTAAGAATATGGAAACGTTTTCAGACATGTCTGAAAAAACTGGAAGCAAAGAAACTGCAAGGTACCCATAGGATTAACGTGAAGGTTCAGAGTAACCAAGCTACATAAAATTTAGCATGAGTTGACAGGTCAGAGGGTAGGGGATGCCACAGAGGCAAAAATGGAGCTAGCGATGTAGCTTAATGTCATGGAAAGGCAATCCATGCTAGAACACCTGCAGACTGTACTCCCTCTTAGATATTCAAAACGTAAAAAGAACTCTAAGAAGTGCTAGCTCCTCTTTCCAAATGATTCAGATTATGCAAAAAGAGTCTTCAAGTTTCTTTAAATTTCTTTAATGTCTAATTCTTTAATGTCTCATTTAAAGACTCATTAAAGAAACCAGAAATCTAAGATTCCGTCGGCCTTTACCCCATGCTTCTCCTAACCACTTACAGCCCACAGAACTTTTCTACCATCCTTTTACTTTTACTTAATTTTCAGAGTTCACAAAAATAAAATGAAAGAAAATCTTGATTGCCCTGAAACAGTAAACATAGGCTTACATCATGTAACTCCTTTGTGACATTTATTCTCAGAATAAAGCTACATATCATGATTCTGAATAATTTAGAAATCCAGCCAAGCATAGGCATCCACAAATTTCTGAGTAAAGCTTTTGGGGACTTGCATGACAAAATGAATGAAAGACTAAAAATGAAGATTCTTTGCAGTTTCAAAATTAAAGCTTTCATTTAGAGTGGTCCTCTGCCATATGGGACCACCTGGCTGCTTAGAGCAAAATCCTATCACCATGACTACTGAGCTCAAACTTTCCATAATGTCTTTGGGATTCGTATGATATACCCCTTCCTCCAGCCTATTTTTTTTACTCCCCCAAATAAGTGTAGCTTGTGAAAGCCGTATTTCGTAACAAACCATTCCTATACTGAAACAGAAAAAGCAATTATCAGACTGTCCTTCAATGAACTAAAAGGGTAACCAACACACAGAACACATGCTACAAAGCTCCCTCAGTTGAATCAAAATGGCCATGGATTGCTGAGAAACTTCAGAAGTATTCAAAGAACTCAAATGGGAAGGTTAAAAAAACCAATAGTGCAAAGTACTTTAGATTATATACAGCAATTATATGTAAATCAACCTATTCAGACCTCAAACAACCACTAGGAGGTAAGAATCCTTTTCCATAGGAAATGGTGGATCAGAGAAGTAAGTGACTTGCCTCAGTTTTTTTGGTGTTTTTTTTTTTTTTAAGGCAAAAGAAAATCTATATTTAGAAAACAGATCTAATAGGAGCACATCTGCATTACTGAAGCCTAATTGTCTTTACAATAAAAATTTATACATTCAAGTATTTAAACATCCTAGTCCATTTAACACTCTGAGTTAACTTAGACATAATCAAATTAACTCCCTTATAAAAATCCACCTAAACACCAATACTGGTTAGTCAAACTTGCCTAAAATGGGAACATCTTGCACATCAATAGGTACTTCTAGGAAATGAGGCATAAGGTAATAACACAAACCCAAAAGTTTACAAGGCGCAGAGTCTGTCACACGTACACTGGAAATTCGGTTTAAATGTTCATTCCTAATGCCTCAAAGGAAATTTTTTTTTTGTATAGGATATTCATCAGTCAAAAATAGCTTGACGGGCTTCCCTGGTGGCGCCGTGGTTGAGAGTCCGCCTGCCGATGCAGGGGACACGGGTTCTTGCCCCGGTCCGGGAAGATCCCACATGCCGCGGAGCGGCTGGGCCCGTGAGCCATGGCCGCTGAGCCTGCGCGTCCGGAGCCTGCGCTCCACAACGGGAGAGGCCACAAACAGTGAGAGGCCCGCGTACCGCCAAAAAAAAAAAAATAGCTTGACGCTTCCAAAATCAAGCTCCGTCCAAGAAGGAGAAATCGAGATTTCTTGACAACACAGCTCATGATCTTCCTTACAATCACAGATTTCAATTAGTCAAAAATTGAGTCAGAGCTACAGAATAAAAAGGAATTTACTGGCTCATCCATCCATTCATCTACCAGGTACCACGTACTGAATTCCAATGAAGAGGCTAGATCTGTTTTTGCAGGAAGCCTGTATCAATGAATGCAACTTTTCAGCCACAGACACATTAAACTGGTACTGATTAACAGCAAGAGTGTTCTTCACCCCAAAAGAAGGCAATTGCCCCACTAAAAAAAAATTAAAAAGTTAAATGACTGCATCACATTTATTTATTATCTTATTCTCCTTCATGTGCATTTTCCAGTTTGCAGGTTTCCTCACTCACTCTCCCTTTTAAAACATTCGGGCATTTGGTCTTCAGAATGTTTCAGCTCATTAACAAAAAATTTTCATAAATCCCCAGAGAATAATTAAGGGTATAGGATCCTTAACTATCTCATATACATGTTTAATCTGACATTCAGTGAACAGTGAAATTATTATAGCCCCACCAGTTGTGACATGCAATACCTATATAAGCTTAACCAAGAAAAACATACCAAAGTCAGTGCACTGGATAAATTATAGTATTCAGTCATCAGAGAAGGTCCCACATCAAAGCAAAATTAATTCCATTATCATGGGCTTTTCAAAGTGAAATTAGAAATAAGGCTTAAATAACAGTTGAAGCAAAGGCAAGAGAATTGCCACAAGTAAATGATGTGAATGATACTTATTCTTATCCAAAAGACAAACACATCTGTGAACATTTAGAATGATAGTAATAAAAAAGAAGGGGGAAGAAAGACATTTCTCTAGTGAACTGTTCATGAACATCAGTAGAAAGCCCTCTTTCTAGGTCTCTCTGATATTTGTCTATGGCCAGGCTGTGTTTACTGTGTTATAATGGTCAAATATTTGTAAGCCTTGCCTTTTCTTAATCCTCCAAATGGAAGAAATAGCTCCTCCAAGGAATGCTATTGCAGAAGAGGCCAGAAGGTGTGCTGTGGGGCTCTCCCTCCTATCTCACCAATCAGCTGCTCTACAGTACAGGCCAGGGAGTTCTATGATCCCTATTAGTGAGGAGCGCTAACCACTTGAAGTTCTTTAGTTGTTTGTTCAATCATGGAAAAAAGGACTGGCCAGAAAAGTATGGAAGCTATGAAGGCCTCCCTGGTAAAAGACCTGTTTAGTGCTACCCAATAAAATAAATTTTCTCAGGAAGAGAATAGGGCCCTGATGACAACAGCATTTTTCAAAACAGTATTTTGAACCCTGCTCTAAACAATTTGGGGTTAACATTTAATATGATCTCCAACCTAGACATCATCTGGACCTAGACCTTACCTTCAAAATGACTATTTTGTCATATAAAATAAATGGATATTCAAGTCATGCTGCATCCTAGGACATTTTCTAAAAGGCATTCAAATGTATTGTGACAAAATAATCTGCTGAAATACTAAATTGTCTTCCCTTGTAATTTCTTATTTTGGAGATTTGGACTGGCCCACTGAAAGTTATTTTAAGAAGAACTAAGGGAGGGAGGAGGAAGATTTGCTGAGACTAGGAAAGGGACAAAGGTCCAGGGCCTGGTACCTTGCTCTGTGTTAGGGACGTAGTTGGGCCAAGGAGGGGAACTGCTGTGTGGGACACAGAGGGAGAGGAGCTCCTAGCTTCCATGGCTCCTGGATTCTCAACTTTTCTTAAGGTTCCTGAACCCCAGTTCTAGCATGGAGTTAATGGAGTGAGTACCCCAAGGAAACCTCTGGTCTGGAAATGGGGCTGTCCCGCATAGTCACCACCACTGCAATGATGACCAGTGACAGGAGGGCCCACAGCATTGCCTTACTGGGTTGCATAACCCTGGGACCTCTGAACAACTGAGGAGGAAGGAGAGCACATAAAATGTTTAAATGAGCTTGGATTTCCCATCATGCCACCAGGTTCTGCAAAAATGGAATTCTGTTACAGAATATGAAGGAATGAAGCATTTCCAGTAGAGTTAAATTTATGGAAGGTGATCCAGACTAGCTAGCTACCTTGATATTTTTCTTAAAGTCTGTCAAAATCAAATACTTGCTATGCTAAGCCCTCTCACCATCCTAGCTCCAAAAAAGATTAGGGCATTCGATGATTTTATGAGCCAACTGTAGGACATTTTTCATTTCACATTATCATTCAAATGGAGTCGCCACTCTAGGACCCTGCTACTTACATACAGCACAAAAATGGCAAATGCCTCAACATTTGAGGGATTTTTAACAGAGTATGTTACCTTTGGTTTATGTATGTGAAGATCACAGGTAAATTTGACAGTTGTAACAACTGAAAAGAAGCTTTTAGCCAATGAGACAACACTACTACAAACCTCAAAAAGAAACGTCTTGTATAAATAATTGATATATGTAAACAGAAAAATTCTGCCAATAGACAACAGAATATAGGAAACATTTGCTTCCTCGTATGCCTTGAACAATAACAATTACCATTTGCACCGCCCACAAAAGCTTAAGAACATGGAATACAGAGTCTAAATGGGAAAAAAGAGCCACCTTCAGAGACTCTGTCATTCAATAAAACTCAGAATGGAATTCTAAAACTATCATAGCACATCAAACTGCCAAGCATCAAGTATTCCTAATTATTCATATAAAAGCAAAACTCAGAAACTGTGTCATGATCCAGAGAAAAACACCTCTGGACCTGAAATACATAGTTAGCTGTGAAGACTTAAGAATCAGACTGCATGCATCTCAATCCCAGCTTTGCCACTTACCAGCTATGTGAGCTTTGCCAAGTGGTAGGAACCTTTCTGTACCTTAGTTTCTCCATCTATAAAATGGGAATAATGATAGGGTCTACTTTTTTTTTTTTTTTTTTGCAGTACGCGGGCCTCTCACTGTTGTGGCCTCTCCCATTGCGGAGCACAGGCTCCGGACGTGCAGGCTCAGCGGCCATGGCTCACGGGCCCAGCCGCTCCGCGGCATGTGGGATCCTCCCGGACCAGGGCACGAACCCGTGTCCCCTGCATTGGCAGGCGGACTCTCAACCACTGCACCACCAGGGAAGCCCAGATAGGGTCTAAATTTTAGGATTATTTCTTAGGTCGACATGAGACCTCAAAATGTAGGTAAAGCACCGTGCTGAGGCATATATGGTCCTGGCACACTGCCTCCAAAACATGTTACAGGGTGGGGTTGTTGCTGCTCTTATTACTCGTAAATAGCTGTAAATGGAAACCACGAGGTGGCTCTGTTTTCTGAGTGCCAATTCATTCAACAAATATTTTTAAAGCACCTACTATATCTATATACATATATACGGAGTACATGTGGCTAGAGATATAGTGGCACCAAATACAAAGGCAAGCTCCCTCCTTCTGGATCTTCCATTCCAATGGTGAGATGGAGACAGACAGACAATAGATACACAAAGAGCGTGACAGTGTTCTGCTAAAACAGCTGAAGTGACAGCAAGTGCTGTTTTAGTTTGTGGCCTGAAAAGGAGTTTCTGAAAAGTAAATATTTGAGCTGATTTCTAAACAACAGAAAAGTACCTGCCTCAAAAAGATCTGGGTCAAGAGCTCCTGGGGAAGAGAATATTAAGTTCAGAGGCCCTAAGGCAGAAAGGAGCCTCAGAGGCCTTTGGAAGAGTTTCTCTCACTGAATGATCCTAACAGGAGAGGAGGTATCAGTAGAAACTGTTTTGTTGACATGCAGCATGAGCCTTCAGGGAGCGGTGTCTGCTTCTTGGTGCTATGTACCCAGCCAGAAGTCTAGATCAAGAATCTCCATAAATTAGCACAAGCATTCCTTACCACAGTAGAGTGTACATGATGGGCCACAGTATTTATTCCATCTCAAACCTTTGCAACAATCGCACCTCGCCAAGAGCTGATATGCTGTTTCTTCTCACCATGGGTATAAACCTACCCTATTTAAGTTTGGAAAATTCATGAACTGGTGATACAGGAAAAGCTTTACCAGAAGTCCAGCCTCTTGTTCAACTCATCCAAAAGAATTTGCAAGAGGAACACAAAGGAAGAAACACAAAGGAAGAAACACACACACACACTAAGGCTGAGGAGCAAAGAGAACAAAGAAGCAGTTTAGGGCAGAAGTGAAAGTTACGCACTAGAAGAAGAGGAGTGTGGGCCTCCTCATGAGTGAGGGGCCCCCTGCAGGGTTGTTGATCCCCCTTTTTATCTTATTTTTAGGCCTCTGAATGGGTGGGGGTCTTTTTTATTAGGGGTGGAATATTCACCAAGGCGAGGGTTGAGGTGAGGCCTGGATTGCACCAGACGGCATCAAATCCCGGTCCTGTGCATTTGTCACCTGAAGCCACTGTACATGCACTCTAAGAGCTGTTTTCCCTTAAATTTTCCCCTACTGGTCGAGCGCCACGTGCAGAGGGTCATCAGCAACCTTGCGTTTTCACTGTGCATGCTCCATGGTTTTCATGGTCAGAGTTTATTGCTCAGATGCTAGAAAATTTCTGTTTTAGATGCCATTTCCTCCAAGCGTCATGGCCTCATTAAGTGCAAAATAACTAGATGCTGTTGCAGGGATGAAAGCATCATAAAACATGAAGAGTTTTACAAACAGAAAGTATCATTTCCTCTCCTTTTTTAACAACAAAAACAGAGAAATTGAAATTGACAGTAGAATAGTAAAAATGTGGATTTTGACTGAATTCTTCCAATCATAAAAGTGAACTTAAAAAAAAATCACCTTCTGGTCAAATATACATTTGACAGAAGAGTGTTCTATTGGGTCTCAGCCTTAGAACAAACACGCATGTAGATGACTTTTAGGCACATCCTCACCTGACATCCGTCACATCTGGAGCAAACTAGACTCACTGATCACAATCTCTCATGGATGCCCACATTCCCAGGAATCTAGGAGTTAAAGATACTCCTTCCCCAAAATAAGCAAAAAAAGCAATGTACTTTTCTGCATGGAGGAAATGGATGCTTTTAAAATGAAAACAATATACATACACACACATATACATACATACATCCACACACAGACTTTAACAATATTATTTCAGGTGAAAATAAACCCCTGAACTATCAAAAATAAATTAGATTCCATATATATGCGTCAGCATACGGTATTTGCTTTTCTCTTTCTGACTTACTTCACTTTGCATGACAGACTCTAGGTCCATCCACCTCATATGGAATCTAAAAAAAAAAAAAAAAATGGTACTGATGAACCTAGCTGCAGGGCGGAAATAAAGAGGTAGACATAGAGAATGGATATGATGACATGGGGTAAGAGGGCGAAGCTGGGGCAAAGTGACAGTAGCATCGACATATATACACTACCAAATGTAGAATAGTTGGCCGGTGGAAAGCAGCAGCATAGCACAGCGAGATGGGCTCGGTGCTTTGCGATGACCTGGAAGAGTGGGATAGGGAGGGTGGGAGGGAGACTCAAGAGGGAGGGGATATGGGGACATGTGTATGCATATGGCTGATTCGCTTTGTTGTGCAACAGAAACTAACACGGTATTGTGAAGCAATTATACTCCAGTAAAGACCTATTTAAAAAATAAATAAATAAATAAATAAATTAGACATGATCACTCTCCTAAGAAGCTTGTACTCCATGGGAAAATATATTTTTCATATGAATTATGATATTGTGATGGTTAATTTCAAGTGTCAACTTGACTGAGCCACCGGGTATCCAGGTATTTGGTCCAATATTATTCTGGGTGTTTCTGTGAGGGTGTTCTTAGATAAGATTAACATTTAAACGGGAAGACTTTAATATTCAGTATTTTTTCTCAGTTTCCTCACCTTCAAAATGGGGAAAACAGTTACACCTGCAGGGCAGGGTTGGGAATGATAAGTGAAAGAATTAATACATGCTAAAACTTACAAGACTACCTGACATATACTTGTGTTCTGTGTTTGCGCTTATTAACAATACCACTGGTTGTAGTATGTTGACTAACATCCCACAGCTATTATGTAGTAAAACTGAATTTTGAACCCCACTTCTCAAAAAAGTCCAGCTCCTAACCACTCGTCTACACTGCCGCTCGTTATAAACAAGGGGGACAATGTTGTAGGAAGAGTCCATCGAATAATGTATTTGCAGAACCTTCCTCCATAAGACATGAGAACGATGGGCCATGATTAATTGTGGGGAGGTGTAAAAAGAAGGAGCTAATTTCTAAGGTGAAAAAGGCCTAGATTACTTAGGGTTCGATCGACCATAACCAGCTTCCTGAATTGCACTTGAAAGCAAATTGGCAGCCAGAGCTGAGTGAGTGAAGAGCCTCGGTATAATGTGCTCCCCGCGGCTCGCTCACTTAGCACTTTATACCACCAGAGTTTGTTTTATTTGCTTAGTTTAGAAGTCAATAAAACTGTGCGCAGAGCTGCTAAGCACACGTAAAACATGAAAATACAACCGTAGAGAAAAAATAAATAAATCAAAGAAAACCAACATTACCCTTCCTTCTGAATCCTCGGGTTCCAGCCAAGGTCCATAAATGTCCCACTGACAAAAATATGCCCTTGACATCTTACTGGAGGGTAAAAGTTTCATGCTGATCAACAAATCCCTTTAAGACAATATTAGTTACACAGAGTCTGTTGAAACAGCTCCTAGATGTGGTCGTTAAATACAGCCGAATAAAGAGCTACTTGGAAACCACGGATAAAAAAGTTACAATACTTGGACTTCAACTTTAGCCCTTTTTCAGGAGTTCTTGACACAGATAATATGAAAGAATATGGCTTAAAGGGAAATGTATTCCATTACATGAGTTTTTAATCCTAATATCATGAATCCTTATACAAGATCACCCAGCAGGCATACTGCAGTTTTACGATCTAGATTTACAGCTCTCCAAAAGTAAGGAGGAGAAAACTTAAGGCCTGCACCCAAGTCTTGTGCCTCTGGCTCCCAGACCAGACGCCCCGCAACAGGGGCTAGTATTAACAACAGCACACGTCCCCAAGAGGTGACAGTATTAACATAACCTCATGACCCACATCTGTTTCTGCACATGTAACTAACCATCAACGTTTCACATATACTTTTGATGATATACAAGAAAAGCACTTGGTAAGACTCAAAGGTAAACTGGCCAATCACTACAAATATTTTCAGAGTCTTAAGTGATTGCCAAGGTCAAGGTGTAGGAGTAGAGGTTAGCTCCATTACGGCTCAGTCTAACGCTGCTACTTCTCAGTGTTTAGCAAGGAAATGTCCTACTTAAGCTGTTACTGTCCTAGTTGTTTTATATGTTCTTATGATTTGGAATGTGCAAGTCATTAAATTGCCTTGAGCCTAATGGAGTTGTAATGCACCTGATAATCCCTCAGGTCTAAAAGCAATAAGGAGGACACACAGCCACTTTTGTTTCTTAGCCTGGGGAATCCAAAACCCTCTTCATCAAATGAATTAAGAATATAGAGAATAAAGAATGGCTAAAAATCATGCCGAAGAACCAGCGGATGTCAAACCAACATGGTCAATTGCCTTAGTGTAAGAATAGAGACAATATCTGACCTCTGGAGCACAAGCCTCTTGAGAAATAACTGCTAAAAGCTCATCATACAACAAACAGGTAAGAGGTACCATATGTAACCTACTAGACAAAGCTTTAGATAACTAGAATCTCAAAGTCAAATATGAAGCTGTTGGAGCTTGTTAATGCCTAAACTGGGATCTATTTAAACCTACAATTAAATCAAAGGAGAGTTTAATGAGAAGTCAATAGATTTCATAAAGAAATATCTCTGCAGTTCTTATGGTTTCTAAGACATAAAACAGCTTCAACAGTTTCATGGTGCCTGTCTGGAGGCAGGTCCCTTGTTTTTGCCATCCTCCCTACTGTTCTTCCAGCTGTCAAAATGAATTTACCCACAGGCAGGACACGGCCATACAAGGCAATCTGTGAAAACAAGCGTAATGAAAATAACAACAACATTAAGAAAACTGGATTAAATGCAATGAAAATTATATTATTTCAAGCTGCTCATGGATATTTGGTAATTATTAATGAAATCTGTGGCAAGAGAAATATAATGAGTCCTTCATACCATTTTCTAGAAAGATGTTTTCCAGTCCTCTAGCAATCTAGGTGGGGCTATGTGACTGAATTCTGGCCAAGAGAACACAGCAGAAGGGAATTCTATCACTGCTAGAATTAGGCCCTTAAATCTGCCAACATGATCCTATATACCCTCTCCACTCACTGCCCAGCTAGATGGGGGGTTGGGGAGAGGCCTGGAATTCCAGTTAGAATTCTAAGGATGCTCTAGGGCACAGGCAGAACCACAGAGAAGGATTCTGGATCCTTAAGTCACCACTTGAAAAAGAACAACCCAGGTGAGCCTCTTGACTTGCAATTACCACTAATTATCTGCACTAACACTGCCCTTAACGTTCCAACTGATTCTGAGATTCCCAAACTCTATCAAAATGTAGGGAAGATGTGAAGTTATATATCTAAAAATAAAAGCTAATATTCACTGAGGACTAAATACGTGCCAGGCACTTCCTAAGTGTTTCCTATCCATTATGGCATAGTTCTCAAGAGAATGGATGAGCCTTATTATCCCCAGGAGGACGCTGAAGCTAGGGGAGATTCAGTAAATGCCCAAAGTTATACAGCAAAAGGAGGCAGAGCTTGGTTGAAACTAGCAGCCTCTCTCCAGAGCTCACAGAACAAAACTTCACGGAGTCACTACTCAGTACCTCCCAGGCACTGTGCTAGGGAACTGGGACACAGAAAATAAGTAGGGGTCCTGACTTTGAGCAGCTTACGGTCAAGTGGGGAAATGATTGAAAGTAAACACTGAGTGTTTTCACTAACAATAAGGAACCACCTTAATAAAAAAAATAACAATAAAAGCACAAATGAAATTTAAAAACTTCCAGGTAAATTTGGAATGGCAGCTTTGTGTGAACACTGTCACTATTCTTCATTTGACTGTACATCCCCAATTCCCAGGCATTACCCCGAGGCCTTCCCAACCCTGAACCCCTGGAGGAACGAGCTGAGGAACAGAATCACCTGACATCCATTTCTTATACCCTGGCTCTTAGAAGGACTTCTCTATTAAGCCTTCTAAGCAGCCCCGGGTTTAGTTACAAATTAAGTCACCTCTTGATTAATTGTTGCCTGCCCATTTGGTGGACTGCTGCTGATTTCAAGGAAGCAAATACCACATTCTTTAGCCTCCAGGTGTGTCTTCTTGAATGCTTCAAAAGTCTCTTTGGTCTATCCTACTGGCTGCTTCCTTTGCTGATTACACCATCCTGTACTCAGTCTCCCTTCCTGGTCAATCAAGCTAGAGCCAACTACAGTGAGAGGTCTCTGATGATTAAGGGATGACTGCCCAAGGGCTTGACACTAATGTCCTTTCTAAACTCTTCATTTTAAATACACTACAAAATCCATTCATTTCATGAATATTTACTGAATCTCTGGCTACCGCACAGACTGTGCTAGGAAGAGGCAGGAATATAAAGATAAGTAAAAACACATGCATTCCCAGCCATGATAGAGCATAGTTTAGCAATGACTAGACACTAATGAAACAACTCTAATAGGTGTAAACTACACTTATGACAAGTGCTATGAAGCAGTACCTAACGCCTCAAAAGTACAAGATATAGTATAATAGGATAACTAGGATAGGAGAGGAGAGAGACAACAAAGGGTAAATGGAAATTAATTAGGCTAAGATTGGCGGGAAACACATTTTATATTGAGGGCCCAGCTTGTGCAAGGACTATGTGGGAAGAGAGAGCGTGGTAAACAGAAGGGGATTAAAGAATGCAAAGAGTGAGGGGAAGGCTAGGACAAGATAAAGCTGTAAGGTGGGCAATGGCCAGATCACATACGGACTCATAGGTTCTGTTAAGAATGAAAAGTCACAGAAGGTTTTAAGGAACCCTACAAGTGCTTCTAGAAATACTACCACTAGATCACGTAGCTCTCAGAAAACTGCAGAAACCTATATAAAAGGAGGTTACCCTCATTACTTGGGTGAGCTTCCCAGAGGCATAACTGACTTTTTACACACACCCTGTGTGCAGTTTTCCCTACAACAGGAGCCATCTAATTAGAAAAGGTGGTGTGAAATCTATCCCTGACTTTAGCTGATACCACCTAAGCCCTGGAAGGCATTCAGGTCAGCCTCACCTCACTGGCCAAGGCTATTATGGATGACAGAAATGCACTAGACTTACTAATTCTGGGCCAAGGCAGAGTATATACAATCACTAATATATCCTGCTATGCCTGGATTAATGCCTTAGTCCAAGTGGAAAGATCAATACACAAACTTAAGGAGAAAGCACCAGGTTTTCTAAGATTGGCCCTGATATTATATGGGATTTGTTCAGTTAGCTAGTTTGGGACCCTGGAGTTGCACGGCTGGAGCCGTGGAGGATGAGTTTGGCCTCATCATGCTGCTTGGAATCCTGTCGATAGTAGTCTTTTTTTTTTTTTTTTAAATAAATTTATTTATTTATTTTTATTTTTGGCTGTGTTGGGTCATCGTTGCTGTGCGCGGGCTTTCTCTAGTTGCGGCGAGCGGGGGCTACTCTTCGTTGCGGTGCGCGGGCTCCTCATTGCGGTGGCTTCTCTTGTTGCGGAGCACGGGCTCTAAGCACACAGGCTTCAATAGATGTGGCACACGGGCTCAGTAGTTGTGGCCCACGGGCTCTAGAGCACAGGCTCAGTAGCTGTGGCGCACGGGCTTAGTTGCTCCGCGGCATGTGGGATCTTCCCGGACCAGGGCTCGAACCCACATCCCCTGCATTGGCAGGCGGATTCTTAACCACTGTGCCACCAGGGAAGCCCGATAGCAGTCTTAATTAAATACTGTATGAGATCAATGAAACAGATTTGATGCAGCTTCTGTTGGTCAGATTAATTAGAATGGCCAGTGGAGTGACATACTCATGGCAAAATCCTCCGGAAGCCAAGATGGAGTAGAAAGGAAAGAAGGCTATTACTGAAGACAATTTTCTATGGGGTCTCACATTCACACATATCTGACAAGAAGAAGCACAAAAAGCCTTTGTTCTGGACTATCTTTTCAAGCACGTTTGTGTAGAAAATAGTTTTGGAACACAGAAACTGTATCTCTCTCCAAAGCAAAGTACAGATTTATTTACTGTCCAGTATAATAAAGACAATGACTCTGTCCAAGGCAAAGGTCAGGCAGATTTGCTTAGAGGACACTGAAAAAATTCAGTTCCCCTAATCGTGGTTGATGCGTTCCTCTTCTGTAATGCAACCCACTGCATGTACAGGCATCGTCAGGCCCTCTTCGAATTGTCCACGGGGATAGAGGCTCAGGGAACCAGTGCGAATGCTAATACTCCAGCTACTGCTATTGCTATGAGTAACAAAATCCTTTATATCTGAATCAGAAGTCTTGTGTCTGCCAGCAAACATAAATTGTAGCAGGGTAATATATTAGCTTGCAAGTAGAGTAAAATCTCAGACTCTCCTCATTTCTCGACATTCATAACCTCAGAGGCAGACATTTTTCAGATCAGGTTCTGCCTGGTTAAGTGTGGTATCTTAAACCATTCAGTTAGTTCTTTTTTAATCAATCAAGCTGTATCTAAGTAGTATGAATCCAGGCATGATGTATGTAAGGGGAATCTATGCCCCTGGGATTGATCTCAAATATTCTTATCCTCCAGATACTCATTTTTTAATGTGCTAAATTTATTTATTTATTCAAAGACAAGTGTTTTTACTGATGAGCACTAGTCCCGCTATATGCCAATTAGTACATGAGTCTTCCTTAGCCACAGGGGTTGGCATGTAGTCTAAGTTGTTTCAAATAAAGTAAATTCTAAAGCTCCTGTTCTAGGGTTTAGAAAGAGTATACTCTGCACTTCTGGATGGTTTGACATAGGGTATGAGGCCTAGAATTAGGGCAGCTATTTTCCTATGAGAGACAGTATTCTGAAGAAAAGACAACTCAAAAAGAATGACACAGCCAAGATAATCACAGAGAAATGGTGCTGGAGCTGAGATCAAACCACAACTGAAGAAAACATATTGCTGGACTTTTGGTTACATGAGTCAGAAAAACACCCTTAATTAAGCCACTCTCCAGTGCATTTTCCAAAACTTGCAACTCTAGGGTTGCTGATTGATACAGTCCATATGACTTTAGAACCCATCTTCATAACCACTACACTATACTGGCTCTCACTTTTCCCACTGTCAGACACCCAAAAAGCTATTACTTGCGGAACACTGCACAGAATCAAGAAACGAGATTAAAAAAAAAAAAAAAAAAAGACAATAATCAGCAAATAGTTATCCCAAAGTTTTTACATGGTATGGAAGAAACAGGATTTTCCTTGTCCAGGGCTGCTGGCATGAAAGTTACTCAAAGCTGATACACTGATAAATAACTACTAAGAGCAAAGGAGAAAACACTAAAAAACAATCACTGAAAGCCATCTAAAGCATTTGGCAAAGGAAGGCATGAGCAGTCTTTTACCTATTAATATGGTTATCAGACACCCAGAAATAGATATCAGGATGCTATAGCCACATTTTCAGATTTGGCTTCAAATGATAAGAGCACAGAATGTTCGAAGAATTTCAAGTAGTGGAATGTTTATACAGCATACAGTAGTAGGAAATTAATCTGGAGAAGCAGGTACGTAGGAATCATATCATAAAGGGCATCATGACGTGATGTGTGGGCTAATCGGTTTCATCTTTATCCTGAAAGTCAGATGTTTTAATTTGGCAGACATAGACCATAGATGTGGTCAATGAACACTCTGGGACTATAATTACTCTGTGTGTGTGCGTGTATGTGTACGTGTGCGCACGCACGCGTGTGTATACAAATACCCACTGGAAAAGGATCTATATCTGTTTTTAAATTCTAAAAGGGGTCCGTGAATGAAGAATGGTTATGAAATCTGCAGGGAAATTTTCCTCAAGTTATGCGTTGGTGAGATGAGTCTGGATCAAGGACTGAATATAGACTGAGCAGACAGTACATTTTACTGAAGGAGGGAAAATCAGGTCAGAGACTGTAAGAAGTGCCCAGGCTAGAAAAGATACAGAAAGCACTGAAACCAGGCAGCTCAGAGTTTCTGTTGAGAACAACCGACAGGCAAGAATATCCCTGCTATAATCATGTGTACCATAATGAGTACATATACAATTTAAATCTCCAAGGGTATACTTACAAAGAAGAGCATTATATACAAGTAGTTTTCTGGTAAGTCTCTGGATTAATTTCAGCTATCAGTAAGTCTGAGAATGGTTTTATTTTACATCTTGATAAATGTCTTTCAGTTTGCAGACAATACTAAGTATTTCTGGCTAGCAAAATGTCAATCACAGAAATAAACTGCAAGACGACTGCACAAAGCTATGGGAGTGGAAAGAAATGTGAGCAAATATTCTTAGCCAAAATAATCCCAGTTTTACTTGTACAATGGTTCTTACAATGTAATCAGAAAATGATTATGCAAAAGGGCAATATACAAATGAAAAGATGATCAACTTTACTAACATTCGGGAAAAGCACAAAACCTTTAATATTTTTACTACTCTGGATATAAAAGTCTGATAACATCGGGTGTTGACCAGGAAGCTGACCAATTCTTGCACGGCTAGCGGAAGAAAGACCTGGTAAAACAGCTTTGGAGAATGATGTGTTAACATCTAGTAAAGTTAAAGATACGTATACCCATAGTGAGGCGAAATAATGGCTTCTCCAAAGATGTCTACCTTTTAATCCCTGAAACCTGCATGTTACATTACATGGCATGAGGGATTTTGCAGACCTGAGATGAGGGGACTCTCCAGGTGGGCCCAATACAATCATAAGAGTTCTTATAAAAAGGAGGGGGTAGGAAGGTCGAAGAGAACAAATATAGCAAAATGTTGAATTTTGGTAAAGGTGAGCGGTGAATATGTAGCCGTTCGTCATTCTCCTTGCTTTACTCGTTGATGACTTCAAGAGTTGCAGGCCCAGTAATCTGCTGCAACCTCCCCACTCCAGACCACCACTCCCTAAACCAGTCAAATATCGCTGGAAAGGTATAAGAAAACAAGAGTGTTGCTTTCCTGATCTTTTTTTAGATTAGAAAACTAAATAGAAGTATCAGAAAAGAGTTATAAACCTCACATACCCAGATGCTAGAACTCAAAGAAGAGATTTCAAGGGAATACAAGTTTAGAAAGCCTTATGAAATGTGTATAAGGCAGATCTTCTCAAATTTGGGGGTTTCAGAACCCATGAAAACCCTTAAATTACTGAGAACCATAGTGATCTTTTATTTATATGGGTTGGATCTAACAACACTTACCTATTAAGAATTAAAATTGAAAAGCATGTAAATATTTGTTAATGCGTCTTAAAAACAATATTGTGCCAAGTGCATGTTAAAACATACATATGTATCTTTTGTGAAAAATAACTATTTTCTAAAACAAAAATAATTAGTGAGAAGAGTGGCATTATTCTACTTTTTTGTAAAACTCTTTACTAGCTGGCTTAAATAAAAGCCCATTGGATTCTACTGAGCCATATTGTTTTGGTTGAAGTATATAAAGATAATCTGACTTCACCTAGATCTGTAGTTGAAAAAGAGATGGTCCACTCTGTGGGCCCTTGAAAACTTTGGGGGACCTCCAGCATTCCTCAGACCAAACTTTGAGAACCACTGGTAAAGGGAGTATTCTTTATTCCCAAAGGCTAAAGAAGAATATGACCAAAGTGTAACAGTGTTACATAAAAACATGTTTTAAATTATCTGGTCAGCTTAATACTAATAAAATTACAGAACTCCAGAACTATAATTTCTGCCAACCCCACACACACATTGTGAGGCTTAAAAGATAAAGTTCTTTGGACAAAAACAAGGAAGTGCTTCTTTTATCATTAGGTGATCAACTTAAGCTTTAACAAACAGTAGAATGTAAAAGAAGATAAATGGTTTTAAGAGAATTAAACAATTTTGATTCAAACGACTTTGAAATACTCATCGGTAATAAATTCATAGTGGCTAAGAAAACAGTATAATTTCCATTCCCATAAGTGCTCCACACCCAAAAGAAGTGAATATGTGCTGAACAAGTAGAAAGAAATATTTCTTCATTTTACGTTCTATTTACTTATAAAAGAGAAAAACCAGCCAAGAAAAGGAAAGTCAGAATACCAAATTATTTGCAATGCTATTATAGAACTTTATGATAAAACTGAATTAGCCATATTTTTGCGTGTGTGTGTGTTCAAATAAGTATATTTTACTTATGTCCTATCTTTTATTGTAATATTTTTGATGCCCACACCACACTTTTTTTTTTTTTTAACATCTTTACTGGAGTATAATTGCTTTACAATGGTGTGTTAGTTTCTGCTCACTCTCTCACTTCGTCCCAGCTTACCCTTCCCCCTCCCTGTGTCCTCAAGTCCATGCTCTACGTCTGAATTAACCATTTTTTAAGCAATAATAATTTGCCATAGTAGATATATGTCAATTTAAATGAGTACTTGGATATCTAAATAAGGTTATTTTAGTTCAGAAATCAGACAACGAGAGTTATGGAAAAAACACTAAAAACAGCAACAACGGCAACAACCACACCACTCCCACCCCCCTTTGGTACTTTGGGGAGTACCACAGGCAAAAAACTGCAATCATGGAGAACCATAAATAAAAAACAGCTACAAGTTCATAGTCCATTTTCATCCTCTTAGCATACACCTCAGGGTACCCAAGCAACATAATCTGGGCCAGATCCTAATAACTCCTGATAGAAATATAAGAGCCTGGGGCTTATTGCTAACATAACTAACCTGGAGTTTATTTGGTAAAACTCCAGAAGGGATGGGGTGGGGACAGGGAATTCTTATATATAGGTTGTCCCTTATTCTGGAGGGATTTAACTCTATGTCAACACATGCACAGCACCAATATATGAGATTCTTAGTTTAAATATTAATTGTGTAACACTGCCAGAAAATAAACTGTTAATTAATAATTTAAACATCTGCCATAGGTTGGTTTGTTTGGTTTTTTTGCGGTACGCGGGCCTCTCAACGCTGTGGCCTCTCCCGCTGTGGAGCACAGGCTCCGGACGCGCAGGCTCAGCGGCCATGGCTCACGGGCCCAGCCGCTCCGCGGCAAGTGGGATCCTCCCGGACGGGGGCGCGAACCCGTGTCCCCTGCATCGGCAGGCGGATTCTCAACCACTGCGCCACCAGGAAAGCCCCATAGGTTTGTTTTTGAATAAGCTTTCTTTCACCTTTTAAAAATCAAGTGAAGAAATTAACCAGATGAAGTGTTAACAGGAGCTATATCCGAGATAAAAGAAAAAGCTCAAGAAAAGCATTATTTTTAGCATCACAAATTAAACAAATTAGTAAATTAGCAAGGCTTCTAGAGACATACAGTAAATTTTCCCATCACAATTTATATCTAGCATAGCTGAGGTCCAGTGCATCTTAATGGGAATCCACTACAATTAGCATAGTCTCTCAACTTTCAAATTCATGTGTTGCTATCAACACTGTAAATTTAAATTCTGCAACAATGCCCGGAATTTTTTTGTTAACTGAAAACCAAGCATATCCCTGAAAGAAAGAGGTCTCCTCTCTCCGTGGTTCATGCACATTTTGCTTCTCAATAGTTTGGGCAACACATTCTTGGAGACTATATTTTTCTGGCCTAGCTCTGTGACATCAATTCTCAAAAGTGATGTGTGTTATTAGCACAATGGGTGGGCAATTTTCAAAAGTACTTTAAACAAATCACAGTTAAATATGATTCATTTTAATTTTCAACAAATATTTGACCCCTATCACCATAAAGAGAGAAAAAAAAGGTCATAAAATCATCCGGCCTATCATAGGAATGCAAGACTGCAGCACTCAGGAAGCTGTCTTTTCCAAACAACTGAGGTCAGACTGATACGGAACTCAAAATTTTTCAGATTTTAGGAAAGTAATACGGTGATATTCCATATGTTACACAACTCTTTCTGGGGGTTTAGAGTATCATGCTATCGTCAAACATTAATATCCTGTAGTGAAACATACAACATACATTAACTATAACTAATAGCCTCACATCAGTTCAGGCTAGGTATTACAATTAAATGAGATGTGGAAAAAAATGTTTCCAATCATGCCACTTGAGTTGCATACAAATATGGCAGCAAAAAGAGAGAAAAAAAGTGAAAACAAATAGAAAAAATGAAACTATTTGACCAAAAATTAAATGACATGAAGAAGAAAAGATTAAAGAGAATAAGAAGGAAAGTGAGAAAGGTTCAAGCTCTCACTGTAGAAACATCCAGATGGGACTTTTTTTTAAGATTTCATGGTCCAACATATCCAACGAACAAACAGAAAGATCAAGATCACCAACTGGCTAGTGGGGGAGACTAAAGATGATGTGGGAGAGCTCGCTGTTTTACTGCCATTTTAGTAGGCAGAATGGCACTCAAAAGATGTCCACATCTTAATTCCTGGAACCTGTGAATACATTACATGGTAAGGGTGATTTTGCAGATGTAATTAAGGTTGCACACTTTAAAACAGGCTTTAGTCTGAATTTTCCAGGTTAACCAAAACTACTCATACAAGTTCTTAAAAGAAGAGAACTTTCTCTCCCTGGTGTCAGAGAAATGGGAAGTATGAGAGGGACATGATCCATTGCTCCTGAGGGTGGAGAGGAGGAGACACTAGGAAAGCAGAAAGCGGAAAGCATGCGAAGGAATACAGACAGATTCTGGCAGCAAGCACTGGCCCCTGGCCGACAGCCAGCAAAGAAAGGGTGGCCTCTGTCCTACAGCTGCAAGAAACTGGACTCACCTATGAGCAAGAATGAGCTTGGAAATGCATCCATCCCCAGGAAGAAACACAGCCCATCTAACATCCTGATATCAGCCTTGTGAGATTCTAAGCAAAGAACCCAGCTGGGTCACACTGTACCCTGGATTTCTGACCCATAAAAGTGTAAGATAATAAAAGGATATTGCTTTAATTACTAAATCTCTTGTAATTTGTTATGGCAGCAATAGAAAACTAATACAGCCATCACTTTGAAAAGTGATGTTGGCCAAATTCAGTTGGTGGTTGGCCACAGAGAGAGAAGCATTATTAAGTATGGGCTAGTGAAGTTAAAAACAGAAAAAGGCAACAGCAATGACTAAACCTGGCTGTAGTAAAGTGAAATTTAAATATACCAAAATATTTTTTAAATTTAATATCTACTACATGCTGGCAGAGAGTACACTGAAATTTGTATAAACAATTATTTGTATTCCTCATGGTCAAAGTTCTACTTTTCTATTATTTGTGGTATCACCATCAGTAGGAATTTTAACATCACGATTCTTTTGCACAAACTGGTTTACAAAACTGAATACACAGGGAGGAAATAAATCTCAGTGAAAAGCATTGATTATGTGTCACAGATAAACCAAGCTAGTCTAGGGCAAAGACTGTCATTCAAACTGACATTTTAGCAAACATTCAAATATTGATTTATCAAGTGATTACATATGAAAGACTATTATTTATGAAAGATGGAATGTTATTTAAATCAGATATGACAATAATTTGGACTTTAATATATAAATAAGTTATCTTGTCACAACAGGTATGAATTACCTAAAATCTTGTTTTCGTTTAACTGAACTAGAGTTGACATACAATATCAAATTAGTTTCAGGTGTACAACAAAGTGATTCAACAGTTATATAATTTCGATGACTACAATAGGTCTAGTAACCACCTGTCACCATACAAAGTTACTGCAATATTATTGACCATATTGCCTATGCTGTACATTACATCCCCGTGATTTATTTTATAACTGGCAGTTTGTACCTCTTGATCTACTTCACCTATTTCACCCAACACCCCCCCAATACCACTAGCTCATGCTTTGTTTCTGTTTTGTTTTTTGATTCCACATATAAGTGAAATCATATGGTATTTGCCTTTCTCTGACTTATTTCACTAAGCGTAATACACTCTAGGTCCATCCACGTTGTTGCAAGTGGTAAAACTGCATTCTTTTTTATAGCTAAGTAATATTCCTGTGGTGTGTGTGTGTACACACCACATCTTCTTTATCCACTCATCTATCAGTAAATACAGGTTGCTTCCATATCTTGGCTATTGTAAATAATGCTACAATGAACATAGGGACGCATATATCTTTTCGAATGAGTATTTTCATTTTCATTGGATAAATACCCACCAGTGGAATTCCTGGATCATATGGTAGTTCTAGTTTTAATTTTTTGAGGAACCTCCATACTGTTTGCCATAGTGGCTGTACTAATTTGCATTCCCACCAACAGTGCAGGAGGGTTCCCTTTTCTCCATATCCTCACCAACACTTATTTGTCTCTTCAATAATAGCCATTCTGACAGATGTGTGGTGATACCTCATGAATTTGATTTGCATTTCCCTGATGATTAGTGGTGTTAAGCATCTTTTCATGTATTTGTTGGCCATCTGTATGTCTTCCTTGGAAAAATGTTTATTCAGGTCCTTTGTCCATTTTTTAATTAGATTGTTTTTTTGATATTAAGTTGTGTGCAGTCTTTATATATTTTGAATATTAACCTCTTATAAGACGTATCATTTGCAAATATCTTTTCCCATTCAGTAGGGTGTCCTTCCATCTTCCTGATGGTTTCCTTCACTGTGCAAAAAGCTTTTTAGTTTGATGCAGTCGCATTTGTTTATTTTTGCTTTTGTTACCCTTGCCAGAGGATACAGATCAAAAAAACAAATAGTAAGACCAATGTCAAAAAGCATACTGCCTATATTTTCTTGTAGGAGTTTTATGGTTTCAGGTCTTACATTTAAGTCTTTAATCGATTTTGAGTTTATTTTTGTATGTGGTGTGAGAAAGTGATTGTTTTGCCAACACCATTTATTGAAGAGATTGTCTTTTCTCCACTGTATATTCTTGGCTCCTTGGCACATAAATTAATTGACCATATAAGCATGGGTTTATTTCTGGGCTCTCTATTCTGTTCCACTCATCTTTTTTTGTTTTTGTGCCAGTACCATATAATTTTGATTATTATAGCTTTGTAATATAATCTGAAATCAGGGAACATGACACTTCTAGCTTTGTTCTTCTTTCTTAAGATTATTTTGGCTATTCAGGGTCTTTGTTGGTTCCACACAAATATTAGGATTTGTCCAGTTCTGTGAAAAATTCCCCTGTTCTTTTATAGGACTGCATTGAAGCTGTAGACTGCTTTGGCTAGTATGGACATTTTAACAATATTAATTCTTTCAATTCATGAACATATCTTTCCATTTATTTGTGGTATCTTAAGTTTCTTTCACCAATGTCTTATAGTTTTCTCAGTACAGGTTTTTCACCTCCTTGGTTAAATTTATTCCTAGGTATTTTATTCTTTTTGATGTGATTATAAATGGGATTGTTTTCTTAAATTCTCTTTCTGATAGTTTGTTATTAGTGTATAGAAATACAACGTGGTTCTGTATATTGACTTTGTATCCTGCGACTTTACTGAATTCATCTATAAGTTCTAATAATTTTTTGATAGATTCTTTAGGGCTTTTCTGTATATAGTATCAAGTCATCTGCATATAATGACAATTTTCCCTCTTCTCTTCCAATTTGGATACTTTGATTTCTTTTTCTTGTCTGATTGCTGTGGTTAAGGCTTCCAGTACTATGTTGAATAGAAGAAGTGAGAGTAGGCATCCTTGTCTCGTTCCAGATTTTAGCAGAAAGGCTTTCAGCTTTTCACCGTGGAGTATTATGTTGACTGTGGGACTGTCATAAATAGCTTTTATTATGTTGAGATATGTTCTCTCTATACCCACTTTCATAAGCATTATCATGAACGGATGTTGAATTTTATCAAATGCTTTTTCTCCATCTATTGAGATGATCATGTGGTTTTTGTCTTTTCTTTTGTTGATGTGGTGTATCACACCAATTTCTGTATGTTGAACCATCCTTGGGACCCTGGGATGAATCCAACTTGATTGTAGTGTATGATCCTTTTTATATGTTGTTGGATTCAGTTTGATAATATTTTGTTGAAAATTTTTGTATCTATATTCATCAAAGATACTGGCCTGTAATTTTCTTTTTTGGTATTATCTTTGTCTGGTGTGGGTATCAGGGTGATGGTGGCTTCAATAGAATGACTTTGGGAGTGTTCCTCTTCTTCAGTCTTTTGGAAGAGTTTGAGAAGGATCAGTATAAGTTCTTCTTTTTCTGTTTGATAGAATTCCCTAGTGAAGTCATCTGGTCCTGGACTTTTGTTTGCAGGGAGATTTTTAAATTACAGATTCTATTTTACTTTTAGTGATTGGTCTCTTCAAATTATCTATTTCTTCTTGATTCAGTTTTGGTGGGCTGTATGTTTCTAGAAACTTGTCCATTTCTTCTAGGTTGTCCAGTCTGTTGGCATATAATTGTTCATAGCATTCTCTTACGTTTTTTTGTATTTCTGTGGTATCAGTTGTTATTCCTCCTCTTTCGTTTCTTATTTTGTTTATTTGGGTCCTCTCATTTTTCTTCTCAGTGAGCCTGGCCAGAGGTTTGTCAATTTTGCTTACCCTTTCAAAGATCCAGCTCTTGGTTTTATTGATTTTTTCTATATTTTTTAAATCTCTATTTTATTGACACTTGTTTCAAAGCCTAACATGATCCCAGAGAATGTGAAATTTAAATGAATGTGTATTCTGCTGTTTGGGGATGGAATCTTCTGTATAAGTTCATCTGGTCTAATGTGTCATTTAAGGTCAATGTTTCCTTGTTGATTTTCTGTCTGGATGATCCATCCACTGATGTAAGTGGGGTGTTAAAGTCCCCTACTATTATTACTATCAATTTCTCCCTTTGTGTCTGTTAATATTTGCTTTATGTGTTTAGGTGCTTCTATGTTGGTTGCATATTTATTTACAAGTGCTATATCTTCTTGTTGGACTGACTGCTTTATCATTATGTAATGCCCTTGTCTCTTGTTATAGTTTTTGTCTTAAAGTCTATTTTAACTAATATAAGTATTGCTACCCCAACTTTCTTTTCATTTGCATTTGCATGGAATATCTTTTTCCACACCCTCACTTTTTGTCTGTATTTGTCTTTAGATCTCAAATGAGTCTCTTGTAGGCAACATATATCTGGGTCTGGTTTTTGTATCCATTCCACCACCTTATGTCTTTTGATTGCAGCATTTATTCCATTTATATTTAAAGTAATCATTGATAGATATGTACTTAATGCCACTTTGTTGATTGTTTTCTGGTTGCTTTGTTGTTCTTCTCTGTTCCTTTCTTCTTCTTTTGCTCTTGTGATTTGATGACTTTCTTTCATGTTATGTTTGTTTTCCTTTCTCTTTACTTTTGTGTATCCATTATTGGTTTTTGGTTTGTGTTTACCATGAGGTTCTTATATAACAACCTGGGTATTCAGCAGTCTATTTTAAGTTGCTAGTCACTTAAGTTTGACTGCATTCTAAGAGCACTACCTTTTTACTGCCTCCCCATGTTGTTTTTGCTGCCATTTAACATCTTTTTATTTTGTATGTCTCTTAACTAATTATGGTAGATATGGATGATTTTACTACCTTTGTCTTTTGACCTTCACACTTGCTATCTTTTTGGTTGACCCACTACCTTTACTATATGTTTGTCATTGCCAGTGAGATTATTTTCTTTCATAATTTTCTTGCTTCTGGTTATGGCCTTTTCTGTTTAAAGGAGTCCCCTTAACATTTCTTGTAAGGCCAATTTAGTGGCGATAAATTCCTTTAGTTTTTGCTTGTCTGGGAAAACCTTTCTCTCTCCTTCAATTCTGAATGCCAACCTACTAGGTAGAGTATTCTTGGTCATAAGTTTTGTCCTCCTATACACTAAATATACCTTGCCAGTCACTTCTGGACTGTAAAGTTTCTGCTGAAAAATCAACTGATAGTCTAATGTGGGTTTCCTTCTACATAACTAGTAGTTTTTCTCTTGCTACTTTAAAAATTCTCTCTTTAACTGTTGACACTTTAATTATAATGGGTCTTGATGTGGGTCTCTTTGGGTTCATCTTGTTTGGGACTATCTGTGCTTTAACTTGGATGCCTATTTCCTTCACCAGGTTAGAGAAGTTTTCAGGCATTATTTCTTCAAATACGTTTTCTCTCCCTTTCTCTCTCTCTTCTTCTTCCAGGACCCCTATATAACGTGAATTTTAGTAGGCTTGATGTTATCTCAGACGTCCTTTAAACTATCCTTACTTTTTTTTTTTTTTTTTTGGGTACGCGGGCTTCTCACTGTTGTGGCCTCTCCCGTTGCGGAGCACAGGCTCCGGACGCGCAGGCTCAGCGGCCATGGCTCACGGGCCCAGCCGCTCCACAGCATGTGGGATCTTCCCGGACCTGGGCACGAACCCGTGTGCCCTGCATTGGCAGGTGGACTGTCAACCACTGCGCCACCAGGGAAGCCCTATCCTTACTTTTTTTCTTTTTGCTGCTCCAATTGGGTGATTTCCACTCTGTCCCAGATTGCTGCTCCATTCTTCTGAATCCTCTCATCTGCTGTTGATTCCCTCTACTGTATTTTTCATTTCCATTATTGTATTCTTCAGTTCTGATTAGTTCTTTTTTATATTTTCTATCTCTTGTTGAAGTTCTGAGTTCATTCATTCTTCTCTTGAGTTCTGTATCTTTATGACTATTTCTTTGAATTATTTATGCAGTAAATTGCTTATTTCCAATTCATTTAGTTCTTTTTCTGAGGTTTTGTCTTGTTCTTTTGTTTGAAGGTATTCCTTTGCCTCCTCATTTTGCCTAACTGTCCGTGTTTGTTTCTATATATTACACACATCAGCTACATCTCCCAGTCTTGAAAGAGAGGTCTTAAGTAGAAGGTGTCCGGTGGGGCCCAGTGGTGCAATCTCCCTTGGTCACTAGAACCAAGTGCTCCAGGGTAATCCCCTGTGTGGGCTGTGTGCACCCTCCTTTTGTGGTTGGGACACTATTGTTGCAGGTATGCTGATGCGTGGAGCTGGCACCCAGCCTTGCTGGCTGCGAGGTCTGGCTGTGACTGCTGTAGGCATGTGGATATGTGGGGATGGACCCCCCAGAGCAGAAGCCACTTTGGAGGGTGCTGATGCTGGCCTGGGCTGCCCTCCAGGTGGAGCAGGGTGGGAGCTACTTTGGAGGGGCTGGCCAGGGCAGGTGGGCTGAGTGTGACTAGTCCTCAAGGGAATTCCCGGGCAAGTTATACAGTGTTAGCTAGTATGCTGAAGAGTGACAGAAATGGCTCCTGCCAGCACTGGGTGAGCCAAGTGGAAGGAGAAAGAAAAAACAGTGGTGCCCACCAGTACATCCACCCCCAGAGGAAGTTCCACCAGATTCCCTGCCACTCTCAGCACATGGCCTAAAATCAGTCAATCAATCTCCTTCTTATATGATCCAGATGTTTTTCAAGCTGCTACCCTGCAGCGAGATTCGACACAAGTGAGTTTATGCACAAGCTCTTCAAGAATAGAGTTTCAGTTTCCCACAGCCCTCCGACTCTCCCAGATGTAAGCCCGGCTGGTTTTGAAAGCCTGGTGTTATGGGGGTCTCTTCTTCCCAGTGCAGGTCCCCATGGCTAGAGAGCCCAACATGGTGCTTGGACCCCTCCCTCCTCTGAGGGGATCTCTCTGGTTGTGATTATCCCTCCCACTTGTGGGTTGATATCCCTTCCACTGGGGATATGGATTCTGACTAGACTGTGTCTCTGCCCCTCCTACCCATCTCAATGTGGCCTATTCTTTATATCCTTAGTTGTAGAAGATCTGTTATGCTAGTCTTCTGGTTGTTCTCAGAGTCATTCTATATGCAGTTGTAGTTTGGGTGTGCCTTTGGGAAGAAGTGAATTCAGCTCCTACTCTGCCATCTTGATCCAGACACCTTCATTTAATGAATCTTACAAAACCTGCAGAGGATCATGTAGATATAACCCATTAGCTAATAGCGCTGGATCATCTTACCATAGTTTAAACCATACCAGCTCACCTATTATGAGTATGTTGATCTCTCCTATGATTCTAGATCTTAGAACCCAAAACCAAAGTCAAAAGGAAAAATCCATTGTATATCCTCCTTTGGCTAACTGCTTGTCTAAGGAAAGGTCTATAAGCATAAATTAAGCAAGTTGAATATTTTATAATTGGAGACTGCGCACAGATTCAACATTCAAGTGCCTAACTTTTTACAGAAATGACCATATCGTATTTAGCCATTTTCAGTACTATATAGCATAAAAATTTCCAAAGTTCACAGAAGTCAAGGAATCCAGTAACCAATTTTGTTATATATTATTTAACATGAACTGAGTACTACATAACCTGAGTTCTGTTGTTTTCTCATCAAGCCTAGGACCATAAAATTCAAAAAAGACTCTTCAGCAACATTTTGACAAATATCCTCAAACTTATTTCAGGCATCTTGAGAATTTTTAAGCCTTTTCCTAGGCATATTTTACTTTCTTTTAGTTATAGATTCCCTTATAGCAAGCCTATACTTTCCAAATCAAGCTGTAGTCTTCTTTCTTTTTTTTTTTTTCCAGCCACACCATGCGGCTTGTGGGATATTAGTTCCCCAACCAGGGATTGAACCCAGGCCAAACAGTGAAAGCGCCGAGTCTTAACCACTGGACTGCCAGGGAATTCCCCAAGCTGTAGTCTTTTTCAAGCATATTCAAAGTAGGAATAGTCTTCTCAAAACTGGCTACGCAAAGTACAAATTCCCTTCTTGAGTTTGCCAAGTAGTATGTGCCCGTAAATTTCTAACTAGTTACATTTGCTTTTTATCTAAACCATTAACTCAAATTTATTAAACTAGAAAATTAGAAAATAAAAATAGACAGCAAACAAAATAAAATTTAAACCTAACCATAAAATGCTGGGTGTGTGTATTAAAATGTATTAGTATAGATTCAGAATACGAAGGAAATGTCATGGCCAAAATATTAAGAAAAACATTCAATCAGCAATATATATTGACATTCAAAGGATATTTAGTAACTATCGCTATGTATTCAGTAAGAAAAGAGTGTAATTGATAAAATTCAGGAAGCAGCCTCATTCTAATAGCTAAATTTAGGTTTAGCTCTGCATTATCTCATGTTAATGTTTGGTATTTACAATATATTTCTTATGAATTGATGCAATAAGCCAACAAAATGGGTCACCCACCACATTCCAGGCTTTCCTAAGTCATTTTCCAACTGCATTTGTGGTTTTCTTGAGTAAAGTTCCAACCTAAAATGTTTAAAATATCTTCCTGAGTAAGAGTCACATTCTTTCCCTTAAAGACTGCGTAAATGTAACTAACTTAAAATAGGTTTATATTCCCCTACAAATAAGCATTGGTCCAGAGTATGAACCTGGCCAGACTTGAAAGACAGCAACAGAAAACCAAAAATATGAATAAAAGATGATGACCACCCACCCCCAAGCCCAAGCGCTAAACCATATGCCTCAGGACATAGACATTCTCCGCCGGATGATTTTGAAAAATACAAAATAACTTTTTTGCAGACTGACCTTTTACCAGGATTAAATCATTCTGAAGCAATCTATAAGATTAGATATCTTCTTGGCCCTCAAGGTAGTTTACAGCTGTATCAAATGTGCACTGTTGCTTAAAGCAAGCAGTAGCCTATCCAGGTTTTCGATTGGGAGAAGTCTGCATCACATTAATCATATTCTGCCCAGGTAGTTGGCCCAAAGAAGAGTTGCTTAGGTACAGCAACGTACTCATTAATCCTGGTATCAAGCCCACTATCAGATGATAACCTGATATTTATCTTTCATTTCTCACTACCCCATTAAAGCAAAAGACACCTTACATTGTTAGTGGGTCATTTTTCTCACATGAGAATGTCTTACAGAGAGATACACGTAACAGCAGAAAAGAGAGGAACCAGCTTTTTAGCGCATACAGCTCAATGACAGAATGAAAACTAGCATTACATAAATGAAAAGTAAAAAACTGGGAAAGCGATCAGAAGATGAATTCGAATGGAGCAAAAGCTAGCCTCTAAATTTCATCATATGTAGCTCATAGATTTGATATCTCCTGCAGCTGAAGGTTAAAAATGAGGGCTGGGGGCTTCCCTGGTGGCGCAGAGGTTGAGAGTCCGCCTGCCGATGCAGGGGACACGGGTTCGTGCCCCGGTCCGGGCAGCACAGTCCGTCCTTGCTGTAAAGCATGTCTGTGACTCATCAGCATCGGCAGAGGGACTGTGCCCTTTCAGCTCTGCTGGTCATAACGGGAACGTCTGGAGTCATTTTGGTGAAAGAAATTTGCGTTGGCTGCTCTAATTCTAGCTTTCTGTGAGCTGAATTCTCATTATCGCAGACACCTAGCTAGGATTTTTTTTTTAAATAAATTTATTTATTTATTTGTTTTTATACTTGGCTGCGTTGGGTCTTCGTTGCTGCGCACGGGCTTTCTCTAGTTGCAGCGAGCGGGGGCTACTCTCCGTTGCGGTGCACGGGCTTCTCATTGCGGTGGCCTCTCTTGTTGTGGAGCACGGGCTCTAGACGGGAGGGCTTCAGTAGTTGTGGCTCGCGGGCTCTAGAGCGCAGGCTCAGTAGTTGTGGCGCCCGGGCTGTGAGCTGAATTCTCATTATCGCAGACACCTAGCTAGGATTTTTTTTTAAATAAATTTATTTATTTATTTGTTTTTATACTTGGCTGCGTTGGGACTTCGTTGCTGCGCACGGGCTTTCTCTAGTTGCGGCGAGCTGGGGCTACTCTCCGTTGCGGTGCACGGGCTTCTCATTGCGGTGGCCTCTCTTGTTGTGGAGCACGGGCTCTAGACGGGAGGGCTTCAGTAGTTGTGGCTCGCGGGCTCTAGAGCGCAGGCTCAGTAGTTGTGGCGCCCGGGCTTAGGTGCTCCGCAGCACGTGGGATCTTCCCGGACCAGAGCTTGAACCCGTGTCCCCTGCATTGGCAGGCGGATTCCCAACCACTGCGCCACCAGGGAAGCCCCCTAGCAAGGATTTCCCTGTAAGGTTTAAGTGCCTTTCAAGACCTCCCTCTTCCCTGCAAGGAGTGCCTAAAAAACTTATCACAAAGTGATTTTGTAATTTCCTGTGTGCATAAGGTAGTAATTTGGAGTTTTATTTCTGTCAAAGAACTTGGAAAATAATATCTATTTTATGGATTATCATCTCGGACCTACTTCCACTGGGTATAGCCTCTCCCTCCGGAAATCAAAAGAAAAAAAAAAAAAATCAATGACTCCCTAATGCATACAGGGTTAAGTTCTAACTCCTTGAATCAGCATTTTCGGCCCTCCACAATCTAGTTCAGGATTTCACCACCTCAGCACTAATGACATTCTGGGCCAGAAAATTATTTATGTAGGACTGTCCTGTGGATTGTTCAGTATTTGGGCGCATCCCTGTCCCTACCAACTAGACGCCAGCAGCACCCCCTCAACCCTCCAGCTGTGACATCAAAAACCTCTCCAGACATGGTCAAACATCACCCCCTGTTGCAAACATCACTGATCTAACACAAACCACCTTGCTGGGAATTTTTACCAACAGGCCCCCACATAAAGCTTCTAATCTAGCAAAACAAAATCTCAATTATAGTTTAGAAAATTGTCAGACTTTCTCATTTTCATATTTTTCCAAAATATGGTACATGTATCTTCTTCAAGATCCACCTTCAATTCCAATTTCTAAAAATTTTTTCTCTAGTTTGAATGCTAGAGTTTATTTTTTTAAGATCTTGATTTTACCCCTGGTACCACACTTAGTGATTATGACCTCATGTAAGCCTCCTAGTCTCTTTATCATTACTTAATAAGGATAATAATAGCAAGCCTGTGTACCTGGTTATTGTGAGAAGCAAATAAGATGAGGTACGTGGAAGTGTTCTGACAACTGTAAAACACAAAACAAATGTGAAGTACTATCAATAAACCATGAAATGCCTTCTTCTCTTTCTCCCTTCGAAGTTGTTATTTAGCTCCTGCCCTGTGATTTATATATTCACATCCCCATCAAGTCTTCATTATACGAAGGCAAAGAAGATTCCCAGATTATAAGAGCTTTCAACAATGACCAGGACAATGTCACATTTAATAAATATGTTTCAACTGCTTCATTAGTTTAACTCTTGAATCACAGCTATTTCAGGAAAAGGTAATTTAACTTTAGATTCCCTATCTTCCTATAGTCATCAATTCTTCACACCTAAAACAGTTCCAGAGAGTACACAAGACTGTTTGGACTACCCCACCAATCCTGCTTGCCACTGTCCAAAATAACCCATCTGGTACTTCATTAGGAAACTTGAGACCCATTCTGAGAATTTAGGAAATAGCATTAAGACATATTTGAAGAAAGAAAAGGGAAAACACTCAGGACTGGGGTTAGGTAGTAAATGCTGGTTCAATCTCCCCCTCGTCTCCCCTATTCAGCAAACAGTAAACCTCCACTCTTCTTTGTAAATGTTTGCCTCCTTTGGCAGTGCCAAAGCTGTTCATATTTATAACACCCCCGAAAGTCATCCATAAGTATGGCTCCAAAGCTGTACTATCTGTAGAATCTGCATCACTGTCCCATGAATATCTTCATTATTTGAAGAGGGTTTCAATTTTTGGTTATAGCCAAGTCACTCAGACAGAAGTTCATGAATGAGGTTGGTGATCATTTTGGGTAACACTGTGCTTAATGAAAACTTAATTCTATAAAGTTAACCTGCAAGACTCAAGCTCTCTAACTACAAGTGACAAAAATGTTTAGGACAGTAGCAATATTTATTGATTAAGTGATGATAATTTTAAAGCAATATGCATCTGTATGTTTTATTTTTGATAGTTCATTATAAAAATAGTCATATTACAGAAAGCCAGAGCTCGCATGGGAAAAAGCAACAGGTTATATGCATCATCTTTGAAAGAGAAGTAAGATGCCATGGAATCAATCCAATTGTATTCTGCATTATAAGTTTGTTCCTGAACAAGTTATACTTTAGTTTAAATGCTTATAAATCTGATTATTAATGCTTTTGAAGGATTTTTTAGTAAATACTGTAACAGAACACAGAATCTTTTTTTCTAATTTTGACCATGAATAACCTAAAATTCCTATTGAGTTAATTCACTCAAAATAGACAATAACCAATACAGATTATTGTAAATAAGTAAAGCAGATTTATTTTTAAACCTTTAGCATCTCTAATGTTGAAATGCATCTTTCTAGAATGAAACGCACAGGGGACTTCCCTGGTGGTCCAGTGGTGAAGAGTCCGCCTGCCGATGCAGGGGATACGGGTTCGTGCCCTGGTCCATGAAGATCCCACATGCCGCCGAGCGGCTGGTCCCGTGAGCCATGGCCGCTGAGCCTGCGCGTCCGGAGCCTGTGCTCCGCAACGGGAGAGGCCACAACAGTGGGAGGCCCGCATACCGCAAAAAAAAAAAAAAAAAAAAAAAAAAAAAAAAAATGGTGCCTATATTTCCTGCTGGCATTTAACAATGAATCCTCATGGATGACCCATTTAAAATACAGACCATAGTTCACTGCAAATTGTACTCCAGTATCATATTGGCAAAGGATGAGGAATCATCTGAGTTACTGATCAAACCTGTACATAAATATACAGAGATACTCTTATGGTTTAAAAGTTTTATCTAGTATAAGAGCCTTTATTAAAAAATCAATATGTTTCCTAATTGATCCACTAAAAGTTTCATTTTGATGGTGATGAGTAGAGTCATAAATAGTATCTGGTTGATTTTATTCAGCACTTTACAACAGTGGACCATGATTCAGATGTGGTTAGAAAGAAGTCTATTGAGATTTAGAGTTGGATTTCAGAGGCTATTTGATTTCTAACGCAGCAAACTTAACAGCTAATTGATAACTTGGAATTGTAGATGAGTTGTAAAGTTAGGCCAATTTCCCTGGAGTTAAAGAGAGAGGCCCTTACAAACCCCAGTCCTATAATGGTTCTGCATAAATACATTTCAAAAATATCAGGGTATGAGAACCAAATCATTTAAGTCTGTGTAGATCTAATGGGGGAAAAAAGGTATTTTTACAGCCTATGAAATCAATTTTTTAAATATTCAACTAATGGTCTATGGACTCTTAGAAGGTAGTATCTACTGGCTTTCTGTAGTGCTTGGTTCAATGTTATCACATTTACTAAAGCCAGAAGAATGCTTTTATAATACCTCAATATCAAAAATTAAGAAAAATCTAACAGTCTAAAAGCACTTAGCAAGGAAAAGAGCAAGTTACAGTGCTCTTCTTATATAAAATTGTTTTAGCTACAAAGAAATACCCCCAACTCCCTTTGCACCCAAAAATATATAAAGTGTAAATTGGCCACATATTAGTATTATCAAGGGTCATATCAACCCATTAGAGATTACCTATATTCAATATGCTGAGGAAACTTGGTGAAAATAAGGAACATTCTGTCTATAATTCAGCCTGTCTCCTCTAGACATAAAGATTATTGTCTTTTCTGGGAGGCAACTCTATGGAAAAAGGTTTCTGTTGAAGAAAGGAGTCCGAGGTCAAGGGAAATAAACCTAATGCAAAAGGCTCGAATTAGTCTAAATAAAATAAGCAGTCAATTTCCACAGAGCTTGTCGAATTCCAAGTATTTTCATAGTTCATAGAAAAAAGGACTGTGACTTTAAAAAGCTACAAATAAAAGCTGCCACTAGTATGGCTGTTACCTTGTATCAGACTCCTCTAACTTGTAATTTACATCTATTTAACTGTCTCAACAACAGGAAGTGTGATTACAACCTCCAAGGTCACACAGCTTATAAATGGCAGAAACAGGACTAGCCCATGCTCTCAGCCACTACTGATACTGCCTCTGCTAAAACAAGCAACTACACAACTGTAAGGAAAGAAGAGAGTCCAATCCTTTCTAAATTAGAAAAGACAAGCAATTACAAGCAAGAGGTTTACATCCAAACAACAGATGCAGATGGGAACCCCATTTACCACAGGGATTTAGGAAATAATTAGTTCTCTGGGGACTAAATCTAAGGTAACAGTTATCCCTATCCCCCTATGGAATAGTTGGAAAGTATAATTGGTTAATCAAGTATTTAGTGAATACCTACTAAGTGCCCAGTACCGCTAGGTATTATAGGAAATGAAAAAGAAGTCAAAGGCATGTTATGTGCCCCATGGGACATTAACACGCTTTATTCCAAATATCTTACTAGATGCAAGAAGAAACAAGGCCAGAAACAGTTAAGGAATAAGGTCACAGGTAATGAAGTGCAAATAATTGCAGCATAAACAGGAACTACCCTAAAAAATCTAATTTCTACTTTGGGGGGAGCACTGCAAAGTTGTCAACGTTTATTTACCTTGACCTATCTGCAATTAACGAGCTCTCACACAGCTGCACTAAGACATCAAAAAATCTACTAGAATATTTATAGTCCATCATAGAAAATTACAACTGTAGGAATAAGTAGGAAAAGAACATTCTAAGTTTATTTTAAATGTGTATTAATGCAAGATTTGAGCTAATTTTAATAGCGGTTATTTTCATGGCTTTCCTGGCTTTTCTCACCTCCTTCACCCAAAGAGTGCAGGTGGGGAGTGCAAAGGATAGTTACGTGTAGTTTTAATGAGCTCCTTGTTTCTATAAGGGGTCTGTCTACAAGGAGCTGAAGGAGGTGGTGAAAACAGAGCTCCTATTTTCTTTTTTTTTTCTATTATGCAGACGGCTGACATTTTTGCTATACAAGAACCAGAGAAAAATTATCTTCTGCCTGAAATGTTTTACTTCCCCCATTGAATACACAAGCCAGAAAACTCCCACTTAATCTCTATTTCTATCTTAATTAACAGCACCCCATCTCCTGTCCTCCTGGGCCCAGAAAAAAAACAGACTCATGGATTCTTCCCACCCAAAAGCAATGTCAAATTTAGAGTTCCTAAGCAGAACAAACTACGGTACACTGTTGTGGCCCAACAGAAATGGTGGTGATACAGGAGGCTACGGAGTTGTATAAATGTGTAATGACTACTGTCAGTCCTCAGGGGGTAGAGCTCATTATAAACCTTGTCAGGGTCTTAACATGCAAAATGCAAAATTTTGTAAGAAAATGCAGTCACCAACTGCAGATGACCGAGTGAAGTTGCAGACCTACTGTAAACTTCAGGCAATGAATACCATTAAAAAGTGAGCACCCACAAAATTTTACGATGGTTTAACTCTTTTTAGACCTACTCTCAGCTCTTAATGATGACACCAACTCTCTGCGCCAGTGTGGAATGACTAATGTAACAGTGCTCCAGAATGTGTACTGTGTAGAAACCTTTACATTCATTCTTCATTTATTTACCAAAACAACTGTAGAATATTTTGCCATTGAATGTTACTTCTGAAAAGCTAGTTATGGGAGGAAAAAAATAATCCATTTCTATAGTTAGTATTCAGAGTCCTCGTATAGGTGAGAACTCCTTGAGCATGATGGATGGGAACACTTTCTCAGTCAAAAATCTTGACCTCTATGTGGAGATACTTGACCTTCATGAATAACTGGGGTTTGCTAAATGCAAGCTCCTTCTCAAGGACGGCAGAGATTACTTCCCTAAAGACTCTCCAGTCTGAGGAGTTCCAAAATAAACTATTTGCTCTTTCATGGATACTTGTGGTGGTGTTTATATTTGTTCCTGGTATTGAAGAAGCAAGGATGTTCTCAATGAGAATAATGTTAATGATAAAGGCTAACAAGCATACCTTTTTAATCTGTGAGTGCCTGGCATTGTTCTAAGCAAACTCCATACATTAACTCAGGTTAACTTCACCACAACTATATGAGTACCGTAGAGGTGCTACAATTATCTTTATTATATAGTTGAAGAATCTGAGGCACAGAAACTAACAGTAAGGAAGTGGCGGAGCCAGGATTCAATCTCAGGCAATGAGTCCAGAGTCTGTGCCCTTCCTCCCACATGCTTCTCAACTGCACCCTAAATGCCATCCCTATGCCACCTAATTTTAGTCAGTTGGAGAATCACATGAGAACATACTATAGAACTGAATTTTTAAATGTCTTTTTAACTGCAATTGTTCACTATTTACTTCTCAACATCTTTCCTGAAAATACATCTTCCATAAGGCTACTTTGTAACATTTCTACAATAAAGTCAAAGTCCAGCAGGAACACCTCCTCAATGGAATTTAAGAATTAATTATCCAATTTCAACTATTAGAACTCTAGCACCTTTTTATCAGGTATCTTTTTTACAGAACCCATGACCAACCATTATTGAATGGATCAACTGGTCATGATAATAACTGGCTCAACCCCTTATATGCAAAAAAGTTACCATGAACACAACTTCCTAATCTAAAGGGCCAAACACTATACATAGTATTTAAAGCTATATTGTCTCAAGAAAGTTTAGTAAATGAAAAATAGGACAAAAGAAATGCTGTATTTTGAATGATATACCAACAGCAACAAAGACTTCAGGAAACTAATTGGGAGCCTCTCCTTAGACCTGGGACCTTACACTTGGTGATTTGAGGATGGAAAGGAACTGAGGTGGGCTGATAAGTGAACCTCTTGACCTACTGTACCCAAACTTGAAGTTTTTTTTTAAACCGTGTTTTGCTGGAAACCAACACGTCTACAGACTGAGTTCAGATTGTGTGTGTGTCAATTCCTAACTCCTGCTTCAAATATTAGTCTCATCTCATAGTTCCCCACCAAGGACCTCACATTTCTTACTTTCCCCCCACCCCCAGACCCTTTATTTCGAAAGAATTTGTTCCAACTTCAGCCCAAACTAAAGAAGGACTTAAATAGTTTATGCAACAATAACAATGATAATTATGTTGTTTCTCGTAGAGTTTTTGAAAGATTAAAAACAATTTACACGCTCCATTAGAGAGTGGTTAAATGCAGGCTCTGGGACCAGAACAATATTGGTACGAATCTCATTTCAGCCACAATCACATACTAGTTACACAGACAATCTTGGACTGGTTTCGTGACTTCTATGTATCTCAATTTCTTTACTTGTAAAAAGGGGAAAAGAGAGTGATAGAGCACCTACCGCACAAGACTTCTGGGAGGATTAAATGAGTAAGTACTTGATAAACCCAGCACCTAATGAGTCTTCCACAAAGATGAGCGACCACAACTACCATTTGAACACAACTGATTCCTAAAAGTCTGTAGACCGACCACAGATAAAACCACTACCTTGATGTCTTCTTTCCAAAAAAAAGTTCCCAAACAACAAATTGGATTAAGTCATCTTCTTATTAGTTTATTATGAAACAAAGTGCTTCAGTGGAATAGTGTATGAACAATTGGCAATCCCGTGCAGATAAGGGTTCATTTTAATTTACGATAGTCAGTGTTTTGATGCAATCTTGACAGATGTGTCTTACTTTGATACTAAGCTTTAATCCCCCATTTGCAGTTTTCACTGCTTCTTATTATTATGGCAACATATGTTTTCAAAGTGTTATGCTATATCTTATACCATTTTTATTACTTTATGCCTCCATGTGGAAGAGCCTTGAGTATCATCTCCTGTGATGTAACTTGGGCAGCTTCTCTTAAATTTCACTGCTGCATCCATACAACCAGGCCTAAACCACTGCTGCTATTTCCCTTCTCAAAACTAGTATGATCTATCAGGTGGAAAGAATGGATGCATTTGGGTTTGAATGATAGCTATCATCTAGTTTGTTGATAAATCACCATGTACCAGGCCTGGCAGGAAACACTTCACATGCACTAATTCTTACAAAAATTCTCTAAGGTAGATGTGATTATCACCCACATTATACTGAGTGAGAAACTGCAACAGAGTTACATAACCTGACAAAGTCCACACAGCTAGAAAGTGGCAAGGCTTAGATTCAAATACAAGCAACTTGTCCCAGAGCCTGTGCTCTTCCCTAGTATATATGCTACTTCCTATCTGCACTATGTGAATCTGCTTGGAAGCAATGTCTAAGCTCTAGGTCTGAAATTTCTTATCTTGTTCAAATATATCAATACCTAACTCACAGTCTGTTACAAATCTAAATAATATAAGTGAACTGTGTGGTATAATGGCTAATACACAGCTGCCGTTAAATAATCTTTAAAATCGTTCTCTTCCTCTATTCTCTAAGATGGGGCTAAGTTATACACAAAGCTCCCCCTGCAGAGTATTTCCTAGGTACTGTGCAGAAACCATTCAATAAAAATACCATTTTATGCTGGAGAAGGTGTGGAGAAAAGGGAACCCTCCTCCACTGTTGGTGAGAATGTAAACTGGTGCAGCCACTATGGAGAACAGTATGGAGTTTCCTTAAAAAACTAAAAATAGGGTTGCCATATGATCCAGCAATCCCACTCCTGGGCATATACCTGGAATATAGCCAATATTTTGTAGTAACTGTAAATGGACTAATGTGAAAAGATACATGTACCCCAATGTTCATAGCAGCACTATTTACAATAGCCAAGACATGGAAGCAACCTAAATGTTCATCGACAGGTGAATGGATAGAGTGGTACATATATACAATGGAATATTACTCAACCATAAAAGAAGAATGAAATATTGTCATTTGCAGCCGCGTGGATGGACCTAGAGATTATCAGACTAAGTGAAGTTAAGTCAGACAGAGCAAGATAAATATTATATGATATCACTTACATGTGGAATCTAAAAAATAATACAATTGAATCTACATGCAAAACAGAAACAGACTCACAGACCTAGAAAACTTATGGTTACCAAAAGGGAAAGTGAAGGGGCAGGGATAAATTAGGAGTATAGGAGTAACAAATACAAACTACTATATATAAAACAGGTAAGCAACAAAGATTTACCATATAGCACCAGAAACTATATTCAGTATCTTATAATAACATATAATGGAAGATAATCTAAATATATATTTCTTTAGATTATTATTATATATATTTATTATATAACTAAATCACCTTGCTGTACAACTGAAAATAGCACAATATTGTAAATCAACTATACTGCGATTTAAAAATGCCTTTTTAAAAGATGTGCTTATTGCATTATTTACAATTGCCAAGATATGGAGGCAACTTAAGTGTCCATCAACAGAGGAAAGGATAAAGATGATGTGGCACATACATACAGTGGAATACTGCTCAGCCATAGAAAAGAATGAAATTTTGACATTTGCAACAACATGGACAGGCCTGGAAGGCATTATGCTAAGTGAAATAAGTCAGACAGAGAAAGACAAATACTGTATGATATCACTTGTATGTGGAATCTAAAACATACAACAAACTAGTGAATATAAGAAAAAAGCAACAGACTCACAGATATAGAGAACAAACTAGTGATTACCAGTGGGGAGAAGCAGGGAGAGGCAATATAGGGCTGGGGGAGTGGAAGGTACAAATCACTGGGTATAAGATAGGCCACAAGGATGTATTATACAACACAAGGAATATAGCCAATATTTTGTAATAACTGTAAATGGACTGTAACCTTTAAAATTATATAAAGATAAAAAACAATTTAAAGAATAATTCAATTACAAAATGTGCTTATTTTTTTCAAAATTGGTGCTGGAACAACTGGACATTCACAGGCCAAAAAAAAAAAAAAAAAAAAGAATCTAGACATTAACTTACACCCATCACAAAAATTCATTAAAACAGACCACAGACCTAATGTGAAACAAAAAACTATAAAACTCCTAGAGAAAAACCTAAAAGAAAATCTAGATGATTTAGGGTTTGGCAAATGACTTTTTAGATACACCACCACAGGCATGATCCATGAAAGAAAGAACTGACAAGCTAGACTTCACTAAAATTAAAAAAATTTTTTCAGCAAAAGACACTGTCGAGAAAATGAAAAGACAAGCCAGAGACAGGGAGAAAAACATTTTGCAAAGATGTATCTAGTAAAGGACTAACTATTAAATTTCAATAATAAAACAACCTAAAATTTTAAAACTGACCAAAGATCTTAAAAGACACCTCACCAAAGAAGATATAAAAATAGCGAATAAGCATATGAAAAAATTCTCCACATCGTACGTCATCAGGGTAATGCAAATTAAAAACAACCATGAAATACCATGACACACCTATCAGAATGGCCAAAATCCAGAACACTGACAATACCAAATGCTGGTGAGGGTGTGGAGCAACAGGAACTCTCATCCATTGTTGGTGGGAATGTAAAATGGTACAGCTACTTTGGAAGACGATTTCACGGTTTCTTACAAAACTAAATATGCCCTAACCATATGATCCAGCAATCATGCTCCTTGGTATTTACCAAAATGAGCTGAAAATTTATGTCCACACAAAAACCTGCACACAGATGTTTACAGCAGCTTCATTCATAACTGCCAAAAATTGGAAGCAACTAAGATGTCCTTCAGTAAGTGAATGGATAAACAAACTGTGGTACATCCAGACAGTGTTTTTTCGACAGTGCTGAAAAGAAACAAACTATCAAGCCATGAAAAGACATGGAGGAAACAAAAATCATACTACTACGTGAAAGAATCCAGTATGAATAAGCTATGTATTGTATGATTCTAACTACATGACATTCTGGAAAAGGCAAAACTATAAAGACAGTAAAAAGATCAGTGGTTGCAATGGACTAGGGGGTCAGAGGGAGGGATGAATAAGTGGAGCACAAAAGATTTTCAGGGCACTGAAACTACTCTTTATGATACCATAACAATGAATACATGTCATTATAAATCTGCCCAAACCCGCACAATGTACAACACCAAGAGTGAATCCTAATGTAAAGTATGGACTTTAGGTGATAATGATGTGTCAGTGTAGGTTCATCAGTTGTAATAAATGTCCCACTCTGGTAGGGGATGTTGGTAATGGGGGAGGCTATGGGTGTGTGGGCTCAGGAGATGTACAGGAAAGCTCTGTACCTTCCCCTCAATTTTGCTGTGAACCTCAAACTCTCTAAAAAATAAAGTCTATTCTTAAAACGAAGAGGTACATATATATATTTTTAGGAATATACGCTCCTCAAGAGCAGGGATATATTTTCTGTATGTTCCATTGTGCCTACTACACTGTAAACACTCAATAAATACTGGTGATAAAAGGCAGTGAGTCTTGATGATAAGAGTGAGAAATGTAAATCTCAAAACAAAAAAGGTAGCTGTTATATTCACATACATGCGTGCAAGCATGTGTATGTGAATACACACACATATACATGCATGCATATGTATACATACCTTTTCTATATTCATACATATTCTTTTTGACTAACATAACAAAATTGATTAATGAAGGTCCCCTTGCCTCTGGTGATTCTGGGAAACAACTTAAGATGTTAGAAGGGGGTTGTGGTAGATTGGATTTCTGTTCACCCACAGGTTTACTCTGTGGCAACTTCTGTGATGCTCCTCCCTGCAGGAAGACTTGCCAATTTAGCTCAGCCATAGCTACATACTTGACTTGGTCAATGAAATGTAGGCAGAAGTGATATATGCCACCGCTGGCTTTGAGAACCAGCGCACTGTGCATTAACTCTCTCTCTGCCACAAGACCAGCAATATTCTACTGCCTTTCAGGCAGGGAATCGATTGGAGGAGAAACTGTGGAATAGTGTTGCAGCTGAATCACAGTAGAAATGTTCTATGAGTGAAAAATAAACTTTTATTTTTGTTAAAGTGCTAAGATTTGGAGGTTGTTAGTGCAGCATACCCGGGCCTATGCTGACAGTGGCGTGCCATCAGAGCTTAAAGTTTGGAGGTTAATAAATATTTTTCTCATAGTCCTGTTGTCTTTTTCCCAACTTGCATACATGCTCTACAGCCAGAATACTGTAGCAAAGAAGTAAGGCTCCCTGACTCTTTTTTTTTTCTGCCCTTAGGATTTTTCTTTTACTTAACCATCCTAGGTTTTATTAATGTTATTTACAGGGAGAAGGAAATTCAAAGAAATGACAAACCACATTCAAACTTTCACACCTAAAATCGTGAAATCTTCCAAACATTTAGGTTCTGTGTTTTATTTAAAAGGACGATCAAAACTTAACATTATAGGATCCATGAAATTATTCTAAGGACTTAAGATAAGTAATCACTTAACTTTTACCACATGTACTCTAGAAGGAGGCCTTGACGTAGAATCAGAAGACGTGGGTATGGATTTTGGTCCTGCTCTAAAGCAACTACATTTTGAGACACCAATCCTACCTACATCCTTTATTTGGAAATGACCCAAACTTCCCACCCTGTGAAAGTGCAGTCATGTTTGTGAAGGTGAATGATTTATCTTTATACCAAGTGACTTCAGACAACCAGCTCCCACTCTGCGAGGCCAGGTCCAAATGGACTTCATTTCCAAGGTTTCAATGTCTATGAGATTGCATTATAACATATCTCTTATGATAGACTAAGAGGCCTTTTAAAAGAAAATTGCAATAAAAAGTCTTGATTAAACGCATGCTTTAAGTGAATCACTTTCTGAGCCTGGGTCTACTGAGCTGTAGAATTGACTGAAACATCCTTGCTTGGCTGTTGGGAGATTCAAATAATGTGAATATAAGCAACTATCAATTTGAAAAAAAATTTGAGAGGAGCAGTTCAAATCATTCCTAAAGTAAACATTTTTCTCAATTCTCAGGCAAGGAAATTACTGGTAATCAAATATTCATTGTAACAACTATACCTGCCATATATATTTGAAGTACGTCAAACTTTGAGTATTTAACTTAAAATGTATTAAAACTCCCTATATAATTAATAGAAGTATAGTATTTTAAAATTCAGTATATATGTTTTTAGTATTTTAGACAACAGTGAATTTTAGCTGAAACTCTTAATATTATTACCCTTAATTGTTTGTTAAAACTATCTGGCCCTTAAAGTATAAGGAGCTTTAAGTTTCCTGGAATTGCTTATAGAAAAAATCTAGAATTAAAAGGAACCCACATTTGGGGAAAGAGAAAGGAGTACACTGGGCTTAAGCATATGTTTTAGGTGCCTGGGCGATTTTTATTTTCTCTTCCTATACACAACCTAGAAAACAATGTTTCCTGGATGAACCGTCATTCTGGTTACCTACTTAACCTCTCGAACATCATGTTTAATATGTACCATCTCTAGGCAGATGGTGTTTTCTTTGAAGGAAAAGATTTTCCCCCCAAAATGACGTGAAGAAGTTTAGGAAATACTTCAGAAAGTCCATTTTAATACACTAGATAAATACTAAGTGATTTATGGCTCTGCTTCCAAAAGCAAGACAGGAATATTAACTGCTCACTAAACATGAACCTCACTTTACATACAATCTTGTTCTTTAATACTCTTTTTTTTCAGGACCCCAAAGGTTGTACCCAACTGTCCACCATGTTTTGAATTGCCTTGTTACAGACAGTTTTCAACACAGGACATTATTTTACTGTCCTATATCACCTTTTTGTGGATCCAAAACTGTAGAATTATGGTTGGCTCCATGAAGGCCATTTTTAATAAAATAATCTTACAAATACTTTCAAGTTATATCCTTCTTTTGTGTGCCTGAAAATTGCTTGAGAATGTGAAAATTGCTTGGATGTCTCCTCCTAAAAGGACATTAATATAGCAGCATCAGCATGGTGAAGTTTAATGACTAAAGTAGTGGCAATTCCAGCCTGAGCTTGATCTATTTCAATCTCAGCTACATAGGGACGAATAGACAGAAAGCATTTACAGCCATTCTTGGTAACATTTGTTATGTCTTAAATGTTATTTACCGCATAGTTTTCTCAGTTCCCTTTTCACATTAAAATGCTTAGGTCACTGGAATTTTTCCAGGAGTCAACTTAAGAGAATTTAACCAACACAGTACTGATCAAATGGAACAAAGTATATGGGATCATTCAGAAGAAACAAAAATCTTGGACTCAGAGTCCAAAAATATATCATAAAGACAAAATTCTGCATTAAATATACAATATAAATGGCTTCCTATTTTTTTCTTTAAACACCCCAGAAAGTTATTCTACTCGCAAATATGGCAGGCAGTTATATAGCTCATTAGAATATTTTTAAATCAAAGTAAAACTGTGTTATTTCCGAGGCATTTGAAGTTCCAAAGCAGTGATTATCATAATAAGGTCAATGAATCACTGTTGGTCTATTGATATCCACCAGGTGGTGTTTAAAAAGACATACTAAACTATTCGTGTTTTGAGTATATTAATGAGTGCATTAATTAACTTATTATAATGGCTACTGATGAGGCATTAAGAAAAAACAATGTCCACCACCCCACTTGTAGTAAACATCTCTCCAGTCTTTGTGTTATCTCAATTACAAGCAGAAATATTGGGTTGGCCAAAAAGTTCATTTGGGTTTTTCCATGTTACAGAAAACCCCGAACGAACTTTTTGGACAACCCAATATATGACATGACCGCCCTCCTGCCCCCCCCCGACCACCCATTTCTTTTGTCTGGAGTACTGAAATATTGAAAACATTTTAAAAAATCAAACATCAAAGTGTACTTCAAAAAAAAAAAGCATTCTTCAATGGAAAGACAGTCTGACTTAGGTATATGGAATAAGCAAGGATTTGATCCTTCTGGCCAATGGGGAAGACTTGTTCTGCTGAAGGAGCCATAGCAAGTTACAGGGCAGCAATAATATTCCACAGAGAAGAATGAAGAACCTTAACTTCCAGCATTCCACAGAGCAGAGCAGTAGTAAAATATATGGAACAGCAGGTAAGACAATAAAACAAGAGTTAATGAAGACCAGTGTCTAAGCTTTCATCAATTTCAGGAAGAGAAACTAAAGACATTCTGCAATTAGTCTATTAGCTCTAACAAAGACACAACTAGCTTAAGGCAGTGCCTTCCAACAGAACTTTCTGTGACAATGGAAAGGTTCCATTCTGCCCTATACAATAGGTAGCCACTCGTCCATGCAGCTATTGAGAACTTGAAATGTGGCTAGTGAAACTACAGTTTTAAATTTTTATTTAATTGTATCTAATTCAAATAGCCACATGGGGCTAATGGCTACCACATCAGACAGTGCAAGTCTAGGAAACTTTATCATGGAACGTAGGATAACATGGTACAGAGAATGAGTGAGAAACACAAAACAGGTGAATAAGGAAAGAAAAGCATCAAGACCAGAGGAACCCAAATGAGGCTGAGGGGTGAGAAGGCGGGCACCAGTTTTAGGCAGAGGAAGGAGCTGACTATGTCAAAATCACATTAATATTTTCATTTTAATTTGCTAAGTATGTTTTCATATTTGAGCTGTTTAGCCTACTCCTTTACCATTCCATACCAAATGTGGGTTTATATTTCAGCCACATGTATGAATAAAATAAGACAGAATACAGCAGGTAGCACATCTACTGTATATTGTAAGTACTTGATAAATGTTGACTCCTTCTTTTTCAATATTAGAGTAACTCTTTTAGATATTGGTAAGGAAACCTACCTGAGCCAGATGGAGCCAACCGAAAATTACAATTGGGATTCTGTGCCTCAAGCCCGTGCACACCAGGTAAGTAACACTCCCATCCTATTTATAGAGATACCTGTACAAGGTGTGTTCCTGTTTCTGTGGATCACATGCTGCAATAACTAATTTTAAAACTTGCACATAAATTCATACAAACTGGGAATATTTTTAACACATGATATGGCTTAGTTGTCAAGATATCTTAGCAGTATTTTTAATGGTAGATATAGGAACTAATTAAATACTTTATAATATTTCATGAGTCAATAATTCAAAAGAAGAGATTCTTATTTCTATTGGTATGGATAAATCTGTAACTGAGCTTAGATTGAGATGTGTAATTATGAGGGAAAAATATATGCTGGAGGGAAATGAAAAACTTTAACCATGAGAACACACAGGAGAGAGTCATTTTATCTTTTCAATGTCTACACTTCTAGTAAAATTAATCTGAAAGACACAGAAAAACCAACCTTTAGAGCAGCTGCTAATAATTAAATAAATCACTCACTTTAATAATGCATTATACACATATCAAGAGACAAATTATTCACTTCATATCTAGGGTATCTCATGATGTTTAAACTTTGACTATTATGAAAATAGAATTTTAACTTTATTTTATGTTAAAGCTGCAAGATCTTAGCACTTTTTAATAATGAATTGAGAAAGAGAGCTTCATGTTTAGGCTTTAAAATGTTACATTACTCACTATCAGAAATAAAGTGATATTTCAAAGAAAGCAAAAGTGGAGTCTTGGCTCTTTGAACCTTGAAAGTTTTGAGGCTCCTTAGGTTAAAAAAAAAAAAAATGACTCAAATATGGGCATCCCATAGACCTCAGAGCACCCGCACAACTTTTATAGAAGGCTCTAATCTCTTCAAGGTATAGGCTACATTCATGCTAGGGTCTTTTTGTCTCCAACTAAACTTCTTAGAGATACTACTTTGGAGAATGTAAAAAGAAGAAGAAAAAAATGCCACTGATATTAGGCAGAATATACGTATATATATATGTATATATTGAGAAGAGAAAGGCATGAATTCGTTTCTGAAACATTAGGGAAAAGTAAACAACACTTTTTTTTTTTTTTTTTTTTTTTTTTTTCTGTATATGTGGAACCTAGAAAAATGGTACAGATGAACCGGTTTGCAGGGCAGAAATTGAGACACCGATGTGGAGAACAAACGTATGGACACCAAGGGGGGTAAGTGGCAGGGGGTGGTGGTGTGATGAATTGGGAGATTGGGATTGACATGTACACACTAACATGTATAAAATGGATAACTAATAAGAACCTGCTGTATAAAAAAATAAAATTCCAAAAAAAAAATCTGTATATAAGAGTTCTTTGAATAATAAAGAATCTAGAAGATAAGACATTAACAATAATAATAACAACCTCCAATAAAGCACCTACCATACGCTAAGCGTGATGTTAGGTGATCTATGTATATTTTCTCTCCTTAAAACAACCCAGTACAGGTAGGTATAGCTACTCCATTTTACAGACAATGAAATCACAGGCTTGACAAGGTTGAACAGCCTGTCCAAGGTCATTCGGCTAGTAACCAGGAGAGCTAGAAATCAAATCAAATTTGGCAAAAAGCCCTTACCCAAAGACTAAGGGGTTAGACAAGCTGTGATATGGGCATAATGGAAGGAATAACGGGATGATGCAACAAGACGACAGTTATTTTCCCTTCCCGGCACCATCTCTGTCCTGATGCTAATTCCTCTTCCACAGCAGCACTCTCTACAGCATGCTGTAATAGCACGCATATCTAACATGACTGCTACAGGCATCGGTCAATCCTGGTATTAAGACCAGGGTGCTTGTTGACAGCAAAAGAAAAAAACATTCTACAGTATGGTGTCACTTTGTGTACGAAATGCAAGAAGTGAAGTTAAATCTTGAGACTCTGCTTTTGAAAAGGAGCTTCAAGGATCATTAACATCTCTTACCTTCTTTTCTTAAATATATAACTACACAAACGATAAAAAGCCCAAAGACTTTTACAACACAGAATTCTTGGAAACAAATTTTTACCAGAACAATCTATGTGATGTGTTAAACTCAGTATTTTTGCTCTTTATAAAAACAAGCTTATACGTATTAGAGCTAAAACATAAGAGTATTAACAATATAAGTGACTGCATATAGTGGATTTTCCTCCCACAGAGGTTTTATCTCTTTTCTCATGCAAACCAACATTAATACAAGGACCCAAGCATTGCAAGAAGTCAAGATGGTCTTTGGGCACCACCACTGTTCACAGGTGCCCACTAATCCCAGGTGCCAACACAGAGTTCACAGGCCTGCATTTTAACTCTCAGTGCAGATTCTTTTCCCTTAATATTTCCTAGAAAGAAAATTTCTTCCAGAATATCTTTCATACTCTATTTTATTGTCTCATTTTTCAATTGTCTAAACAGAAATTAGTAGGGATGCTGAACTCAAAAACTGTAGTAATACTACCACTTAACACCTTGACACCAAAATCACAAACCATAAAATTAAAAAATTGATGAACTAGAGTTAAAGCTAAAACTTTTCCACTTCAAAAGACACCAATAAGAAAATTATAAGATGAACCAGAGATGATCAGAAATTATCTGTAAATCATATATCTGATAAAGGACTTGTATGTGGAATACATAAAGAACACTTAACAACTCAACAGTAAGCAGACAAACCAGTTTAAAAATTGGCGGGCTTCCCTGGTGGCGCAGTGGTTGAAAGTCCGCCTGCCGATGCAGGGGACATAATAAGCATATGAAAAGGTGATCAACGTCATTATTCATTAGGGGATGCAAACCAAATCCACAATGAAATACCACTATACATCAGCTAGATGGCTGTTATCAAAGACAGACAATACCAAATGTTGGTTAGGACACGGAGAAACTGGGTCACTTGTACATTTCTGGAGAGAACTGGTTCAGACACTCTGGAAAAGGTATTGGCAGTTGCTTAAATATTAAAACAACCTAGCAATTCCACTCCTAGGAATCTAAGAGGGATGAAAACATATGTTCACACAAAGACTTGTACACAAATGCTCACAGCAGTATTATTATTCATAACAGCCAAAAGAATGGAAACAATCCAAATGTCCATACATAAGTGAATGTGACATATCCATACAACTGACCAGTATTTAGCAATAAAATAGGAATGAACTACTGGTACGTGCTACAACATGGATAAACCTCAAATGTTTATGCCAAATGAAATAAGACAGACACACAAAAAACTACATATTCTGTGATAACGTTTATATGAAATATCCAGAAATTGTAAATCTATGGAAAAACATATCAATGATTACCTGGACTGTGACTGCAAAAATGCACACAGGAACTTGGAGGTTGATGGAAATTTTACAAAACTGAATTGTGCTGTATTGTGGCACAACTCCATAAATTTATTAATAATTATTGCATTGTACATTGCAGTGGGTGAATTTTTCAATATAGGTAAAACTGTATAATATACCTAAAAACGTTTTTTAAATAATAATGTCTTTCATGACTATATTACTTCTTTTATTTTCCCAGTGGAAAATAAAGTTGAAATCCAGGGACTTCCCTGGTGGCGCAGTGGCTAAGGATCTGCCTGCCAATGCAGGGGACACGGGTTCGAGCCCTGGTCCGGGAAGATCCCACATGCCGCGGAGCAACGAAGCCCGTGCGCCACAACTACTGAGCCTGCGCTCTAGAGCCCGCGAGCCACAATTACTGAGCCGGCATGCCACAACTACTGAAGCCCACGCACCTAGAGCCCCCACTCTCCGCAACTAGAGAAAGCCCACGCACAGCAAAGAAGACCCAACACAGCCAAAAATAAATAAATTAAATAAATTTTTTTTAAAAACTCGCCGCAACTAGAGAAAGCCCACGCACAGCAAAGAAGACTCAACACAGCCAAAAATAAATAAATTAAATAAATTTTTTTTAAAAAGTTGAAATCCAGAGAAACTCAAAAGCTAACATGAGATATATCATGTGTCAGTCACCCAGAAATAAAGCATGTTGACATGTTTTAAAGTAGAACTGTTAGACTTCCCTGGTGGCGCAGTGGTTAAGAATCTGCCTGCCAAAGCAGGGAACACGCGTTCGATCCCTGGTCCGGTAAGATCCCACATGCTGCAGAGCAACTAAGCCCGTGTGCCACAACTACTGAGGCTGCGCTCTAGAGCCCGCGAGCCACAACTACTGAAGCCCGTGCACCTAGAGCCTGTGCTCCGCAACAAGAGAAGCCACCGCAATGAGAAGCCCGCGCACTGCAACGATGAGAAGCCCCCACTCACCGCAACTAGAGAAAGCCCACACACAGCAATGAAGACCCAATGCAGCCAAAAAATAAATAAATAAATGCTCCTTTAAAAAATAAATAAAGTAGAACTGTTATCATCCAAAAACTTCATAAGTAAGAGCAGGCAGAAATAGACAATTAACTAAATCCATATATAATTAAGTCAACTAATCAAAATGAAAACAATTTTAATAAAATTCTAATTTGGAGTCTTTCCACTTTTCCAAGTTTTAGTGCATTTAAAATTGACAAGCCAACCAGAATTCATTTCTTTCTATAATTCACAGGTAATTCCAAAGAATTAAAGGCTATTAGAAAGTTTATTCTTTTTGACAAGGTATATGATGTCAGTCAGAATGTTGGATTCCTCCTTCTTATAGGGAAATCCTAGTTGCAGATTTGACAATATTATGAACCGCCTTTGTTCCTGTCTTTTCCTTGCCATGAAAAATGGAAAAATATGTCTTTTCTCCTTCACGGGGTTATGAGAGGCATCACAGCCAAATTATATTCATATCCTGTAAATCTGCAACAAAGATTTGAAAGCTGTAATAAATCAGATGTAAAACTTCCCTTCACTGGTTATTGAAAAAGCCCCTCAAAATTACTGAGAATGTTGTTCAAGCTGAACTACATGAGTCAGGTGATGGCTAAGATTAGAGACACCAGTTAATAACAGGCATCTCTGTCCTCAAGGAACTCACGGCCCAGAGGTGAAGAAAAATCATTTCCATGCCATATGGTCAGCTCCTTTTTTCTGTCCACCTAATACATTTATAGATTACACTTGAATATATCATTTTTCTGGTAAAAGTTTCTATATGCCTAAATGGTTTCAGTCCTGCCAGACAAAAGTGCTACATCACAATGTGATATGACTTAGATGGCTACCTCCCCATGAAAGTAATTGCAGAATGCTTCAAGACATTCTGGACTGGGTGGAAGACATACCAAGCTGCCTACAATAAGGATCTTAATTGGATGCCCAGAGAAACAATATGCTGTTGCCTGACGACAACTACCTCGGGTAACAATGAGTTACATATACAAAATGGAAGACCTAACGTTCTGAAAACAGTTTAATTATTTATATTTAAAATTGGAAGTCCCGGCCTTCCCTGGTGGCACAGTGGTTAAGAATCCGCCTGCCAATGCAGGGGACACGGGTTCGAGCCCTGGTCCGGGAAGATCCCACATGCCGCGGAGCAACTAAGCCCGTGCGCCACAACTACTGAGCCTGCGTTCTAGAGCCCGCGAGCCATAACTGCTGAGCCTGCGTGCCACAACTACTGAAGCCTGCACGCCTAGAGCCCGTGCTCCGCAACGAGAAGCCACGGCGATAAGAAGACAGCACACGGCAACGAAGAGTAGCCCCCACTCAATGGGGCTCGCAACTAGAGAAAGCCCGCACGCAGCCAAAAATAAAAATAAAATAAATAATTTTTTTTAATTTATAAAAAATAAAATATAATAAAATAAAATTGGAAGCCCCAATTCAAGGGAAAAGGGGCAGTTCCAGTCCTCAATGGGATTTCTAATGAAAAGTTTGCTCTAAGCTTAGATGAGTAACCCAAATACATTTGCACAGCTGCTCCAATTAAACAAGGATAACTTAAATAAACACGAACTTCTGCATATGATCTCAATAAAAACAACCACGTCTTGTGGATCCATGCTTAGGACTGAATCAACTACACGGTCATTCCTCCCAGGAGTTAAACGCACACCACAGTGGAAGTCTTTAATATACCCTCAAATCTGCCTTCTTTCCCACTTCCAAAATGTTAGGAAATGCTTGTGATTGGTAAAAATGTTCCACCCAGACACTATTGTTTGAACACTGGTCAATGGTGTGCATTTTTGAGATGATGAGCTACATTTCCATTTATCAGCCAGATATTAAGAACATCTCCTTGGTTGAACTCAATGGAGGGGAAACATCGGTTGGCAACAGCAAAGGGAAGTTTCTATCCAACCCAGGGATTCCCCTGCTGTCCAATGTTCTGCTTTTCCCTAATAAACTTAAATGAGTAGAAAGTTCTTGGCTTTTTCTCTTTACAGGGAGTAGCCTCGAGTACGATGATAATCATTAATCATAATACAATGTGTTACATTTCTATTTTGCTATTAATCTGAAGAGACTGAAAAATTTTTAAGATATACAGAAGTTTCAACATCCATTTGTGAAACTGAGCCATTACTGAGGCAGAAGAGAAGAACCCATCAAGCCCGCCAGATTTACTCTGCAACCAAAAAATACCACAGGCTGGATGACTCAATAGAGGCCCCCAGGAGGCAATGAGAACCACTGTCTAGTGCTGTGGCTTTCCATTTCTGGAGAACATGTAACCTTTCAAACTGCTATCTGGCTCTACAGAGTGCCCACTTAGTTTCCCTATGAATCTATACATCAGGAACATTTTCATTCAATTCAACAAACGCTGTGCCAGGCACACAGAATCTTTTGGGCACTATGATGTGAAATATAAAACAAACATCAGTGAGAGCTGATCCTATTTTTTTTTGTTTAATTTAATAGCAATAACATCCACAAAACTCAAAACAGACACATTTAATGAGATATTTGAGCCTGGTAGTTTGGAAAATCATCAGTCTGGGACCTAGAAGTCAAAGAATTCATGTTTAGTCCTGCACAGTTATTTGACCCGTGGTTAGAGAGAAAGCAGGCCATCTTCCTCTTTTTTGGGACCACGGAGGCGAAAGGGCATCGCTAAGCTAGTTCTATCTGTAGGTATAGAACACTGAAGATAAAAAATTAGGAGAAGGGCCATAGAATTAAGATTAAGAACCCACACGCAGGGCAGGACCATTTAGTGATTCTCGCTGTAACTGAGCGGGACCCTATGGGGTCTTTCCAGGACAGATCCCCTCACCCATACCCTCTGCTTTAGCTCCTCTCTGAAGTACCCAGATAATATTATCTGATGCACATTTCCTAAGTTGTTTTACAGATGTGAAAAAACCCATCAAATGGAAGATGTTAACTACTTGATGGCCATCAGCACATAGCCCCCAGGCCTACTGGAGCCTAAAGATTGAAAATGTTAACCCCTGTGTCACTGCCCTGTTACCTCACCACCAACCGATTGATCAAGCTGATCACATACCCTGCAACTCCCACCCTCCCTCCTCTTACCTTTAAAAATGCTTTCCTGAAACCCATGGGGAGTTTGGGCTTTTTCAGCACAAGCTGTCCCCAACTACTTGTATGGTTTTATAATTAATGCTTCACTTTCCTTCACCACAACCCGGGGTCAGTAGCTTGGCCTTACTGCACTCAGGAGAGTGGACCCAAGTTTGGTTCAGTAACATTGGGAGATTCTGTCAGTGGAAAGCTGTAGGAAAATTTGACTGCCATTTCCATATTTGGGGAGAGTAAATATGTCTAAAAGTCTCCACAATTCCTCAGACTGGCCATAACTTCATGACTCCAAATGGGTTTCCAATAGGTAGGACAAATAATAATAATAAATAATATTAATATAATATATAAATATATATTTAATATATAAATAATAAGAGTTGCTCTTGCAACAATTCCATATCCCATTGAAAAGTGGGGCCAGGCTACTCATTTAAGCATCTCTCAGCTGATCCGTGGTTCTTAATGCTATTAAGAGCCCCACTCAGTGACCTCATTTTCCAGACTTCTTATAGTGAAGATGGGTTTAGATACTGTTCCACCTCTAACCTGCTAATACAAGTGGAGTCACTAGGATTATTCCTCATATAATTTGTACATGGCTTCACATTTCATCAAGTTGATATATAATCAGTAATGTGGCATTGTCTCAAAAATAAACAGGATGTGCATGTTTTCAAGGTCCAGAATAATAGCTATGTATCATATTTTTCTAACCACAGCTATATGGGGTATAAAAATTCCCCAGGGGATATCAGGCAGAGTTTATCATTGGTTGTTTAAAACGTTTCCTAGGTCTCAAATATGGCAATAAATAATGTGTGTAAAAAGTGAAGCAAATATGCTACTTTGCTTTGTTTCAAGAGAAGGTCACTTGCTTTTTATTAATTTCAAAGTAAATCAAATTTGCTGGGTAAAACATAGAATTCAGTCCTCTAATCAGAATTTTCTTACATCTGTCATGAAAGAAATTTGCACTCTCTTGAGAAGGGGTGACTATCTACAAGAGAGTTTTATAAATTCTGAAAACCTTTGGTCTACTCCCACGGGCCGTAAATTATTTTTGTAACCATTAGATTACCATAACTCTATAATGACATTTTAAATAAGATCATATGGTTTCACACTAAATTAGTTTCCAGTGTTTTCCTAGGGAACATAATTCTTGGAGATGATTATAAAACAGAATTCTGTGGCCAAGTAATTTTGGGAAACACTGTGGCCTCCTGCTGGTTGTTCTTAAAGCGCAAGAGCATATTCAAGGCTCTGAGAAGTTTTGCAGAAAAGAACTTTTTAAACTATTTAACCCAGCATTTTGTCCATTGTTGTAGCCCCAGAAACCTTTTCTCACATGATTACAGTCTCCGGCGTCAGTGTCCCTAAAACACACCCTTCACTAACTGTGCTGCTGCTTTAATCCATGAGATTCTCTAAACTATTTAAAGAATTGAATAAATAATGAATAATGATAGAGATTATTCAGAGGTTTGGTTGCTACCACCTGGCTTATTTGTCTGTACCTCATCACTTGACTTCAGTGAACATGTTCTAAACGAATGAATAAACATCCTCCACATTTCCAGCATGAGACGGTGTTAAGAGTTGAATTGTATCCTCCAAAGAAGTTATACTTAAGTCTTAACCCCCAGTACCTCAGAATGTGACCTTATTAGGAAATCAGGTTAAATGAGGTCTCTAGGGTACACCATAATTCAATATGACTGTTGTGCTTATAAAAAAGAGAAGTTTAGACAAAGAGAAAGACATGCACAGAGAGAAGATGATGTAAAGATACACAAAGAAAAGATGGCCACATGACTGGAATGATGCATCTAGAAGCCAAGTAATGCCAAGTCTTGTGGAAAACACCAGAAGCTAAAAGAATCAAGGAAGGAGTCTCCCCTACAGCACCTTTATCTCAGACTTCTAGCCTCCAGAATTTTGAGATAATAAATTTATTTTGTCTTAAACCATCCAATGTTTGGTACTGGGTTATGGCAGAGTGATAGGAAACTAATACAGATGGCATAACTACAGATACTTTATATCTTTTTATATATTGGCTTGATATAATGAACTAGGTCAGTACTAAACTGTCTTAACAGCCTCTTTCATAATAGATTCATTTATATAATGTACTTACAAGTTGAATTTTAGATTTCAATCAGCAAATCCATATCCACTGGAGAAAATCTAAAAGTCAAGGAAAATGAAGGGAAAAAAAGGAAAGTAATAAAAAAATAAATCAACGTCATATGAGCATCACTCTGTAACAGAAGAACTCTACACAGAGGATCTCATTTCACAACACTCTCATTGAATATATGATGCTTGATACGCTCCACATCTGGAAAATTCATGTATAAGAATTACGTCGTTCCATACATGCGCCAAAAGGCACATGAAAAGATGCTCAACATCACTAATTATTAGAAAAATGCAAATCAAAACTACGAGATACCACCTCACACCAGTCAGAACGGCCATCATTAAAAAGTCTACAAATAACAAAAGCTGGAGAGGATGTGGAGAAAAGGGAACCATCCTACACTGTTGGTGGGAATATAAGACGGTGCATCCACTATGCAAAACAATATGGATGCTCCTCAGAAAACTAAAAAGAGAGTTGCCATATGATCCAGCAATCCCACTCCTGGGCATATATCTGGACGAAACTATAATTCAAAATGATACATGCTCCCCTATGTTCACAGCAGCACTATTCACAATAGCCAAGACCTGGAAACAACCCAATGTCCATCGACAGATGAACGGATAAAGAAGATGTGATATATACAATGGAATATTACTTAGACATAAAAAAAGAATGAAATAGTGTCATTTGCAGCACATGGACGGACCTAGAGATTATCATACTAAGTGAAGTCAAAAAGAGAAAGACAAATACCATATATCACTTATATGTGGAATCTAAAATATGACACAAATGAAGTTATCTATGAAACAGAAACAGACTCACAGACATAGAGAACAGTCTTGTGGTTGCCAAGGGGGGTGGGGAAGGGATGGAGTGGGAGTTTGGGGTCAGCGGATGCAAACTAGTGTATAAAGAATGGATAAACAACAAGGTCCTACTGCATACCACAGGGAACTATATTCAATATCCTGTGATATACCATAATGGAAAATATAAAAAATAATGTATGTGTGTGTGTGTGTGTGTGTGTGTGTATAGATGTATAACTGAATCATTTTGCTATACAGCAGAAATTAACACGACATTGTAAATCAACTATACTTCAATTAAAAAAAAAGAATTATGTCTTTCCAGATATTTCAGTGGACATTTCAGAAAATATAGCTGCGCAGAATGCTGGTAGAATTGTCTTTTTTTTTTTAGACAATTCTAGGTCATGATCAGCCTATTTTGAAGCAAACAGATATTATCATGAGAGTAACACAGTTATGCATTATTGTCAATATGTTTCTAAAGAGATATTACTTCATGTTGACTGAGTTCTTTTCACTTTCTTAATGCACACCATGAAATTCCTCACAGGAAGAACTGAGGAACAGCTGCTCAGGAGCCACTAAAGGTACATAATAGCTGATGGATGCAGGGACCCACACATTCAGGCAGAACAACTGGGTCTACAATTCAGAAATACAGCGGTCCATAAAAAAAAGTGCTACCTGAATTTGGTTTCCTTTCCATGTACTCAGGTACAGTCAACTAGGCAGCATTTGTTTTTACTAGTCTTTTCTCAGAAGTGGTGACCTCCAATCCTAGGGCAGACATCAGTAACTAGGGTCCTGCTAGTTGTGGCTATTTAGGGCCGATAACCATGGTGGTCAGAAAGCAGGCAGAGGCCACTGGTAAAGCCCACATCTGGTTGAGGAACAAAGAGGGCAATTTTCTCTTACACTGTCAAGGTTAAACTGTACAAAAGTTCACTGTCAAAAGTTAGAAGATGAACTTTTTTCTTCCACTATTGCAATAAAACCAATTTTCAATATCTGTACGCTAACACCTTCAAACTGCAATTGCTAATACATTATTATCATATTTATTAGCGGGTGAAGGTATTATATACACATATAAATATATACACATACATATATCTTATTGTGATGTATATTATCTCATAAAACTCTAACAACAAACTATGTAATCCTTGCTGAATGTCCAAACTTCCTTGCGTGGTAGTAACAAAAAAAATTTTTAAGTAGAAAAACAGCCAAAGAATAACTTTTTTTAAAAAGCAAAGATCTAAGGAATAATTATTTCTAACTGAGTGGTTCAAACTGATAAATTTAGCATTTATCAGTAAGAAACAACAGTAAAGAATTATACGTCAAATGCCTAATTAAGATTGTCTTAATATTTACTCCATATCTTTGTACTGAACCACTAGAGAGTGTCTTTATTGGTTCCGCAGTGTCTGTCCCAAGAAGAATATATATACTTAGGGTCCACATTTGGTTTCATGTCCGTAGATCAAAGGTTTCTCCTCCATCTAAGGGGGGCTGATCAGTTTAAACCCACAGAGACTGTCAATGATTTAACCATTTTAAGATAGGAACTTCCTACTTGTAAGTATTTGCAAGTCATCAGCTACATATAGAGCTATTTGCTGATCCACTATGGCTGGTCCCAACCTGTATTCAAAAATTTTACACAGTGAAGAATAAAATTCCAATACTCCAGATTCAACATCTCATTATTTATTCATTAGGGACGCATATCTAATGTCTCGGCACAGCACTGAAAATGTCCTAATGCTAATGAAACGATGGCTTAAAAGTGATGGATATTTAAAACCTAGCTCTGGAAAGCAATTCAGCTCAGTCACCAGCATGATAATGACCTTCTAACCTTGGGCTCAAAACCCAGACTTTGCAATGGTTTGCTTTGTTTAAAAGTGAAGAAATCTCAACCTACTTCTCTAATATCACTACACTTGAAAATAATACAAGAAATAGGAAGCACCAAAATACTTGAAATTTCATGCTGCTATTGGCTCCTCAGGATATTACCACTTCAGACAAAATAAGGACTGTCTGAGCACAGAGAAATCCGGGCAATCTTTGATGTTCCATGTCAGACAGGGAAATGCTACAGACTGTCTCCTGCACAAACATCAAGCTACATGCCCTGGAACAATGCCAGAGAGAAACAAGCATTAATGAGTTATTTTCTATTGTTACTCATTCTATGGCAGTGCCTTATAATTATGCAAACTACTGAAGGGACAATTTGAAATCTAATCAGGATTAGGAAAAAATCCTTACATTATCACATTTTTTATAAGCCACATTTGTTTTAACATCTACTTAGCTAAGCTCGTTCAGAATATGCCCCTCCTATAATAAGTCAATTTGCATTTATTTTGTCTTTCATGTTTCTTTATGCAGTGCCAATAAAATGAGTTAGAAACTGACCTCCCCAGGAAAGATTATGTCAGACCTAATTACTTTATACTAAATTGAGAAGAACCTGAATCAATGTGATTTTAAGGCTGCACTTTTCGTATCCACTTTATGCATTTGAATCCTCGTACGATATCAAACTAAGTTGTTTCCAAAATGCTTGAATCCCAATGTAGAACACTAGATTGTTTAAAATAAAAGCACCAGAACAATCACTTCTAGACCAAACTTCACACACTGAATCAAATTCAACAGAGTATGCGGGCTTTTGAATTGATTTTGTAGTACGTGTCTGGCAAAACTTCAAATGACTACACTCTAAGATGTTGAGCCCCTCCCCCCAAATCGTTTTTTGCATCCAAAATTTAGAATAGTTAGCTAGAAGGCAATACATTCCCTATTTAATTAACACGACATTGTAAATCAACTATACTTCAATTAAAAAAAAGAATTATGTCTTTCCAGATATTTCAGTGGACATTTCAGAAAATATAGCTGCGCAGAATGCTGGTAGAATTGTCTTTTTTTTTTTAGACAATTCTAGGTCATGATCAGCCTATTTTGAAGCAAACAGATATTATCATGAGAGTAACACAGTTATGCATTATTGTCAATATGTTTCTAAAGAGATATTACTTCATGTTGACTGAGTTCTTTTCACTTTCTTAATGCACACCATGAAATTCCTCACAGGAAGAACTGAGGAACAGCTGCTCAGGAGCCACTAAAGGTACATAATAGCTGATGGATGCAGGGACCCACACATTCAGGCAGAACAACTGGGTCTACAATTCAGAAATACAGCGGTCCATAAAAAAAAGTGCTACCTGAATTTGGTTTCCTTTCCATGTACTCAGGTACAGTCAACTAGGCAGCATTTGTTTTTACTAGTCTTTTCTCAGAAGTGGTGACCTCCAATCCTAGGGCAGACATCAGTAACTAGGGTCCTGCTAGTTGTGGCTATTTAGGGCCGATAACCATGGTGGTCAGAAAGCAGGCAGAGGCCACTGGTAAAGCCCACATCTGGTTGAGGAACAAAGAGGGCAATTTTCTCTTACACTGTCAAGGTTAAACTGTACAAAAGTTCACTGTCAAAAGTTAGAAGATGAACTTTTTTCTTCCACTATTGCAATAAAACCAATTTTCAATATCTGTACGCTAACACCTTCAAACTGCAATTGCTAATACATTATTATCATATTTATTAGCGGGTGAAGGTATTATATACACATATAAATATATACACATACATATATCTTATTGTGATGTATATTATCTCATAAAACTCTAACAACAAACTATGTAATCCTTGCTGAATGTCCAAACTTCCTTGCGTGGTAGTAACAAAAAAAATTTTTAAGTAGAAAAACAGCCAAAGAATAACTTTTTTTAAAAAGCAAAGATCTAAGGAATAATTATTTCTAACTGAGTGGTTCAAACTGATAAATTTAGCATTTATCAGTAAGAAACAACAGTAAAGAATTATACGTCAAATGCCTAATTAAGATTGTCTTAATATTTACTCCATATCTTTGTACTGAACCACTAGAGAGTGTCTTTATTGGTTCCGCAGTGTCTGTCCCAAGAAGAATATATATACTTAGGGTCCACATTTGGTTTCATGTCCGTAGATCAAAGGTTTCTCCTCCATCTAAGGGGGGCTGATCAGTTTAAACCCACAGAGACTGTCAATGATTTAACCATTTTAAGATAGGAACTTCCTACTTGTAAGTATTTGCAAGTCATCAGCTACATATAGAGCTATTTGCTGATCCACTATGGCTGGTCCCAACCTGTATTCAAAAATTTTACACAGTGAAGAATAAAATTCCAATACTCCAGATTCAACATCTCATTATTTATTCATTAGGGACGCATATCTAATGTCTCGGCACAGCACTGAAAATGTCCTAATGCTAATGAAACGATGGCTTAAAAGTGATGGATATTTAAAACCTAGCTCTGGAAAGCAATTCAGCTCAGTCACCAGCATGATAATGACCTTCTAACCTTGGGCTCAAAACCCAGACTTTGCAATGGTTTGCTTTGTTTAAAAGTGAAGAAATCTCAACCTACTTCTCTAATATCACTACACTTGAAAATAATACAAGAAATAGGAAGCACCAAAATACTTGAAATTTCATGCTGCTATTGGCTCCTCAGGATATTACCACTTCAGACAAAATAAGGACTGTCTGAGCACAGAGAAATCCGGGCAATCTTTGATGTTCCATGTCAGACAGGGAAATGCTACAGACTGTCTCCTGCACAAACATCAAGCTACATGCCCTGGAACAATGCCAGAGAGAAACAAGCATTAATGAGTTATTTTCTATTGTTACTCATTCTATGGCAGTGCCTTATAATTATGCAAACTACTGAAGGGACAATTTGAAATCTAATCAGGATTAGGAAAAAATCCTTACATTATCACATTTTTTATAAGCCACATTTGTTTTAACATCTACTTAGCTAAGCTCGTTCAGAATATGCCCCTCCTATAATAAGTCAATTTGCATTTATTTTGTCTTTCATGTTTCTTTATGCAGTGCCAATAAAATGAGTTAGAAACTGACCTCCCCAGGAAAGATTATGTCAGACCTAATTACTTTATACTAAATTGAGAAGAACCTGAATCAATGTGATTTTAAGGCTGCACTTTTCGTATCCACTTTATGCATTTGAATCCTCGTACGATATCAAACTAAGTTGTTTCCAAAATGCTTGAATCCCAATGTAGAACACTAGATTGTTTAAAATAAAAGCACCAGAACAATCACTTCTAGACCAAACTTCACACACTGAATCAAATTCAACAGAGTATGCGGGCTTTTGAATTGATTTTGTAGTACGTGTCTGGCAAAACTTCAAATGACTACACTCTAAGATGTTGAGCCCCTCCCCCCAAATCGTTTTTTGCATCCAAAATTTAGAATAGTTAGCTAGAAGGCAATACATTCCCTATTTACAAATATTGATAGAAATACTTTGAAAAAGTAATGGCTGCTCATAACAAAAATTTCAGACAGCCCAGAAGGGTGAAAAATCAAAGGCCTCCTCTCTTCCAGACCCCATTTCTACTTCTCAGGAGTGAACCACTTAATAATTTATTGCATATTCTTTGATACATTTTCTGTACAAAGAAGAGAATCCTGCAATTTTTTTCCACTTAATACGTCTTGGATATCTTCCTAAGGATATCTATGTTGTTCTTTGTAATGTCTATTCATCTCAACTGTATGGATTTGCTGTAATTTAATCAGTTCCTAATTTATGAGCAGTCCAGTTGTCTGCAGTTTTAAATTTTACAAAACAATGCTATCAGGAGCACCCTTGTCCATATATCCTAAGAACTTATCCTTCGGCTGCCCAAGCACATGAACGGTACTGCTGCGTCAAAAAGACTGCCAAACTGCCTTCCATAAAGCTTGCCCTGATTAATGCTCTACCAAGCCCTGTTATGTGAAAATCCCCATTTCTCCCCGCCCTCACTCAGGGAAAGGGATGAATAACTAAGTTCTCTTGGCCCAACTTCACATAAGCATCTTAAAACCTGTTGTTTCATTTATTCCTCTCAATACAATCCTCTAAGTTTTGTATTATCCTCATTTTAACAGATGAGGAAACTCAGATTTAGAAAAGGTGAGCTGAGGCAAAACCAAGATTAAAACCTGGGGTGCCTAGTTCCTAGAGACAAGTTTTTCCAATCTGCTAAGTACCTATGTCAGTCAACAAACTGTGGGTTCATAATTAAAATTCAGGAACTTTTCCCACCAGCTGTCTTGGGAGGTTTCACCAACCAAGGCAGGCAGCAGATGACTGAGATGCAATAGTAACTTCGGAATAGCTATTTAGAAGGTGTCCAGAGTCAATACTCTGATTTTATTTGCCTCAAAAATGGGAGTAGAAGTTAGGAGACAGGACAAGAAATATTTTCACTTTCTGTCTTGATTTTACCAAAAATCTAATCACAACACTTAGGAGAAAATGACTTGTAAGTACTTGCCATTTGCCCTCCTGTGCGATGAGAAATTCTCAATTACCACTCTCTCCCAGCCTGTGATAATAAAATCTGTAGGTACAGCATTATCTTGGCATCTTGTGGGTATTTTGTTTTACTTTGTGGTCCAAGGATACCAGGAATCAATAGTATTTTTAATCAAATTGGTCCCACATTACACAGAAAAGTGCCATGATTTATAATATGTTTATCTGACCAATGGCTTTCAATTTCCTAAGACTTCTCTCATCAAATTTGGAAACAGAATTTCTGTAATGGAGGACATATCTGACCAGTTTTCTTAAAGTGGATTTAAGTTACAAATTCCAACAAGTAAAAAAGAAAAATGGTCAGGGTAATATCAGAGGAACAAAGAAACAATAAAAACTCAAGTCTTGATTATTTATCTCTTTAGAGTTGAACTTTTTCCAGGAAGGTCTTAGAATAGGCATACACATTATTTTGGAAAGTGGGTTTTTTCAGAGTTATTTTTTTTTTAATTCTACTTAAAGCACTTAAAGAGAATCACCAGAAATAAAAATAAAAAGCAATCAAGAGGTAAAAAGAACATGGTAGAACAAGGAGTCAGACCTAGGTTTAAGTGCTGTTCCAACAAAACTACCTACCCTACAAATTATGAGGAGGCAATGTACCTAGTACATATCTGGCCTTCCATAAACATTTTCCCTCAACTACTTTCATTTTATAAATACTTCCTAAGCACCTACTATGTGCCAGTTATCATGTTACGTTCTCAGCTGCCCAATACTATAGCCACTGCCCACATGTAGCCGTTGAACACTTGAAATGTGGCCAGTATGAACTGAGATGTGCTGTAAGTGTAAATACACACCAAATTTCCAAGATGTTAGAAAAATACAGAACATCTTATAAACATTTTATAGAGATATATTGAAACGATCATTGTCTGGGATATACTGAGTTAAATAAGATATACTAAAGTTAATTTCACCTTGCTTTTTTAATGAGTCTACCAAAAAATTTAAAATTGCACGTGTGGCTTACATTCTATTTCTATTGGACAGCACAGTTCTAGAGTCATGCTTCCCAAATTTTAATGTGCATCAAACTCACCTGGGATCTTGATAAAATGCAGCTTCATGATTCATCACGTCTGGGGTGAGGCCTAAGGTGCTGCATTCTAACAAACTCCCAGGTGATCCCAAGGTCTGGTCTGCAGGCCTCTCTTTGAGCATCCAGGCTCTGGACATGTGCTATCCAAATGTGCCACACTGAGCAGTGCTGGTCTGCAAGTATCTATTATCAGCCCAAAAGGAGGCAGGAACATAAATGGAAGAAAATGAGAATGAAGGTTTAGAAACTATTATTGTAATTTGACACTGTCGCAAGATCCAACTACAAGATCACTGGACTCATCCAACTGAACAAGATACAGGTCAGTTGGAATGTGGTCGGACTCATGTGCTACAAGCTGTGTATTTGTCATCACTAGTGGCCTATTATGACAGAAGAATTTTTCAAGTTGGTATTTCACCATAGTAGTTTCAGAAGCACTGCTCTAGAGCTTAAACCATCCTGGCCAAAGAGGGTTCACAGAATACCACTGTGTGGTGTATTAGGAAATGTAAAAAATTCCCAGTTAAATAAATTTTTTAAACTTTAGGTTAAAAATGATAGAAATGAACTTTTTTACAAAACAGAAACAGACTCACAGACTTCGAAAACAAACCTACCGTTATCAAAGGGGAAAGGTGGGGGGGGAGAGATAAATTAGGAGTTGAGATTAACATATACACACTTCTATACATAAAAGAGATCATCAACAAAGACCTACTGTATAGCACAGGGAACTCTACTCAATATTCTGTAATAACCTATATGGGAAAAGAATGAAAAAGAATGGATATATGTATAACTGAATCACTCTGCTGTACACAACACACTAACACAACATTGTAAATCAACTGTACTCCAATATAAAATAAAAATTAAATTTAAAAATTTTTTTAACTTTAGGTTAAACAAAGTTGAGTTGGTCTCTTCACTGCAGGATTTCTCATAGTCTTCAATATGCTTATGTGCTTTTGTATCTCCAAGAGAACAGAACACATAATGTTGCCCAACTATTTTTGTTATCAAAACCCCTCACCCTATACCAGCATCATTACCACATCTCAAGAAATAACGCTGTGTGGAATACCAGTGTATGAAATCACTCTCCTAAATGATTTAACTGAGGTATCTTGCTTTTTCAGCCATTTGAAAAATACTGATTAAGTACTAATTAAAATTCACCTGGGGTACATTCATTACCACGATCCCGAACAGTTCAAGCCATTTTAATTTTCAAAAAGTTATTTATGTTTCTCTAAGATGAGACTTGGTCTCTTCACAGCAGAATGGCTGTTGTGGCACTTAAATACATCACTACAAAACATAATTTAAGTTAAAAAAAATACCACAATCACACGATACCACAGTATTTTAGGGTCTTACAGCATTACCGTTAACAATTTTATTATAAGGCTAATTTGGAATTTAATTTAGATAACAGATTTGTGATTACAGAGTCTCTCCTCTCACCACTAACGAAATCCATAATGAAATATCACCGCTCCACTTGGTATTCAAAGTTACTAATTAGGCTGAGCTCTCTTTTTACAAAAATCACCCTTCCTTACTTTGTAAGCAATTAGAGACTTTTAATATAAACTGCCCCTAAGTTAGAGGGGATGAGCTGTATGTTCAATTTCTTGACAAACTTCACCTCCGCACCTAAAGGAATTTCAGGGCAAACAGAATGAGGCCGAAGTCTACAAAAACATTGATTACGAAAGATGGTCCTCAACATCTTTTAACCACCACTGGCAGCAGGAATACCTTTGGCCATAAAAACACAAGTTTGGAAAACATCCATGTTCATTTTGCTAAGACAATCCAAGTAATAGCCTTTTTGTTTGTTCATGAATGACTGCTAATAGCTGCAGCAAGTTCACTTTACTTATATGATGTCAAGAAGAATACTGGCTGTTATTTCATGAATACACCCTTGGCACCAAGAACAATATTTGATAGATACTAAGCATTCAACATATGTTTTGATAAATATGTAGGGCTCTTCTATAAAAAACAACATTTTAATACCAACCAAGTATGCATTTGTTGTAGAAAGATCAGAAAAAATACGGAAACAAAAGCAAAATATGCTTATAATCCTCACAGTTTACCTTAAACATCCACTTGTACCCTAGTGCATATACTTCAAGACACTTACTTTTTCAATAAAGATGGAATCATTTTATGAATAAATGAAGTTGAAGAAATGGCTCTACTGTTCAGGACAAACTATTCCTCCTCCCTTATCATTTTCCCCTTTGTCTGGAAAGAGGTACTCTTTTGGTCATATCTTTGTACACTCCCTAACAGTTTCTTTAGGAACTATACCTGAAAGGACATGTACATTGTAAAGCCCTTGTTATGCATTTCCAAACTATCCTTCAGAAAGTCTGTAACTTCTCACAGCACAACAAGCAGTACAGAAGACTCATCTTCAGAATTTTAAATAAAAGTCAGAAGCTATGACTCAAAAACTCCACTTTTCATAACCTCCTACCTCAACATCAACAAATGGCGTGCATTAAATAATGGCTGTGATGGCCACTATAAGAGATTTTAAAAATCTAACCTCTCCTTCAGGAAAGCAACCATATAACAATACTATAAAACAAGGACCTGACCCTTTAGGTACACAGGAGGCAAAAAATCCCGGCGCTCAGTACAGAAGAAATAACACAGTGTGAAAAAGTACGAGAATAGAGGAATGAGTTTTATCAGGTAAAATTTCAGTTTTGTAATTCCGTGCCAATGAGAGTATTAAGATAATAAAACAGTGAAAAATTACTCATTTATCTCACTCAGGGGAAGTCAACTTCTATGGAACGTTTCAAGGAGTAAAGCTGATGCGCTTGGGGGGAGGAGGCAGTATGTTCCATATTTTCTGAGGTGGAGGAGCCCAAGTAGGCAGACATGGTTAATGCTCTTAGCAGAGAACACTAGAGGATATTCCCAAGAAAAAAACTGTAAATTAGAACATGGGCACATCAGAAATAGTCATATTAATTTAATGGGCAATATCAATCCTAGCACAGTAAACAAAAGCCTCTAGGAATTTCAGTAGAAAGATCAAAAATTTAAGGCATAAATTGATCCAATTGATGTTGACTGATTCATGTTGATGGACATGACAGTTCTTTGGGGCATGACACACAAGATTTCTATCTATACACAAGTCTGTGTATTGGTCTCCAAGCACCTAATGTCAGTCACCTTCTCAGAGAGTCAACATTAGCTACACCCCATCCCACCCAACCTACACACCCAACAACCCCAGCTAAGTTACTGGTGAGCTCTTACGATGTGACTTATAAGATCTTTGTACCAGACCCAAGACTAGGTCACGCTCTTACTGAAAATACAACCATTAGCTGATTTGGAGGCCACCAAGGTCTAAAGGGAGGGTCTAAGAGGAAGGTGATGAATTTAGGACCCAGGATTCAATGAGACTTTGGAGTATTAGTTTGCTTGAACCTCAATGAAAGGCCGGGAAAGGGGGGAGATGGATATGTTTTTGTTGTTGTTGTTGTTATTGTTGTTTTCTAAGCCTGATTATCTTTTCTGCAAGAGGCATGGCTCCTGCACAGGAGAGAATACACCCACCCCTATGCCTACACTGTCTAGGGCTCCCAGAGGCTCCGTCTCTGTGGGGACTCTTGTATAATGTGACATCTGCAGGAGGTACAATAGTGGCCGATTTCAAAAACTGTGGAGGAAAACGAAGGTCAGGAAAAAGAATGTCAGGAAAATATCTGCTGATTTCTCCTTTCACATAAATATTCACAATACCACAGATTAATTTGAATACTGAGCTTTCATTTAAACAGTGTATAAAACTTCCATGATGACAAATTCTTCAAGCATTTTTCAAGACATGTAACGTATGTTTATTTTCTTTTCACTATAATTGGGCTGTTATTAAAAAAAACCATTGGATCACTTCTCTACCTTGGTGAAAATTCCCAGTCATATGGTTATAATCAAGGGTCAAATTGCTAATGACACCAAAATCAATGAGAGCCCTGAAATTAGAGGGTGGGGCCCCCCTGACTGCCACCCCCATATTAACGCTTTCTTTTTAGGATAAAAAGAGGCTTCAAGCACTCTGACTTCTTGGTTGATTTATCTAGAACTACATGACAGCGCTCCCTATTTCATATTCCATGTTCGAATTTTCCTTCACCTCCACTCCCTTACACACACACACACACACCAAAAAAAAAAACAAAACAAAAAAACAAACAAACAGAAAAAAACCTCAAAAACTCAAGTATCTTCTGACCTCATGATCCAGAAATAAGATATAAATTAGTAGGTCTGATCTAAAAACATGCCAATTTCATTTAGCTTAAACCAACTGAATAACCTTAAAGAGGCTTTTCTGAACTTTCTTTTCTAAAAATAAAGAAATCAAAATATATGTTTCATTGCCTTTAGTAGAGATTAAATAACTCAACTTTGAATCTACATCAGTATCACTTTTTACCTGACAGTTAGTGAAACATAAAAGAATTATCAGGAAAATGTAGAGTTTGAAACAAATACTTTTGGGCTTCACTGGTGGCACAGCGGTTGAGAGTCTGCCTGCCGATGTAGGGGACACAGGTTCGTGCCCAGGTCCGGGAGGATCCCACTTGCCGCGGAGCGGCTGGGCCCGTGAGCCATGGCCGCTGAGCCTGCGCGTCCGGGGCCTGTGCTCCGCAACGGGAGAGGCCACAACGGTGAGAGGCCCGCGTACCGCAAAAAAACAAAAAAACAAATACTTTTGACACCTGATTACAGGAATAGGAACAAAGCCGGCTGGTTGAGGAAAGTTTAAAGGCTTACTTTGGAGACTGAGTTTCATCCTGTACACCTTTTTTCTTGATTATAAAAGGATATTTTCTTTGGTTATTCTGCTACACCCTCGTCTTTGTTTTCCATCATCGTCCTAAATACCATCAAAAAGCTACCTAGGGGCTTCCCTGGTGGCGCAGTGGTTGAGAGTCCGCCTGCCGATGCAGGGGACAAGGGTTCGTGCCCCGGTCCGGGAAGATCCCACGTGCCGCGGAGCGGCTGGGCCCGTGAACCATGGCCGCTGAGCCTGCGCATCCGGAGCCTGTGCTCCACAACGGGAAAAGCCACAACGGTGAGAGGCCCGCATACCGCAAAAAAAAAAAAAAAAAAAAAAAAAAGCTAGCTAGACTGAAAATCCTTGTTTCAACAGCAATCTTTTTCTCCATATTATAAAATGAATTAATTAATGAATTCAATAAATATTTATTGAGCACATTCCTCTGTGCCAGGCACCATTCTGGGAATTAGAGGAAATACAGAAAGAGGCAAATATCTCTGCCCACAGAGAACTTTCATTCTTCGGACTAAATTTTGACTGAAAACTCACTGTGTTCAGACATTGAACTAAACAGCAAATACATTAACAATGAAGAAAATACAATCTCACCCTCAAGAAGTTGCAATTTACTTGTTTTTTCCTGCTAACTTTATTTTGGGTTCTTTTTCCCCTACATTTTACTTTTATAGAAAGTGAATCCTAGGATACTTAGGCCCAAGTTAGCCTGACTAACAAAATACCTTATTAGATAATAATTTACCAAATTCCAAGAATTTCCACTCATTTGGTTTTATAAAAAGTGTTCCTAACCTCATTAGAATAAACTAAACTTCAAAGTTATCTAGAAGCAAGTGTTAATGTTCCTTCATTGTAAATGAGTCACAAATTTGACTCATTTAGAGCTGTTGATTTCTGGAGACTCACATGAATTTTTAAACCATTTTTGTCAGTACCTCCTATCTACCTTTTCACACCCCTCCCCTCATCCAGGATCTACAGGCCAGACCATTCTCTCACTTCTGCATTTCAATTAGGTGATACCTTGAGTTGAACTGCCTTCCATACACTAAGGCCCAAAGTATATTTTCTTTGATTCCTACTTAGAAAGCACATTAAAAGATAAGCCTCAATTAGATTACAGATTCAAAATGATTCAAAAAGGAATTTAATTACGTTTTTTGAGTGTAAAAAAAAGGGGGGCGTATTTAGCATGATGGGATGAAAGAAGGGCTCTAAGCAGAGTTTCACATAATAATATTAGAAACATTTTGCTATGCAAGTGATAATTAAGTGGTCTCTGCTGTACTATCACAGAATTTGAACATACAAAAGGATCATGTATGCAAAGCACAAAAATGAAAACAATTACAAAATCTGAGTGCATTGTATGAGAAACTGTAAAGATGAAAGCCTGCTACTATTAGCCAGCTATTATTTTGATGTTAATATCCTAACGCTTAAAAATAACTGAAGAAAGAAGGGAAGTTTTTCTCTGAAATTCTGACTAACCGAGGGTGTAATAATGAAGAATAATTAACACTCAGTTGCAGTTTTACGTTCCATGGGGATTTCATAATAGCTAATCAGTTATAAAAGAAAATATATATACAGACACACACATATACATATATACACAAATATACACGTACTCATATGTGTGCGTTTTAATCATAAAGACCTATCTTTAGCTCATGGAACTGTGAGAGTTAGAGATGCTGGATCTAAACCCATAGAAAAAATTCTCACTGCAAACAGACTATGCAAGAAGCCCAAACAATATGCAATCATGACACAATGAACTTAGTTTGCAGATGTGAACATGTCTTTTATTAAAAGGGTTACTTCTCAAGACGGTGCAATAACACCAATTACTCTCCATTCCTGAACCTCCACATGCACAATGAGGGGATCAGGACTTGAAACAGTGCCATGATATAAAAGGGAAATGACGGAGGAGAAGAAATGGGCTTTGGATTAATGAGCTGGCATACACACGGCGGCCTTAATGGGCAGCGCTGACAGGGTTCAATTATAGTGGAGTGTGCAGCCTCATTACTGCCAGTGGCTGTCACTTAGGGCACTGGTGCAGAGGAGAATCCAACTGACTGCAGACAAAGGGAGAGAGAAATACATGAAAACGAAAGACATTTACAAAGCATCTTCAGGAGCAAAGATCCTATACCCTCACCCCCAACACACACACACACACACAAATACGCACACACACACCACCAGCAAACACCATAAGCTCCTCAGCTCTACTTACAAATCCAGCACACACACAGGCACGAGGTCTTTGTATTTACACACAGTGAAGTTTCCTCCAGCTTGGCTTGCTCATTGCTTATTACATGGAGGGCTTTTAGGCAGAAATATAATTAAGAGCTAGTGTCAAGGCGATGTTTTAAAGTGGGACCTTAAATACAATCACTCCAAAAAAATTAATTCCCATTAAAATTATTACTCTTTCTACCGGGCACCGGTGCCTTCTTGTCCATTTACTCCACACTGTCTTACTAACGATGATCACCCTATATGACACAATTTTCTCTACAAAGTCAAAATTAAAAAAGTAAAAGGAAGTATTTTGAGTCCATGAATAGTTACGTGTAAATTTTCTAGGCTACTTAAATTCTCTTCATGTCCTGGTGTCTAAATGGAGGGGGAAACGTGCTAAATGGAAATTTGATAAGGTCTGACTAATAAAAGTTTCAGCAATGTGTGGGATCAAGTCTGGCCACAGAAAATCCATTTCTAAAATGCACTCCATGAATTCACTTACGAAAGACAAAAGGCTGCCTCTCTTTCCCTTGAAAAATCTTCTGCCTCTAAAAAACGAGCATACATTTAACTAACTGATTCGAAAACAGTGGCTTGACATGAATATCAAAAATAATCAAAGTATGGATATAAAATAGTACATCTACTATGCCTTTATTCAGATTTAGTCTATAAATTTTAACACACAACATACACATTCAGTGCTTGATATGCAGTATAACCTTATGATAGTTACTTGAACAGTAAATTGTAAGCTGACATTTTTTTCTCCTAGAAAAACATCTTCTCCAGGTGAATTTTAACCACCCCTGTTTAAATAATAATTGGGTTACTTTTCAATTAACTATGACCATTAACTATGACCATTCAGAAACAAAATCAGTCTTAGTGGAGATCAGGAAATGCTTTAGTGTCTTTTAAAAAGAAGCAATAGAAAACTATCAGGATTACTCAGAGGATAGTTTTCAGCTGCCCCTTCTGAACCCATAATAAACATGTACAGTTGAAATTGATTTAAGCCTAGGAGCACATCCCCCAAATCAGAAGGAATAATACATAAATGCAGAGCACAGATTACTGGGTTAAATGAAGCTAAAATAACAAGAAACATGCAAAGGGAAAATATCTCAAATGAACTACCAACAAGCGACCTCTTGAAAAAGACCTATATGCCTTCACATTAAAAAATGGCTAAGAGTAGTCATTTTTCTACAAGGGATTCATACTAAGACCTTTTCTAATACAGGTAGATGCTAGAAATAAGGCATAGTTATGATTCTGAATGGAAAACACAACAGAAGCAACTAAAAGATGAACATTTCCATTCATTTCTATATTACAGCATGTATTCTCATTCCAACATTTACAGGTAAGTAGAACCCAAACAAGATTAACTTATTTGGATAAAGCATCCTTTTACCAAGGACAATTATGCTCTGGTGGGAATTTCCAATTTGACACATTAACTTAGACCAAAAGCTTCCAAGTCATCCTAGTTATTCACAGTCCAGCAGCTCCTGCTGTCATATTCTGCTTGTGGCATCAGGACCATGAGGACCAGGGAGATCGAGCCATTAGCTGTCTGATCACAAATGGAGTGTCATCCTCCCAAGTCGGGCTGGAGTCTACCCACACTGTCTCCTCACTCCACCATATTTACCTCTCACTCAGACTCACCACTCCAGTCAAGTGAATAACCTCAGCAGTTCCTCACTAGCTACAACGTCTAGAAGTTCCACCATGGGTAGCCAACGAAATAACAATGAACAAAAAAAACGGGCCATGTAACACTCACTGTGTACCAAGAAGAGCCAGAAATATTGCTTTAGAGGGCTCCATATAGCATTGAGTAGCCCCACAAACACGACAAAGGCAAGTCACTTAGTCCTGTAAATTTATAGGTGGAGAAATTAAGGCAATCTTTACAGAGTTTTAATAGCCTATAAATACAGAAAGAGCAAACTGTATCTGAGGCATCTATGTGCAGAGCCTGGCTACTGAAAAACGTTGATTTTCCTCTCCCTACCCTTTACCATAATGCATGCATGACTTCATTATGTCTTAAGACCCGTAGCACTTTGTGGCTTACGTCTCATCTCAGATCTGCCAAGCTAAACCACAAGAGTGTAGGATGAGGACCACCACAGCTTAAGTGCTATGCAACCACTAAAAATATATTTTATATATACCTCTGATCTCAATGACATAATTGGTAGAGACCGAAATATACTGCAACCCACCTCATCATTTCCTGCCTACAGTGCTAGTAGTTCAAAGAAAAATCTTGTCCGTTGGTCTTTATTATAGTCTTAAAAAGCCCTATTCAATTTTTATTCAGAAAATTTGTTACTAAAATATGCTTTGTTCTCTTCTAAAAATTCCAAATGCTATCATGAGTAAGATTAGTTTTTCCTCCTAAGATATGGAAAACTGCATACCAAGCCGTAAGTATGGTTACCAACGGGAAGGAAGAGGAAATGAAATTAGGAGGGAGTTTATATAAAGAGATACAAATATTTTTGTATTATAGTATAGATTGATTTAAATTTTTACTCTTTAAACTTTTATATTCCCATGTGTGCATTTTTTAAAGTAAAATTAAGAAAAAACATTAAATTTTTTAAATTTAATTAAAGTTAAATTTAAAATTAACAAAAAATAATTATTGACATTTCTCCAATTGTGAGATGGGCATCTTCCTGTTATTTCCAGTAGAGAATGTATGTCTTACTGCTTCTCTTACCTCGACTTAAAAAAAAAGCATGAGGTTTTGCTAACTAATGTTTCCATCTTTGGGCCTGCCCTCAAAGACCCAGCTCACTGGCATCTGGAGAAAATGTATGCATGCAATAGTTACTTATATGACCTGGAAGATAGACACAGCTAAGCCAGACTCAGCAAACATCCCACCAATAAAATGCCTTTTCTCTTGGGAGCAAGATTTGATTGGTTTTTCACTTCCAGAAGGCTGAACCACCTTCAGCCAACAACATTCATTTCCCCAGACTTCATTCAGCAGGGGTCTTCCATTCTCGCCAGATATCCAAGTTTCTGATCTGTAGATCAGTATTCCTCCAACTTCAATATGCACACTATTTAGTTTAGGCTGCTATAACAAAATGCCATACACAAGATGGCTTATAAACAACAGAAATTTATTTCTCACAGTTCTGGAGGCTGGGATGTCCAGGATTAAGGTAGATGCAGATTCAGTGTCTGGTGAGGACCCGCTTCCTGGTTCCTAGAAGGCAGTCTTCTGGGCATGTCCTCACATGGCAGAAGGGGTGAGGGAGCTCTCTGGGAGTCTCTTTATAAGGGCATTAATCCTCATCATGAAGGCTCTGTCCTCATGACCCAATCACCGCTCAAAGACTCCACCTCCAAATACCATGACGTCGGGGGTTAGGTTTCAACATATGAACTTTGAGAGGAACACACCAACATCAGTCTATAGAACATAACAACCACCTCAGAGGTGATGAAAAATGCAGATTTTGAATCGGTAGATCTGGAGTGATGACTCAGGTTCTGCATTTTTTTTTTTTGGCCGTGCCGTGCAGCATGTGGAAATCTTAGTTCCCTAACCAAGGACTGAACCTGTGCCCCCTGCAGTTGAAGCACGGCGTCTTAACGACTGGACCGCCAGGAAAGTCCCTCAGATTCTGCATTTTAAACAAGCTCTCAGATCAAGGCTAGGCTGCAGGTCCTGCTAATTTGAATAACACATTTCTCTACATCCCTCTTAGTTTCCTGGACCTTAACATTCCTAATTGTTAGTTATCACTTGTTCTTCCAGTATGCATATTCCTCTTGCTCAATATGAGGTACCCTGGTCCCTTCCCACAAAATCATCAACGACATCCCGATACAAACATAAGGCCGTGATTCTGCAACACCTAGGCAGCTATTCATGGAAAAAATCATTTCAGATATTTTAGGTCGTGAAGCCCAATCAAAAAATCATCCTCGGGCTTCCCTGGTGGCGCAGTGGTTGGAAGTCCGCCTGCCGATGCGGGGGTCGCGGGTTCGTGCCCCGGTCCGGGAGGATCCCACGTGCCGCGGAGCGGCTGGGCCATGGCCGCTGGGCATGCGCGTCTGGAGCCTGTGCCCCGCGGCGGGAGAGACCACCGCAGTGAGAGGCCCTCGTACCGCAAAAAAAAAAAAAAAAAAAAAAAAAAAAATCATCCTCATAATCATCATCTATATTCAGGCTATTAGAAAATATTAAGTTGCCCAGCCATTTAAATTAATTTGTGTTAAATATACAAATTAAGAGATATGATCCAGGTCTCATTCTCATACTGTGATCACATGCATGCCCTAATACAGTGGTCACACAATTATATCACTGAAATCTATAGGCATAATCAAGATTTCCTGTAAGTTTCTAAGCTGTAGAGCACTTGGACGTCACTATAGGAAACAGCTCAGTATTACTTTACGCCACGGCTGCTGCTTTTTCTAACAATTGCACAGGTTATATCGTAATAAGATAATCTGTGTATGAGCAAACTGCATGCCTCCCTCACGATCCTCTAAGGGCTCTTTTGCATGAACATAAAAAAATCAGCTCTTTTCAAAGGATTTAAGGGAGAGGAGTGTCAAACAATGTTTAACACCACAGTTAGCAGCTTAACTGCCCTAAACCCTCTAAGCACACATAAATAAACCAAGATTTCATTATGGGTCTGACAACATTGTATAGCTCTACATTTTTTATTTCATTTCAATCCCAGGAAAAAGCATAGAGGAAGAAAATAGGTGCTTGTGGACTAAAAGAATGCATCATAAAATATCATTCTAAGGGGCTTCCCTGGTGGCGCAGTGGTTGAGAGTCCGCCTGCCGATGCAGGGCACACGGGTTCGTGCCCCGGTCCGGGAGGATCCCGCATGCCGCAGAGCGGCTGGGCCCGTGAGCCATGGCCGCTGAGCCTGCGCGTCCGGAGCCTGTGCCCCACGGCGGGAGAGGCCACAACAGTGAGAGGACCGCGTACCAAAAAAAAAAAAACTAAGAAATAAAGAAACAGAGAAAAAAGAATGATAGTGAATCAAGAAATGCCTTCAACGTATTTAGCACTTTCTCAAAAATATACAAAGATTGTATCTAACACATTGCTCTCGCTACATTTTAACTGGAGCCCCTCATTCGGGCCATAGTTTCAGCACTGGAAGTCTGATTACAAAAAATGCACATTTTTCAGCGGTGATTTTTAAATCAATGCGTTCTCTTTGCCCACAACTCCTCTCCATTACATTATGACTCCCTAGTCATATTTTTTCATGTCTTGGGACATTAGTGACTCCTTCCAGTTAAAAACAGCTTATTGTGGTTTGCCTCTTGCTAGAGTATCTCTAATATACTCAGGAGAGAATCCAGCAGAGTCTCTGACTCCTGGACTTTGTTTTCCGAAACAACGAATACCATGGACCTCAGGTTTGCTTCTAGGATGACCTGATCCTCTCATCACACCTCTGCAGAAAAATGGATACAAGTGATACAAACGTTAAGAACATGGGTGTGTGTTTACCACTTCACTGGTAAGTGAAAAAAATTACAACAGACCTTGGAAATAATTGGGTCCAGGGCCCCAAATCCTGGGACTTCGTAGATAGTTAACTATTCGTCCTTTTTCCAATGCACTACAGAATCTGCAGTCTCCCTGGGCCATTACTACAAGTCTTCAACTTTATTCCCAACACAAATTTCTTCTGCTGTTTTATAGGATTTTCTTTAGTATTGAGAAGAATGGATGACATTTACTGTCCTCCTTCCAACTGCTCCTCGTGAACTTACAATTTGTTATTTAAATCACCATTTATTTATCTACATATGAAATAATTCTCAATTCCTGTTCACTTTTACTCATAGGTCCTATTTCCCAAACCATTAGTCATGCTCCAGATGTTTCCAACAAAGAATATTGGAGAAGGATTACTTGTGATTACTGTATGCTACATTACTGTTTAAACATCCCTATTTCCAATTTAGTAGAAGTAAAACTGCGTTTAATCAGGGGATAAGAGGTGTCTCTCAGGAATGGATCCAACTACATTAAATCATGGAGAACTACCACTTCTAAATACCAATAAATGTTTAAAATTTTGATTGCAAGTTAAAATATTTTCAATAAGAATCAAAAGTCACAACATGTAAAGTTCACACTGCCATGAAGAGAAGAGAATAAATGCAAATGACCTATTTTAATTGGTTCCTGTGAGTCATGTTGTAAGTGTAACTTTTAGAGAGTGATTAGCACAAAAGGAAATTCCCACACTTCTAATCTAGAATCTGCAAGCATTTTTAATCACTGTTCTGGAAACTCTCATACTTAATGTAAATAAATCATTCATGAGTCCCTCTAAATACAATAAACTCTGGAATTTTCTTCCTAAAAACGATAGCACTGCATTTATTTTTCTAATAAGAGGGAAGAGGAAAAAAAAACTGTACTGAAAGAAGTTATAAAATTGGACGTAATGCAACAAAATGACAGATTAGGTGTGGCAATGCTTATATTCCCTTCGTGATTCTGTTCTTGTTTTTATAAATCAAAATCGAGGATATTAAGTGCCAGTCAGACACATTCCACCTGGGATCTCTTCCTGCTTATACTACTGCCACGATAATAGGAGTTCTGCAATCACTTTACATCACTGACAGCTTTGGATATAATGCAAGAGAGAGAGTCTAGCTCTTCCTTTGGATTTAGAGCATTTCTTTTATGGTAACAGCAATGTGCATTTACTTTATTTTTCCTTTAAAAGAGGTCGGTATGAATCAAACACTGGCTGATGAGAAATTCGGTCAGAATGTGCCACTCATACATGATCACTTTTCTGGACATCATGATGTTTTAATCTCAAACCAGTCCTGCATTTTCTGAAGTTGGCTACCATCCGCCATTGTTATGTTACCCTTTCACTTCTACACAGAAGTCCTATCTGTTGTGAGTTGCCCACTGAATCTCTAACTAGGAAGCATACCCCTTATCTTGGTTGCATTCTCTCTAGAGTTGTGGCAAGATTGACAAGATAGTAATAACTGGCAGCCAGGAACTCTGAGGCCTCACTCCTGTGTCTGCTCGAGCAGCAATAATTGTTAATCAACTCATTCTCTCCCATTTCATCGCTGCTGTTCTCCTCCGATGCTATAGGCAAACTGAAGAATCCGTCTTGGTCTTGGCAGTAGGACTAACTGGGGCATCTTATTTGAAAGAGGGAGGATGGGTGCTCACTCTCACCCTAAAAAGGCTCCCTCTTTAATGCAAAGAAATAAGAATTTTACAAGCAAAATTCAGTTAACTAGGATTGCAGAAATGGCTTCAGAACAAATCCTATTCTTAAAAAAAAAAAACAAACTAGAAATAGCAAGAAGACACACCATTAGAGACAACGTCTGCTTTGATCTACTTTAGAAATTATGTAGTCTCGTTCCCTCATGTGATAGATATGAAACCAGAGTCCCAGAGAATAAACATCACTTGCCCAAAGTCACAGAGGGAGCTGCAAGCCAGAGACGGAACTCAAATCTCTTTACCAGTTAGACATTTTACTACCAGGAATACTGTTGATTACATTAAACCATCATTAACAACCCACCTCTAATCCTCCTGTCCGGAGCCGGAGCCTCTCTCTCAAACTTGGGCCACTTAGCATCCCAGACCTCCTCTGAAGAGGATGGAGGTGGGTAGAGTTTAGCCTGAAGACCCCACAAAAGCAAAAGCATGCAGGCCCACTTGTAGGTAGGAGGACCCTCCATGAAAGTAGAGCCTGCCCTAGAATTTTAAGCTGTTTGGTTTTTTTTTTTTTTTTTTTTTGGTCTTTTCCGTAGTCTGGAAAAGAGCCAAGAACCGCACGACCTCTAGATGGAACTTAAACTCAGAATCAATCTTTCAGAAAAGTTTAAATGGGGCAGGGTGTTTCAAGAATCCATCCATGAATCCAGAGGCACTAGGCTATTCCCACACTGAGAGGTAATTTTCTGCTCCTCCTCCCGCCTTCAGTAACTTTCTCTGCAGCCGACCCCATGTGGAGAGATGTCCAGAGCAAAGGGCCCTTGCACGCCATTTGTATGCCAAGCCTGTCGGTCCCTAATATTGTGTATTGGCTCCATTCTAATCACCATGCTTTTGCAAACTAAGAAAGGCAAACTATAATTTGGAAACGGCTGCTGTTGTTTGTTTGTTTCCTCTTTGATAGCCATAGCACACAGCAAAATGCCTCGCATATTGCAGGCCCTTAATAAAGGCTTGTTGAAGTATTTCTTTTTAATGTAATGTTCTATTGGTAATCGTAGGCCCTGTTTTTTTATTTTTTTAAAAAGTTTTTTTGGGCTTCCCTGGTGGCGCAGTGGTTGAGAGTCCGCCTGCCGATGCAGGGGACGTGGGTTCGTGCCCCGGTCCGGGAGGATCCCACGTGCCGCGGAGCGGCTGTCTTAGCTCCCTGACCAGGGATTGAACCCGCAACCCCCTGCATTGGAAGGCGAAGTCTTAACCACTGGACCACCAGGGAAGTCCCTGTAGGCCCTGTTTCGACTGCATCTGTACTGGCTCTGTTGACATGTTTTTAAAGATTATCCCAAAAGAATTTTGGAAATAATGAAAGAGGACAGTGATCCTCCTAAAATATTACCCCATGATACTTTGTAACATCGAGAGAGAAAACAAGACCTATGAAAGCTAATTAATGCCATGAAAATATTGTATTTTTTGTTTGTTTTTATTGAAGTATAGTTGATTTACAATATCATGTTAGTTTCAGGTACACAGCACAGCAATTCAGTTTTATACACACACACACAAACACACACACACATACAATGGGTCCTTGTTGGTTATCTATTTTATATTATAGTAGTGTGTATATGTTAATCCCAACCTCCTAATTCATCCTTCCCTATGAAAATATTTTAAATGACAAATTCATTTTGAATCGAACTCAGATACCTGTGATTCCTAAGTCTATGAACATAGAATACATTCAAGCATGAAAGGACGGGAGGAAATACGCCCAAGTTTTTGTCTGAACAACAGTCATAGCCAGCAGTTGTTTCTCTCTGTTACATGGTGTTCACTATAATGAAGTACAGAGAAGAGGGTCCTCCTATTGCATTTTTGGTATTAAATAGCAAACATTCCCGCTTTCCCAGCTTCTCAAGAATGTCATCCTGTAATAACAGAGTATTAGACTCGGAGGGGAGCAAGCCAATACTCTCATTTTACAGATAATAAATAAATCCTCACAGCACTCTTATATGAGAGCTTTCAAATGTTTTACTACAGTCTCTCTAATCTTCCCCCAATCTTCTTCAGAATGTCCTCATAGAAAATTTTTTTCCAGCTGTCTTTTCTCCTCTAAAGTTATTTAAATCTTCAGAATAAATTAACTCTTTCCCATAACCAGAACTACACCACCACCCTCTCCAAAGCCTCCCACATAACTCATGCAATTTTTAAACTGCGTTTCCGGCCTCCAGCAGCTTTCAAAAATACACAACTGTACCACTGCTCAACACTCTTATCCACTTGCAGACCACGGATATGGGAAAGTCTCATCAATACCAATAACAACAAAGTTAGTATAATTAGAAGAAATGATTATACCCAATAGGGGAAGACTTCAAGAAGCTACAAGACGGCAAGAAAGTGAGACAACCTCTATTTTAATACTTTTGAAATGGATGTTGGTTGTCACTATATAGAAAAAGTGGCTGGCTGGGAAACATAACTTATGAAGTGCAAGGAAGACTCTTATAATATCTAAAACTATCTCACCCATCTGCTGAAAATTCTTCACTTCACTGTAGCATAACCCATGAAACTTATTTAAGTTAGAAAGTTTTACTCTTAACAAAATGCAAATGCTAAGAGGAGCAATACAGTGTCTCCTATGAATTACAGTTGACCCTTGAACTACTTAGGGGTTAGGGGCACGGATCACTGAAAATCCATATATAACTTTACAACCGGCCCTTCATATCTGACGTTCTGCATTCGTGGATTCGACCAACCACATGTAGTACTGTAATATGTATTTTTTTTTAATCTGCATAAAAGTGGACCCACAGAGTCCAACCAGCCTGTGTTGGTCATAGGTCAACTATATTTCTAATTTCACGTAAATTAGACTGATTATCTGGCTCCTCTAATAATTAGCTGAGATCCAATACCTATAGAAGTCCTTATAAAGTGAGGATTGACAGTAAACTGCTTTGCATTATACAGGGTAATTAAGGAGTAAGTTTGAAGTTTGGGAAAGGGAGCATTAGGAGATAAAAGAAAGTAGAAAGCAAGACAAATGTCACTTGCCTCAGGACGTTGACAAAACCCTATCCTTCCTTCAAAAGGTTGAATTTCCTTTGATAAAAAAGAGCAAAAAACACTACTTTTACTTTCTGCAGATTGTTGTGGCCCTTGAGACTTTTATAATCATTGAACACTTTTGAAATAGCAAAATAGCACTTTAGTAATTCCTTCAACCTAAGCAAATGGGTGTGCTCAGAGGGAAAAGGAAGGAGCTGAGAGAATGAATGACACTGAGAAAGGAAGAAATAAATGAGAAAAGTCAGTCATTAGTTAAAGGGAGGCAGTATCCAGCACATAAACCTACAGCAGGGGTTCTCAACCAGCAGTGATTCTGTCCCCCAGGAGACATTAGGGCAATCTGGAGACATTTTTAATTGTCACAACTAGGAGGGAAGGAATGCTCTGGCATCTAGTGGATGGGGTCAGGGATGCTGCTAAACATCCTACAATACATAGGACAACTACCCAAAATAAAGAATTATCCAGACCATGGGTGGACCTGGAGATTATCATACTAGGTGAAGGAAGTCAGACAGAGAAAAACAAATATCACATGGTATCACTTATATGTGGAACCTTAAAAGTGATACAAATGTACTTATTTACAAAACAGAAACAGACATAGAAAACAAACTTATGGTTACCAAAGGGGAAAGGGGAGGGGGAGGGATAAATTAGGAGTTCAGAATTAACAAATACACAGTACTATACAAAAAATAAACAACAAGGTCCTACTGTATAGCACAGGTAACTACAATCAATACCTTATAGTAACTTATAAAGGAAAAGAATCTGAAAAAAATACGTGTGTGGGGCTTCCCTGGTGGCGCAGTGGTTGAGAGTCCGCCTGCCGATGCAGGGGACACGGGTTCGTGCCCCGGTCCGGGAAGATCCCACATGCCACGGAGCGGCTGGGCCCGTGAGCCATGGCCGCCGAGCCTGCGCGTCCGGAGCCTGTGCTCCGCAACGGGAGAGGCCACAACAGTGAGAGGCCCGCGTACCGCTTAAAACAAAACAAAACAAAACAAAAAAACGTGTGTGTGTGTGTGTGTGTGTATAAACGGAATCACTTTGCTATACACCAGAAACAAACACTACATTGTAAATCAATTATACTTCAATTAAAAAATTTAAAAATTAAAAAAAAAAAAGAACTATCCAGCCCAGCGCAGACTGAGAAACTCTGGTCTAGACTTCCATAAAACATGAAAAATGATTGCAGGAACAATGAAACAAGGGTATTTTACCAGGTACAAAAAGTCTCTCCAGGGAAGATCTCGCTTTGCTTGTGCTGATCTGCATAGCCCAGAAGCAGGCTGACGTTTTCTCCAAAACTTTGTTAAGACAAAAGTTGATAGTAGTGTAAAAGAGTCTAGTTGCTATCCAAAGCTTCACCCGCAACTGACCAAAGAATATCAGCATGAGTCACTGCAATGGCACCCAAATATGCAAAGTGATTTGGTAAGATGAAGAGTTACGGGTTGGAGAGGTACCAAAATCTTAAGAACTGCATCCATATTTAGAGATGAAACAGAAGTAGACATTATACCCTTAGGATTTTCAGTCCATCCTATGAAAAGTATGAAAGTTCAGATGAATCCAGATAATAATAATGATGACAACAGAAACCAGCATTGATTCAAAACTTCCTGTGTGCCAAATACATGCTAAATTCTTTACAGGCACAATATTGTGTGGTTATTATAAACTATTCATTTTACAGTTAGGAAAACTTAGGCTCAGAGATATAAGGTAATAATTACAAAGAGCAAATTTAGGAATCAAACCTAGGTATATCTGACTCCAGAGTCTAGGTTTAACCACTGTACCATACCATACCAACCTCCTAATGAATCAGAGATCCAAAAGAAAGAGAAAAAAACAACATTCCTCCATTTATCCCTCAATTATCTGAGTGCCTCCTGAGAGCTAAGAAGAAGACAGACAAGATACCTTGATCTCAAACAGCTAACAAACCAGCGGGGATAGAAAACTCCAGAATGAGACTCTAGGGGTTAGCTGGAATCTTTGATGATAAAGTCCCTAAGGACAAAGCAGAAACAAGAGCTTTCTACTTGTTCAAGAAATTTTGATTCCCTTTAACTAGACCCAGTGCAAAGCACAGCTTAATCATGTGCTGAGTCCGCTCCTCTCTTAAAAGCCAAAACTAACCCTTGCTTCCACATACAGATAGAAAGAGCTCTCTCTCCACTAAAGACCATTTGATGGCAAATTCCAAACAAAGATTCTACGTAAGGACTTGCCACTCTCTAGCCATCCAGCTCTAGGGAAAAAATAGGTTTAAGGCTTCCTTAAGAATATGAAGTCCTCAGGTCCCAAACTGCCAGCCACATAGAAAATGATGAGAGGCATCAAAATACTACAATAAACAAAAGAAGCTGCAGAAGCAGTTGTCTGATGAAACAGCTGCTGCCTGCACATGAAGCAGTCTCATACATTATGAAGAACATGGGAGAGCAAGAAAATCCCCTGGATTAGGACACAAAAAACTGTATTTCAAATCACAGCTTTATCACTTTCTGGTTATGACCCTGGTCAAGTAAATTAACCCTCTGAGAATGCCCATTTCCTCTCCTATTAAATGAGAATAATAGCTTCCTTGCCTACCTTACAGAAACGCAATAAATAAAACAATACGTATGGAAGGGCACTGTAAACTGTCAACGTTACCCATTACACGGGGTATCGAATTTCATCCATCTCCAACTGTTAGAGGCGAAATACTTGGTTAGAAATGCTTGGTAGTAAACACAACACAACACCCCCATCCAAGCGCCACTATCACCAAGTGCCACCAGCAGAAGCATGGTCACTGCAGGGTCAGAACCTGACTGCGGTGGTCTGTCCACAAGATGGCACTAGAGCTTCCTCGTTTTCAGTTTCCATCTTTGGTGCTTTGCTAAGTGACACAGAACCAAACAGTTGATTTATTGATAGTCATGATCTCTCAGGTTTCATATTTGAGCCCATTTCTCAGAGGTATATTGTACAACATCTCCCCTCCCCCACCCCAGTACGTAGGAAGGACTCTATAACCTGAAACAGGGAAGGGGTCATTTCTCCTCTCCCCATTTGTGCCACCACAACAAGCCAACTTTAGAAAAAAACAAGAAAAAAAGACTAACAAAAGCGTAGGTGGAAAAGTTAGCTGACGTCTATTCAAGTAGCACTGAAATACTCTGAATGAATGCCACACATATAATGTAATGAATGATACATTTATGTAGCTAAGGGCAGACACTTGGTTGCTAGTATATCGGATTTCAAAACTATCCAAATTTCATGGTCCTTCACAGTGAGGTTTGCCCTCCTCCCAGTGTAAGTTCAAGATGCCTATAATAGTGTCCGAAAGAAACTATTTCAATTATGCAGCAATGGTTAATAGTGCAGGCTCTGGATCAAACTATCCAGGTTCCTATGCACATTAGACCATGTGACCTTGAACACATACCTAAGTGACTTATCCAAGGTCACATAACTTTCTCAATGTCAGTTGCTTTCTGTGTAAAATGAAGATAATAATAGTACCTACTTCCTATGGCCATTGTGAGGATGAAATGAGGTAATCCAGGTCAACTATGTAACATTGCCTGACATTACACTATACATTCAGGAAATGTTAGCAGCTACTTATTATGACTGAACGATCGATCGTCAGCTGAGACATATGCAAGGTCTTACTAATTTCCAGATAGGTAAATGATCAAAAGAACTCCTGATTCCCAAGTCCACTTTAATTGCTAAGCAGAGATTCCAAACAGTGAGCACCTGAGGGTAAATTTTCAAAAAGCATGACAGCTAAAGATAACAGCAACAACATGTTAGGTATAAGAGTGACCAGTCCACAGAGAAAGCAAACCACAGCAAGGGAGGCACTCAACATAAAGCCGGGAGCACAGGACTGAGTTCCTAGCAGCCCTCGCATTTAATGCAGAAAAGGCCCAAAAGGAGAGGACAGGATGGAAGGCCCAGGAAAAGCCTGGGCCGCTGACAACGAAGCAGGCCACTCAGGAGCACCCAGGGTCAGAGACAGACAATACTACCACGGGGGAAATTCCCCCTGAGGTTCAAGGGGGAGTACTGAAGAGAACAGAACTGACAAGAAAACCAGGAAGGTCATGAAAGATCAAACAGACTTGCTAGAGGTTGAAAGAAATCATAATGACCTTATTTAATGGCAAAGTATTAAAAAGATGCTGGAGATGGAAATGGAAGCTGTAGGCTGGAACCCCAGCCCATATCTCTGGCCCCTCCAGACGTCCCTTGTTACCCTCCAGAGGCACAAGCCAGCGAGTTCTGCTACAGCTCTTGCTGTGAAAACACGCATTTGTTCCAACGTAATTGATTATATCAGGAAACAATTTAAGCATAAGCAAATCTTGCATTTGATTATGTGCCACGTCATCTTTGGGAAAGACTAGGTGAGCAAAGAAAACAGCAGCTGGCTGAACCAAGCCAGGTAGGAATACAAAAAACTATGCACACCACACACTTCAGCACCTACCAGCTCCCATAGCTCCTGTATCATGAGCCTCACCATCCACATCTGCTGTTACAGTTTTCACTCCCACTTCAGATAACCCTCCAAGGCAACACTCTACAAAAATTTACAAGCTACAACCCGTCCGACAGCAACTTCCACAGGTAAACTTCAGATTCTTTTCAAGGAAATGTGCCACATTTGCTATGGTATTTCTATATTTCTTAACCTTTTCACTTATGTAAAACTGTGCTACCATGTTTATTAGGTTTCTATCTTTTTCCTTATAAGTCACGTAGGAAGCTTTTGAGCTTTCCCATAAGCCATGTGGTTTTTCATTGTGCAATTCTGCAATAGTGACTTTTAGGAATGCGTAGGTCACACTATAGCAGACTTGACTGTATCTTGGAGTTACCACATATACTCTGATGTTTTACATGACCGTGTAAAATTGTTCCCATTGGCTAGAGCGCCACCCTGCATCTTAGACTTATGCTCACTCTTTTCTAGTTAAATCCTACTTTCCCTTAAAATTTAGCTCTTCCAGAAAAGGCTGGCCAGCCCACCTACTTATGTGCTCTTTCTCTGAGCTCTCACGGCACTTTCCATGCACGCTTCTATCATTACACATACCATGAGGTACAGAAATTATACCTTTCCAGGTAACTCCACCACTGTTTTCAATCTCAAAAGCATGCACCCATTTTATGTATCTGGGCCTCTTCAACATGGCATAGCATAGGCATGTAAGAAATGTTTGCTGAGATAAATGGAACAACACAAAGCACTTTTGAGTTTAACAACCCATTTGATATCTCAACAACTCAGCAACAATATCTATACAGAATCTCAGGAAGGAAAGAAAAACTAGAGGAAACAAGGATCATTCAAAACAAGCTGAGTATGTTCAAAGTTGCCAAATCAATAAAAAGGATGTAAAATTAAGAGGAATCGATAGGAAAAGTCCACACCAAAGGAGACACTGATGAATATTATATTTATATGCTGGGAGAAAGTATCTGAAAACGTTAGGATAATGTGTTTATAAATAACTTGTGAGCTTCATATATGGAGAAAGAATGAGACTGTTTTGCACCTAGACAGTGACCTTTTGCCAGAAATTTCAGAATAGCTGCTACATCATGCTTTCCCCTTACTAAGCATCCTTTTAAGTAAGATTTTCCATATATGTTATGGGAAGGGCATTTCAGGGAAGGCTTACTAACTTTGACATGAGCTATGTTTAAGCCAACTAAAAGGTCTATTTCCTGGTGTTCCCTGAATGGAGACTGAGATGAGACATAACAATTTCATTTTAGCTAGGCAATGTATATAATGAGACCGACTGATGTTAAAGCTTTACCATAGATTCTGATAAAGTACGCAGAAAAGAGCCTAACCTAGTGACTGTAAAGAACTTTTGTAAAGGTGAGAACTACAATCAAATTTCACCAAATGAAGATTACTCCTTATATTGCTTGTAAAGCTGCACGCTGCATGCAATGCAACAATTATCCTTGAAGCTGACATGCATTCACTGCTCGAATGCAAACAGGAATAAGACAATGTAGAAGCTGAATTAAATGCACTTCAAGCCTTTCATTTTACTACTTAAAGAAAAATTTTCCTCCAGTTGGTAAGAAATGAAACAGGAAAAAGCAGAAGGACAAAAAGCATCACAAAGCAATGTTATAAACAAAGGGAGAAACTCCATTCACAAGAGTAAGTTTAAGGAAAAAGAAAAAAAAGCACTCCAAAGAAATAACAGGGTGAGTAAATAAATAACATGAAGGAGAGTGCAAACAAACCCAGATTCTGATAAACAAACTTTATTTATAAAACCTGTTTAAGATGAGATGCTTTTTAAAAGGCTGCCAGAGGCTACCATTGGACTAGGAAACTTCAAGGGCGATTTAAATTAACTTATATGATTACTAACTGTGATAAAGGAATGAGATATGTCAGAAGGGACCAAAATGCTCCCTTGGATATGGAGCAGGGAGGGTATAGTAGATGAAAAATTCAATGATACAGTGAATAAAGAAATTACTATCAGAATCAGATTTCTTTAAATTTATATATACTGCACAAAGCAATTTTCAATGGCTATGCAGACTTTATCAAAAACCCTAATCAATTCCTACTTCTATACTCTGATGCCATATAATTCAGTGTTGTTGATTTTTAATGATTTCTAATAGCACTCAAGTACTTTTCCCATGCCACGTACTATTTTAAGTACTTTATGTATATAAACTTATTTAATTCTTAAAGAAAGTGATTATTACTGTTCCCATTTTACACATGAGGAAACTGAGACCCAGAGAGAGATCTGCAGAGCCAGAATTTGAACCCAAACCATCTAGATCTAAAGGGTTTGGGATTAACATATACACGCCTATAAAACAGGTAAACAACAAGGACCTACTGTATGACACAGGGAACTATACTTAACATCTTGTAATAACCTATAATGGAAAAGAATCTGATAAAGAATATATATACATATATACATAACTGAATCACTTTGCTGTACACTTGAAACTAATACAACATTGTAAATCAACTATACTTCAATAAAAAAAAACCTTTAAAAGAAAGTCTACACCACCACTGACTATACCAAACAATAAACATATTCTGTTTAAATGTATCCACCCCTCAAAAAAAGTATACTTAAGAATATATTTGAGAAGTGATATATAAGACCAACAGATTCATGTGTTTTTTTAATGTGAATTCCTATTGTCCATGTATGGTTCAAGGGCAGAATGTGTAGCCAACATGGCACTTGCAGTTACTCGGCTATAACCCTAGGACTGGAGCCAAGAGACGCACCCCAATTTTCTGGAGTGCAAGAGAGTGTCATTCACCCAGCTGGGAAGAGAAAATATACACAGCTACTAGGACCAGCTCCAAAATGGAAAACAGTATGTTTTAAATTATCATTTCTCTAGAGACAACACTTCTTCTCTATTCAAAACTGCTAACAAAAGTTCCCTCTTTTGCCCCTGAGTAATTTAAACAACAATTTGTCGATAGCCAGAGAGTTAGCTGAGCCACACACAACCTCACCTTAACCACCTGCCTCCTCCAACACTCCTTCTGGCAACTGCAGTTGGCAAACATTGATGGCAGTACTGTTCCCAGCTGGCCTAAGGATATGGGGGGCAGGGACGGGGCGGGGATAAAGCTAGGGGCCCTGAATAAACATGGCTTATGGATTTCATCACAGATTCCAAGAAGAGTTCTTTGGATGCTTCATAGTGTTAAAGATGTAATGCCAGAAAGAGAAAGGACAGATTGCTAGAGTAGTGAGATACAGAGCCGTGAGGACAGACTTGGAAACCCACGGGTAAGAGCCAAATACCCATATCCAAAAGCACAGAAGGATTTTTTTATATCCCAAATGATAACTCAATAACATCAACAGCGGAAGTTCTCACCGCCTCCAAGAAATTATTCCTGATCACCAAGGTTACTCTAGATGCCCTCAAAGAACCATGCATTCACTCTTATCCTGGTACATTTCACATTACAGCGTGATCGGCAAGTGCCTGTTGACTTGGTCCCCACGTGAGCTCCGTGACAGCAGACACTGTGTCTTGTCACCATGTATACTCTATGACTGTACTGGACCTGGCACATAACAGACACCCAATAATGTTTTTGAATGAATGAACGATACAGGCCAAACCAGCTGGCATATTCTAAACCCAAACTCATCTCGAGGTCCAAAGATAGCATGAGCTGGAGTCAGCTCCTAAAGAATTCAGGATCACCTAAAGGCAGTTCAGAGCTAGCACAAATCTTTTTTTAAATGGGAGAAGAAAAAGGTGGATGTTTGCCCCATGGTGGTGCTTGTGGAAGGATGTGATAGGATGCTCAGTAATAGAGAAAAATGGAAAACACGGTCAGAAAAAAAGGTGAAAGTAATAATGACAATTCTGATGAAGCTTTCAGTCCACATTAATGGGTTAAGATCTAAAGAGAATACATATACCTGATAATCAGGTGAGATTTTTGCCTCACTTTATTTCTGCTTTATATTCTGCTTTACCTATTTGCCTACATTTTATTTCATGGCTTGTGTACTTTAAACTGAATACCTATTTGGAAATCATTAAAATCTGGATTTAACCGAGTTTGGGTGTGTTCTAGAAAATCAGAGGAAGAGAAAAAAGCAGAAAGTCTAGGCAATATTTTTATACGTGAACAATTTCATCTATATGCCCTTCCCCGAGTAACCACTTATTGTATTTTATCATTTTTAATCTGTTTTTACTTTGCAAGAGTGAAGCCAAATGGTTCTCAGAAATCTTTAACTGACCATTTGTAAAATAATTTCAATCATACATATTGAAGTTTTTATAGGCACAAAATGTAGAACTTCAAAGGACAGGGAAAAAAATGAAGAAAAAAACAAAGACAAAAAAGCATTTACTCCACGGCACACAACATCAGTTAACATAAATACACAAAGACTTGTGTTTTGCTGTCATATTCCAGAGCCTGAAATAACTGGTCAAGCCACATGAACCTATATTCATTTTAACCCTATGAATCGAGAACTATCGTTCATAATGCAGCAGTGCTAAGAGAGCTGTCCGTCCATCACTGGTCACCGTCACCAGTAACAGATACTCACACGTGGGAAAGAAACAATAAAAAAATAAGAGGTTCCTCTGAGTCACTAGAGCATGAAAAACGAGTAGAAGCAAGTATGTTTCAGAGGTATGCATTCGTTCATGCAGATATGCATTAGTTCAATTAACCAATGTTTCTTAAAGTGCTAGCATGCATCAGGCATTGTGTTGGGTTCTGGGGATATAAAATAAAACACTGCTAGTTGCATGGTTCATAATCTACTGAAGGGAGGAAAAGTCTATGGAAAATAATTTGAATACAGCTAAAACAGATATATGTATATACACACACATATAACATATATACATATGTGTGTGTGCATATATATATATATATATATATATATGCACACACACATATATATAACTGTGGTGAGTGGAGTTGAACAGAGGTTTGCTCAGGAAAGATGGAAGAAGCGACACCTCAACTAAATCATAAAAGGCATAAGAACCAGCAAGTGTGTGTGTCTGCTTCTCTTTGTGTGGTATGAGAGTTATGTGGCAGGGGTAAGGGAAGGAAGGAAATGGGAGTACAAGGGGAGGAAGGGCATGAATAAAGATATGAAGGCAAGAGAAAGCAGGTTACATACAAACGGTACAGTAAAACTGAACTTGTGAGGCACGAGTGCTTAGAAATGGAGCATCACAAATGGACAAGGCTGATGGTGAAGGGTCTTTCATGCCATGTTAAGACACTTGGACATTTTCCCATAGGCAATGGAGGGCTCATAAGAGGTTTTAAACAGGAAAGTGAGGTGGTCATAGGTGTGATTCTCAAGTGACTACCTTAAATAATGCAACTCTTGCACAAGTCATTATAGCATCAGGTCAACATACAATAAAGCTTTAAGGTGCAGCAAGACAGTGTTCAGAATGTGAATGTTCTGAGTGGTGAGTAGATTCCTGATGAGGTCCATGGGGTTCAGGGGAATGGATAGAGCCCTGATTAACATAAGGGTTCCTAAAATATGTGTGGAGCAACCCCCATTGCCAGGAATTGGGCACTCTGACACACTGCCAGTGGGATAGTATGTTGGTAAGATGATGGTATTATACAATTTAGAATTACGCAGCAAATCCCTTAAAAACGTTCATACCCTTTGACTTAGTAATTATGCATCTGGAAAGATAACCTATAGAATAATCTAAATTTAGGGAACTGTTTATACCCAGAGATGTTAATCACATCAATTTTACAGTAGCAAATATTTGGGGGAAAAAAGGTCCAACAATAGGAAAATGATTGAATAAACAATAGTGGATTTATTCAATGAACTCATTATAAAATCATTCTAAGCATAATTTTAATAAAACCAAACAAGTTTCCTTTGTAATAAGTAAAAAAAGCAAGATACAAAATTATATATAATATGATCACCTCTAAGAACACAGCTACCTGTATATTAAAAAGTGAGAATTGGTATACATACATAAAAATGCTAGGACAGGGCTTCCCTGGTGGCACAGCGGTTGCGCGTCCGCCTGCCGATGCAGGGGAACCGGGTTCGCGCTCCGGTCTGGGAGGATCCCACATGCCGCGGAGCGGCTGGGCCCGTGAGCCATGGCCGCTGAGCCTGCGCGTCCGGAGCCTGTCCTCCGCAACGGGAGAGGCCACAACAGAGGGAGGCCCGCATACCACAAAAAAAAAAAAAAAAAAAAAAAATGCTAGAACTACTTAATTTTAAGTTATAAGAATATGGGTAGTTTTTTCCTTAATTATAATTTTGTGTCTCCCAGGTTTTCTATAGTGTGTATTTCGTTATTGGCAAATAAAATAATATTTAATTTTAAAAAACACTATTTTGGTTTCTTGATACCACCCAGGATGCTGTAAGCCCCCTATACCCTCTCTCTCTCCCCATGGTTGATTATAACTGAAAGCTCTGGACAAGACACAAAATGCAACTACTTGAAAACTCTAAGAAATAAACAAGAGCAGGTGATTTAGGGAGGGAAGTCAAAACTTAAAGACAGTACAATGGTGGTTTCTAGATTTTACCCCCCTTTTTTACATCCCTGCTTTGACCCAAGGCTGGGCCTGAATCCCAGAACTATACAGTGGGTACAAATGGCAAAAAAAAAAAAAAAAACCTCCAAAAGAAAGCTCTCTCCTTCTCTCCAGAGGACTTGGGAAAGAGACCCCTGCAAACAGGAGGGTATGGAGGGAATCCTTCCTTTTTTTCCCCTCTTCCAGGCTGGCCTGACACCAGTTGCAGTCCCAGCATTGCACTTCTGCCACAGCTATGACTCAAACATTAAGATCTAGAGAGAAAACCCATCTCTTGACTCAAAGGAACTAGGCAAATGAACCCAAGTGGTCTGAAGAATGTGAGGGTATCAGCATTTCTCTTTCTGCCTCTCTCTTCCCCCAAACCTCCCACCCCACTCCACCCCTGTTGCTCTATCCCTAGGGCAGCCCAGATGGGCAGAACTGTGCAATAGCACAGGGAACTAAATTGAAACACTAGCTTTTTTCACCAGAGAAATAGAAAAACAGACCCCTATGAGTCAGAGAGTATTGAGGAAAATCCAATTAGGAAAGATCTGGAGAAGGGGATCAGCTAATGCTGTATATAAACCAACACAAGTCCCAGTCCATCCCTACTGTGCACTTTGTGACACAGACACAAAGAAACCCAACAAAGGTTTTGAGAATTAAGCTGTGATCCAAACCACCAACCGAGTCTGAAATGAAACCCAGTGTGAGGAATGCATGAAGTGGACCCAAAGCAGCACAGCAAAGGGCTGGAAAACAGGACTGACATTGGGAAAACCACCTACTGAAGTGGTACAAACCTAAATGGGTTGACTGCCTGCTGAAACAAAGAAACAAAAGAAATCGACATTCTCAAGGGGACTTTAACAAGACTCAGAGTTGTCAGAAAATAATATTCAAAGAGTCCAGGATATAATCCAAACTCATTCAACATCCAAAACACCAGGAAATTCTGACCAATTCACAAGGAAAACAAACAATAGGGACCAGCCCAAGATGATCTTAAAATTAATAAAGATTTTTTAAAAAGCAATTATAACTGTGGTAAATGTGAACACACTTATGAAATGAATTGAAAGGGAAAGGTCTCCATAGAGATCAAGAAACCATAAAGAGGACTTCCCTGGTGGTGTAGCAGTTAAGAATCTGCCTTCCAATGCAGGGGACACAGGTTCGATCCCTGGTCCAAGAAGATCCCACATGCTGCGGAGCAACTGAGCCCACGCGCCTACAGCCTGTGCTCCACAACAAGAAAACCACTGCAATGAGAAGCACATGCACTGCAATGAAGAGTAGTCCCCTGCTCATAGCAGCTAGAGAAAGCCCGCGTGCAGCAATGGAGACCCAACACAGCCAAAAATAAACAAATTTTTTTAAAAAAGAAAAGAAACCATAAAGAAGAAAGGGCAAGTTTACTAGTTTCTTTCCTCTTCTTTCTTATTTTGAAGTAAGTGCAAACAGTTAAAAATTTTTGAAGCACACACACTAAAAAAACCCTGAAATTTAAAATTTTGAAATTTAAAAATTCAGTGGATTGTCTCAATAACAAAATAGAGATGAAAAGGGAAAGTGTCAGTGAACTTAAGATAAATCAATAGACATTAACCAATCTGAAGAAAAGACAAGGATTTTTTTTAATGAACAGAATCTCAAGGACATGTGGGACAATATCAAAAACGTAAACATTTGTGTCACTGGATTCCTGGAAGGAGAGAATGATAAGGGTGCAGAAAAAAAATATATGAAGAAATAATGGCTGACAGAATCCTAAATTTGGTGAAACATTAATTTACAGATTCATTAAGCCAAGTGAACCTCAAAAAAGATAAACTCAGAACCATATCCAGACACATTGTAATCAAATGGCTGAAAGCAGCCAGAGGAAAAAAGACCATTAAATACAGGGGAGGGTCCAAATGACTGTGGATTTCTCATGAGAAACCATGGCGAGCAGAAGATAATGGAACGACATTGTTAAAATACTAAAGGAAAAGAATTATCAGGCTGGGATTACAGATTCAGTGAAAATACACTTTAGGAATGAAGTCAAAATTAAGGCATTCTCAGACAAAAGAAAGCAAATAGAATTTGTCACAAGCAGACTAATAATAAAAGAAATGCTTAAGGAAGGTCTTCACGTTGAAGGGAAATACAAGGAATGAAGGAAAACCAAGAGAAATAATAACAGGGTAAATAGATTACTTTTCTTCTCAAAGGTTTTAAAAATATGTATGACACATGAAAGCAAAAATTCTAGCACAGTGAGGGTAGGAAGGAGAAAGACGTATATAGTAGACTGCAAAAGTCAGCTATGTATGCTAATTTTTTTAAAACCCTATGTATAAAATAAAGAGATATAGCCAAAAAGCCAATTAATAACATACTAAAATTTCAAATAATACAAAAGAAGCCAAGAAGAAGTACCAGAGAAGGGAAAAAAACAGAAGATAAAAACAGAAAATAATACAATGCGCACCTAAATCCAACTATATCAGTAATTATGTTAAATGCAAATGGTCTAAACACACAAATGAAAAGATTAAGTGTGAGACTAAGCAACAATAGTAACAAAGACCCAACTATATTTTGTCTACAAAACCCCACATTAAATACAAGGATATATGTGAGTTAAAAGTCAAAAGAAATAAAAACGTATCATGCAAATTCCAATCACAAGAAAGCTAGAGTAGCTATATTAATATAAGGCAAAGAAGGTATCAGAACCAAAAAATAAGGATTAAAAGGAACATTTCATGATGACAAAAGCATCAATTCAACAAGGAGACATTTTAAGAAAGAAAACGTATTGTTTTTTATGCGGCTAATGACAGAATACCAAAATACATAAAGCAAAAGCTGATGGAACAAAAAAGAGGAATAGATATATCCATAATTATACTTGGAGACTTCAACACTTCTCAGAAACTCATGGAAAAAGTAGACAGAAAAATCGATAAAAATGTAGGAGAAGTGAACACTACTACCAACCAACTTGACCTGACATTTTTAATTCACTACACCAACAACAGCCAAATGCCTATTCTTTCAAATGAAGAGGAAACATTCATCCTGGGCCACAAAACAAACAAACAAATTTAAAAGAAATTAAATGCTACAAAGTATGTTTTCTGACCACAACAGAATTAAACTAAAAATCAGTAACAGAAAGATAACTGGAAAATGCCCAAATATTTGGAAATTAACCAACACATTTCTAAATAATCCACAGGTCAAAAAAGAAAGTCTCCCGGGGTCTTCCCTGGTGGCGCAGTGGTTGAGAGTCCGCCTGCCGATGTGGGGGGCGCAGGTTCGTGCCCTGGTCTGGGAGGATCCCATATGCCGCAGAGCGGCTGGGCCCGTGGGCCGTGGCCACTGAGCCTGCGTGTCCGGAGCCTGTGCTCCGCAGTGGGAGAGGCCACAGCAGTGGGAGGCCTGTGTACCGCAAAAAAAAAAAAAAAAGAAAAGAAAGTCTCCAGGGAAATTAGAATATCCTTGGAACTAAATAAAAACAAAATGAAATTACAACACATCAAAATTTGTGGGATTCTGGTAAAAAGAAGTGCATTGAGGGTGAATGATATCATTAAATGCTTATATAAGAAAAGAAAGTTCAAAATCATTAATATAAGCTTTCACCTTAAGAAACTAGAAAATGAGCACATTACACCTAAAACAAGCAGAAGAAAGTGAAATAATAAAGGCAAGAGCAAAAATTAATGAAATTGACAACAAAAAACAGTAGCAGAAAAAGAAAAAATAAAAGAAACCAAAAGCCAATTCTCTGAAAAGACCAGTAAAACTGAAAAAACTCTATCAAAGGTGACTCAATGAAGAAGATTTACACAGAATAAAAGAAAAATACAATTACCAATAACAGGAATGAAAGAGATAGTACCACTACAGACCCTACAAACATTAGGAGGATAATAAGGGAACACTATAAACAGCGTATTTGACAACTTAGCTGAAACGGACAATTCCTTGAAAGACACAAACCATCAAACTGAAACAAATAACATGAATAGGCCTACAGCTATTTTGAAAAATTCAATTCACAATTAAAATCCTTCCAACAAAGACAACTCCAGGCCCAGATGGTTTCACTGAGAAATTCTACCAAATAGTCAAGGAAGAAATCATATCAGTGTCACAATACCTCTTTCAGAAAATGGAAGAGGAAAGAACACTTCCCAACTCATTTTATGAGCCTAGCATTACACTGAGACTAAAACCAGACAAAGACATTACAAGAAAACTACAAATATTCTTTATGAATAGAGATTCAAAAATCCTCAAAATATGAGGATATCATATGTATGTATATATATACAAACACACACCATATATATACATATAGTATTTCATAATTAATTGGGGTTCATTCCAGTAATACAAGTCTACTTTAACATTCTAAAAATAAATGTAATTCACCATATTAACAGACTAGTGAAAAAAAAATCTGATTACATCAGTAGATACAGAGAAAAGCATATGACAAAATTTAACAACCATTCATAATTTTTAAAAAATTATGTTAGCAGCATAAAAGGGAATCCTCTTAACCTAATAAAGGGCATCTACGAAAAAAAAAAAAACCCTACAGCTAACATCAAACTTGATAACAGACTGGATGCTTTCCCCTAAAATTGGGGAAAATGTAAAGCTATCTGCTCTTACCATTTCTTTTCAACATTTCAAAGTTCTAACAGGTTCAATAAGATGAAAAAACAAAAGGCATACAAACTGAAAAGAAGCAATAAAACTATTCCTATTTGTAGACAACATGTTTGCCTGTATTTAAAAAAAGAAAAAACCAAGAAATCCTCATAAGCAGCTTCTATAACTAGTAAGTAAATTTTACTAAGACCATAGGAAACAAGTAGAAATGCAAAAATCAGTTATTTCTATAAGTAACAATAAGCAATTAGAAATAAAAAAGGTTTTAAACTACCATTTATAATAGTACTCTCTAAAATATATAGATGATTAAAACTTTAACAATAGGCAGTATCTGCATGCTGAAAATTTACAAAACACTGATGTAAGAGAAATAAAAAAATAAAGGGAGAGATACAACATGCTCATAGACAGAAAGATTCAATATCATTAAGATGTCCATTAATCCCAAATTGATATATAGAAACTGCATTATATAGTCAATACAACTTCTATAAAAATGCCAGGAGAAAAAAATTTTTTTTTTCAATCAAACAAGCTGATTTTAAAATTCATAGGGAAAGGCAAAGCAACCAGCATAGGCAAAACAAGTTTGAAAAAAAAAAGTTGGAGTATTTCCAGTACCTGATTCTAAGGCTTTGTGTAAAGTTATGGTAATCAAGAAAGTGTGGTGTTATCAAAGGACTGACACATGTATCAGTGGAACAGAATGGAGAGACCAGAAGTAAAAGCACACAAATACAATCAATTTTGACAAGCATGCAAAGGTGATTCAATGAAGAAGAATTTTTTCAACAACTGGTACTAGAATAACTGAACATACATATGCCAAAAAAACCCACAAAAAACAAACAAAAAAAACTCTTCCCATATATTCTACACCTTATACAAAAATTAACTGATAATGGATTATAAATCTAAATATAATTCCTAAAACTATAAAACTTTTATGGGAAAACATGGAATTGTTTTCTGACCTTGGGTGAAGCAAATATTTCTGAAATACAGCATTAAAAGTATGACCCAAAAAAGAAATACAGATAAACTGGATTTAAAATTTAAAACATTTTGCTCAGCAAAAGCCTCTGTTAAGAGAATTCAAAGACAAGCCACAGAGTGGGGAAAAACAATTTTTCAAGTCACAAAACTGACAAAGGACTTGTATCCAGAGTATATGAGGAATACTTAACAATAAGAAAGCAAACCTTTTTTCCATGTGCAAGAGGTTTGAACAAGCAATTCACTGTGGAAGACATATAGATAAGCACATGAAAAGGCGCTCAACATTAGTCATTAGAAAAATGCAAAAGAGAACTACAGTGGGGTATTATTACATACCTATTAGAACAGCTAAACTTAAAGAAAATACCAAGTGCTGACAAAGAAGGAGAGCAACAAAGACATTCATACTTTGCTGGTGGGAAGAGTTCAAAATGTTACAGTCACTTCGAAAAAAAGTTTGGCGGTTTCTTATAAAGTTAATTATACACTTACCATACAGTTCAACAATCCCACTCCTAGATGTTTATCCAAAAAAGATAAATACTTAAATTCACATAAAAACTTGTATGTGAACATTTATAGCAGGCTTATTCAAAACTGCCAAAAACTGGAAAGAGCCCAGATGTCTCAACTGGTATATGGGTAAGCAAACTATGGTAAATCCATACAATGGAACATTACTCAATGCAAAGGAAAAACTGATAACACACAACAGCTTAGATGAATCCCAAATGCATTATACTGAGCAAAAAAAGCCCAACTTAAAAGGCTACATATTATTCCATTTATATCACATTCTGAAAAAAGTCAAGTTATAAGGAAGGAGAACAAATCAGTGGTTGCCAGGTGTTGGGGGGCAGGGGGTGGGCTTGACTACAAAGAGGCAGCTTGAGGGAATTTCTAAGAGAAGGAATAGGAATTTCTAAATACAAGGAAGAGAAGTCTGAACCTTGACTGTGCTGATGGTTACACTACCCCATGCAATTTGTCATAATTCACAGAACTACTCGTCAAAAAAGTGACTTTCAACATATGTAAATTTCAAAAATAAATAACTTTTATATCTTCATTAAGTCTCCTGTTGCCTTTTATTCAGCTTCTAAATCTTATAAGAAAATGCAGCACTTTTGGAACAAGACAACTGCACACACATCAAACAATCATAGCGTTCCCTGGTTCATCAATTATAAATATTTCTGTTCCAACTTCTTAGAAAGCAGTGCATCAAAATGTATGTGATAGGTTCGCGCCCCGGTCTGGGAGGATCCCGCGTGCCGCAGAGCGGCTGGGCCCGTGAGCCATGGCCGCTGAGCCTGCGCGTCCGGAGCCTGTCCTCCGCAACGGGAGAGGCCACAGCAGAGGGAGGCCCGCGTACCACAAAAAAAAAAAAAAATGTATGTGATAGTATGACTAGGATCAAGAAGCCTAAATATAAAGACCTGTTTTAAACTTAGTCTGGCTCTGCAAACAGTAATGCTTATTTGTTTACCATTGGAAAGGCAAAGTTAAGATAAATAAAACATTTCAGTAAAAGGGTGAGTGTCATCTAATAGAAACAAGAATTTCAAGCTACTGCCTGTTGTTCAGAACTGAAAAGGGATGACAGAGGAAAAGTCAACGTCATCAGAATTCCTACCCGAACATATCTTACCATGGCCATTCTGCTTTAAGCATTACCTAAGATAACAAAAGCTTCAGAATTTTATCTCCTTTCTACACACATCCATAAGCTTTTGAAATAAACACACACACAAGGGCTTCCCTGGTGGAGCACTGGTTAAGAATCAGCCTGCCATGCAGGGGACACGGGTTTGAGCCCTGGTCCAGGAAGATCCCACATGCCGTGCGTAGAGCAACTAAGCCCATGCACCACAACTACCAAGCCTGCGCTCTAGAGCCCACGAGCCACAACTACTGAGCCCACGTGCCTTGAGCCTGTGCTCTGCAACAAGAGAAGCCACCGCACCACAATGAAGAATAGCCCCCGCTCACCGCAACTAGAAAAAGCCCACTCGCAGCAAGACCCAATGCAGCTAAAAAATAATTAATTTTTAAAAAACACAAAAACTGCTGAGCTAGGTTGATTTAAAAAAAAAATACACAAAAAACTCCAAAAACAAAGACGATACAGCAATTAGACCACTGAAGTTATTACAAAATTGAAACCTTTTTAATATTTTTTTAAAACTAATCCTTTACTATGAGAAGGCTCTTTCAGTTAATCAAATAATTGCTAACTATTCAAAGGAACGTTAATCACTCTGGCACTGACATGAAGTTAGACCTGCAACCCTAGTGGCCCTCAGTAGCGTGGTGCCCGCCTCTCTCCACACCAGGTGTGAACTAGGCCTTTATTTCCACTCTACTTGGAGTGTCCAGGTGTGGGAGCTGCAGAACCAGGAGCCTATCATTTAAAAGGCCAACATAACAATAACAGCCCAGATGAAAGGAAACAACTGCCCACCCTTGCGTAGCCAGGTTTATAACAAAATGTAAGAGGAGGTAAAAAAGTGTAAAACCTAAGATGTTGCTCTGAAGAATGAGATGACAGGAAAACAAAGGCAGGCAAATCAACAGAAGCAGACAGGGAGGTGTGACCCCCTGGAGAAACAGTAGGGATTAGCACATTAGCATTTGCCTTCCTGATTCTAATCACCAGGATTCTCTTCTGCACAGGCTCCAGGGCTGACACTGGGAGACCCTCAGGGCTCAGCTGCAGATTTAGGTTTGGGGAGAACAGAGTTTCTCATTTTCTCTTCCATATTTGCCTCCAGTGGTCAAGATAATAGCTCAGTGTCAAATGTATAAACGAAGAAAGAAATTAATCTCTAATAAGAAATAAGAAGATATAAATACAATACCATTATTATGAATGTCACATACTCGGTGAATGTATTATATACAATGGAATTTCAGGAAAACGAATACTGACCCTGATGTAACATTTTTTGGCTTACTCTAACCTATCCTTTAGCTGTTTTATAATTGGAAGTGTCAGCAAATAAGAATGGAGATGAGCGGTATCCACTCCACACCAGGTCCTCGGCATCCACTACCTCATTCGATCCTCACTACAACATGGTGAAGTAGACGTTATCATCTCTCCCCTATAGATGAGGGAACTGGTCCAGAGAGGTAAAGTTGTTTGCCCAAAATTAAAGAGTTAAGCACTACAGGATAAGATCTAAAACCAAACCCCAAATATGATTGCTTAAGCATGATTTTCTTACCCTAATCTGCCTCCATGAGAGCTAAGGGTACAGGTTCCTCTCTGCCCCATCCCCTTCTAAGCGTACCAGTGGAAGTGTACCATTCCAAGAAGTTGCTTACTTTTCCTTAGTGATCTTTATAGTGACACCAAATGGAGTTCCAGAGGCCTGAACTTGGTTCCATTTTTTCTAGTACCAGGTACAGTGTCTGAATGTGAACTACACAGCACAAATAGAAAGACCCAAATATACACCAAAGAAACTGAAAGAAGTTTTTCCATTTATTCATGTCTTCTTTCTTTCATCAACATTATAGTTTTCAGTGTGTGAGTCTTACACTTCCTTGATTTATTCCTAAGTATTTTATTCTTTTTGATGTATTTTAAATGGTATTGTTCTCTTAATTTCCTTTTTGAATAGTTCATTGTTAGTATATTGAAAAGTAACTAATACAATGTTATGTCAATTATACCTCAATTTAAAAAAAGAAAACAGCAGCTGATTTTTGTATGTTGATTTTGTATCTTGCAACATTACTGAATTTGTTAATTAGTTCTAACAGTTTTTTGTGGAATCCGTAGGGTTTTCAACATATAAGACCACGTGATCTTTAAACAGATAATTTTACTTCTTCCTTTCCAATTTGGATGCCTTTTACTCCTCCCATGTTCATGGATTAGAAGATTTAATATTATTAAAATATCCATACTACCCAAAGTGGTCTACAGATTCAATATGATCTCTTTCAAAATCCAAACAGCATGTTTTTACAGAAATGGGGGGAAAAAAATCCTAAAATTCATATGGAACCTTTTTACAAAGGACTCCAGATAGCCAAAACAATCTTGAGAAAGAAGAACAAAGCTGAAGGCATCACACTGCTCCATCTCAAATTACAGTGATTCTGAACAACATGGGTTCAAACTGTACAGGTCCACTTATACAAGGATTTTTTTTCAATAATAATTACTACATGATACACAGTTGGTTGAATCCACGGATGTGAACCATATGTATACAGAGGGCCAACTATAAGTTATACTAAGATTTTGGACTGCACAGAGGGTCAGCACCCCTAACCCCTGCATTGTTCAAGGGTCAAGTTTATGTTACAAAGACATAATAATTACAACAGTAAGGTACTGGCATAAAAACAGACACATAGACCAATGGAACAGAATAGAGAGCCCAGAAATAAATCCAGGCATATATGTCAACTGCTCTTAGACAAGGGTGACAAAAACACACAATGTGGAAAGGACAGTCTCTGCAACACATGGCGTTGGGAAAGGATAGTCTCTGCAACAAATGGTGTCAGAAAAACAAAAAGAATGAAATTAGATCCTTATATCATACACAAAAATCAAATGAAAAATTAACGATTTAAACATAACACCTGAAACTGTAAAATTGTTTCAAGAAAACATAGGGGAAAAACTTTATGACATTGGTCTAGGCAATGCTTTCTTGGATATGACACCAAAAACACAAGCAATAAAAGCAAAAATAGACAAGTGGCACGACATCAAATTTAAAAGCTTCTGCATAAAAAGCCAACCAATGGAATGGGAGAAAATATTTGCAAATCCTATATCTGATAAGGGGTTAATATCTAAAATATATAAAGAACTCCTACAACTCAATAGTAAAAAAAAAAATCCAATTAATAAATGGGCAAAGGACTTGAATAAATATTTCTCTACAGACAACATACAAATGACAAACAGGTATATGAAAAGATGTTCAGCATCACGGATCATGATGGAAATGCAAGTCAAAACCATAATGAGATATCTTCTCCTACCTATTAGGATAGCTATTATCAAAAAACAAAAGATAACAAGTGTTGGCAAGAATGCAGAGATATCGGATGCTATTGTATGATATTGGTAGAAATGTAAAATGGTGTAGCCATATGGAAAACCATACGGAATTTCCTCAAAAAGTTAAACACAGAACTACCATATGATCCAGCAACCCACTTCTTGGTATATAGCCAAAAGAATTGAAATAAGGATCTCAAAGAGACCTGCCCTCCCTTGCTCAACTGCAACATCAATCACAATAACCAAGACATAGAAGCAACCAAAGTGCCCACTGAGAGATGACAGGATAAAGAAAATGTGATACACACACACACACACACACACACACACACACACACACACAATGGACTATTACTCAGCCTTAAAGAAGAAGGAAATCCTGCTATATACAGCAACATGGATGAACCTGGAGGACATCATGCAAAGTGAAATAAGCCACACTTAGAAAGACAAATATTGCATGATTCCACTCAGTGGTTGCCAGGGGCTGGGGCAGGGGGACATAGGGAGTTGCTATTTGATAGGTATGAAGTGTCAGTTACATAAGATAAATCAGTTCTAGAGACCTGCTGTACCACATTGTGCCCACAGTTAACGATACTGTACTGTAGACTTAAAATTTTGCTAAGAGGGTAGATCTCATGTTAAGTGTTTTTAACCACAATAGTAAAAAGAAATGAGAAGTTATGCCTTCTTGAACACTCATGCAAACAGTACGGAAAAAAAAAAAAAATAGAAGGAGCACAGACTTCAGTATCAGAGAGAACTGAGTTGAAAATCCAGCTCAGCCACTTTCTAGGCATTTAAATCTTTCTTAGGCTAGGCTCTCTTACCAGTAAAATGGAAATTATAACACTTCTCTCGGGATGGCCCTCAGGATTAAAGTATACTATATGCAAATACCTGCCAGAGTACCTGGCACACAAGGAGTGAGCAGTATTAGCATCCTTCCTTTATAGGGTATAATTATCCTGAATGTCTTCATAATTTACGAAAATGCTCGTGCAAGTGACCCTGAATATGAATCTAATGCAAAAAGAATACGGAAACTGAGACTAATCAAAGTGAACTGAGTCAAGATAACAAGTAACGCCTAACTGCTGCCTTTATAAACACTCTTTCAGGCAGAGCCCTCAGAAGCTAGCTGGTTGGCCCCAAGTCTTTCCTCTCCAGCCTGCCACTTCGACTCCGGCCCATAAATGGTGCAAAGCAGTTCCCCATCAGCCAGCTGCTTGGCCTCCCACATGAAAAGGAGCACTCACCATCCAGTTCAGACTCCGCTGTGCCAGCCCTACCTCTGAGTTCCACAACATTTCAGCAGCAATGGGCCCCTGCTGCAGGCTGCCCTTCCAATGAAAAAAAGGGATGGCAGGGAGAAACCTTTCTTTTTGAAACCTGCTACACATGTGCTGTGCCTCTTCCTCTGCTACTCACGAATTATACTGATTCCAGCCTCACTCAGTGGATAAGAAAGGAGGCAGGAAACGCTTGAGGGCTTCCCTCCTTCCCTCCCTCGGTCCTTCATTCCTACCTGCCTTCTAACACTGAGGGAGCAAAGTACTTTGCTCAGTGCAAACCTTACAGTGTATTTCGCCTGCCTGTAGTGGGACAGGATGTTTTGAAGATGTAACGATGGCCGTGTGCTTAGTAATTTAATGTTGGATCACTCTTTTCAAAGAAGGGAGAAGGAAAGGAAGAAAATTCAAATCCTTGGGAGGAATACGTAGAAGTGACGGCCCTATTATCCTCTTAAAGAGTTTTTATCTCTCTTACAAGGGGATTAGAGTTACTGCCATTAGCGTTTGGTAATGCCCTAATGACTAAATTAAGTCAGTCGAAAGAAAGAGGTTAAAATTCAACAATAATTATGAAAATACTAACAATTTTATTATAATAATAAACGTGGGGTTTTCCTCCCCTGCTGATTAGTTCTAAATATACGTGCTTTAATAAAATGCTAAAAATTATGAGTAATATAATTGAAAATACTCACTACCACTCACGACGTTCATATAAAATGTACCGGATATACGCATTTCGCTTTTAGGGAAAAAGTTGTTGTTATAATTCTGAGAACGCACAGTTAGTTCTTACAATTAAAAATATTACCTTTCATAATGTTGGCCTTACAGTCTAATTGCTTCACAACAAATTCATCTACATTTTTATTTACCCAGGTGCTACCTATATCTAAATCTAAATGTCATATTATAAAATTTCAAAGTATAATTATGTGCATGTATTTAAAAACAATGTTGAAAGAAAGCATTATCTCAAGATCCTTTATTTATTCCTATAATCATAAAAAAATTGTGTCAAACAGAAGTATTGAATACTAAGTGTTTCAACAGCTAAAATATTAGAAAAAGTGATTTTAATCAATGTGTATAAAATTACATGCCTACATGTACAGCTCAGCATGAAATGTCTCATTAGAAAAAAATGTTTAGTTTCACAGTGTTGAAAAATTAGGTTTTACCTTTAAAAAGAAAAGCTGCATGCTACTGTATTATGCCAATTGATATTGATAACAAGTTCAAGTCTCCATTATGATACAGTTTTCTCCCAATATGGAGTCTGAGAGCAGTCCCTTTCAATCCACAAAGACAATATGATCATATCAAATCTATAATGTCAACAGGTTTATGATCACAAACACTTGATGAGCTGAACATTGTACCTACCCTTCAATAACGCTTGCAGTGTGACAGGACCTGGTGGTTACCATAGCGATCATGTGGCAGCTTCTGATTTATTACCTTGTTCCCCGGGACTGTGATGGCTCCTTGGCTATACCTTCAGCAGCTATTTCAGATTTGAGAGCTACACTTTGATAAATGTCCACTATCTGAAAGATATACTCAGCAGACGGTAACCTTGGAGAGCAGTGCTTTAAATGCAAATTGCCAGCTTTGCCTTGCTCTTAGACTATGAAAGAGTGATTCCAAAGCCATGAAAAGGGGTGACCTCCGCCCCCTGACACATGAATTCATCTCCTTAGGGACTGTCATTTTCAGGGATACCACCCAGTGAATAGTTAAGCAGTCTGAAATAGAAGATGAGGCAATAAATTCTGCTGAGGCTAGCCCAAGTCGCACATTGATTATAAAAGCAGGCATGCGTCTAAGCAATTAGTGAGGCATTCAGTTATGTGGCGGCAAATGTTCAATGTATTTAGAAAGTTATCACCACCGGTCAATAAATTATGTCATTTCATCTCAACTAATTGACACAGCTAACGCTTTCACACGGAGCCCTGAAAAGAGCATTTCAGGGAATAAATCTCCCAGCCGGGTGTCCATTTGCCAATGCTTCCTAGTTATACATGCCAAAGGATGATGAGTTCTTATAAAAACTACCAGGTTTTATCTGATTTTTGCTTTAGGAAAACACACCATACACAACACCAGTGATTTGTCACAGGAGTTTGTCACGCAATGAGGTAGTACGGAGATGTCAGCTGTTGCCACTACACGTGTGACTTAACATCCTAGGAAGATTATGATATATATCATTTCATTCCCTTACATTGTTTCTGTCTATTCTTTCATTTGACTGCATGGCAATAAAATACTAAGAGAATATGGCCTTTTAAGCTTATCAAGCTCATAAGCACCATACACTAATTTGTGTATTAGCAAGTCCCACACGGTAACCAAGTTACGGATTCTGCCATCTAAATCCCTTGCTTTGACAGGAAGCATATTGTTTTTAGGATAAATAAAACAATCTCCACAATCATTTATGTTCAGTTCTTAGAGCTCTGTTTGCAGAAATCTTTTGTAAGGATGAAAACACACACAGCATTTTCACAGCATAATAGATCAGCAGAAATGGAGACCAGTTTACTTTCTCTTTTGCAGGACTGATATAAAAGCCTAACCGTGGCCAAGTATGTATTCTTCCTGACTCACAAAACCCAGAGGTGAGAATGTGTTTCCCATTTTCTGCTTTGTTGATTCATCAAATCTGTACAATTCCTGTCTGTGCAATACATTAATGGGCTCCCCATAAATCATGGCTGACCTAACCAAAGAATTACTTAATACTGTCTTATTTTGTTTTATTGGTAGATAGCGTAGAGAGGAAGATCAAATAAGTCAAAAGACCTCCCCTTTTCAAATAACTGTATTCACAGAATAGCTTCAAGAACTACCTTCAAATTTCAAATCATATATACTAGTTTAAGGGTTTTTGGGGGGGATGGGCAGAAATTGATTGCCTTGGATTAGCTACTTGATTTTGTACTGGGTAAAGAAAACTCAGTAGATTACAGAAAACTCTCCACCCACCCACTCTGCCCCCCCAGCTCTTTATAGCAAATGGTTACATGTCAGTGAGCAGAGCAAGCTATTTAATTGAATCTGACCTGTCTGTCCCCACAGCTAGAAATTCACAGGTACCTTGCATATGAGACCAGTTGGGGATTAGTATCTTTTTACTGCAAATCAGATACACCAGAGGGAGAATTCATATAATAAGGTATTAAGAAGTCACAAGATACCAGCAGCCAGAATGAAATATTTCATTACTCTAGAAAACTGTATCCATGTATTTGGTATTAAGAAGTCCCAAAGTTAGAGAGGAATTCTTATGTAAATATAAAAATCATAGCAGTTCTCCTGTGAACAGCAATAAATTAGGCAAATGCATAATTTGCAAAGCCGGCTTGACCTCACCTGTGTAAACACTGAACTAGTATTTTCTTATAGGTCTCAACTCTGCTAATGTCCTGGAAACTATGGCAATCGCCCCAACATTTCCAGAAACTCCTCGACCAAAACCATTTTCCAGGTCCTAGTCCTCATCAGTAATACAGCAGCTCCACCTCCACACCCACAACCAGAACCTGCTCTCTAAGGAACAGGACAAGGAACACACAATTGGTTTTTACAGCACCTCTTTATCCTGTTTTCTTTCCCCTCTACCTCTCTAACACCTCGAGCATAGTGAGCACATGTGATTACAAGCAAAATGGAATGCAAAACTACCAATCCCTTCCTGCCATCTAATTCTGAACCAATCAGATCATCACCCATCCAGACCCAACGCTAGAAAAGGAAGAAAAAAAAGTGTTGACAGAGGTCCCCAGTCTTCAACACCTGCTTCAGCAACTCTTGCAAATTCTATCAATTTACTTCCCTTACCTACATAGCCCACCAGGAGTTAACAACTGTCAGCCAGGCAAGAGTCATTCCGGCCCAGAGGTCAGCAATCTTACTAAATCCCTATGCCACCACTGGGACAAAGTAATGCCCACACTGTTCACTGCAAGTCAAGGGGGAAGATGATTGAAGAGAGAAAGAGACAAGCCAGAGGGAAAATGAAAAGAGTAGGAACTGGATGGGAGCAAGTGGTAGAGAGAAGACCTGCAAATATGTTCTCACCTAGACTGTTCCTACCTTTCTTCTTAGAGTTCACCAGTCAAGAAAGCATTTGGTATAATTAAATAACCACTGCAATTGGGAAACTCCTCTAAGACAGAGCACAAGCTTCCATTTTTGTAACTGATGTCATTCTACTGTGAATACACGGCCCACACCCAGAAGGACTGGTGTAGTCATCCTTTGGCATTTTGTAGACAAGTGCTAAAATTTTGCAAGTACGAAACATATTGACATTTATTTTTATAATGGCAATGCTCCAAAAGAGAATGAACCGTCTTTCATTTTAATGAACAGAATTAGGCTGGAGCAAATGCACATGATACAGCTTCTCATTTTTAACCTCATTTATGTATGCTAAATACATATTAAACAATCTTTCTACCGTTAAGTCTCAGCTATGCAATTACAGGTTCATGTCCCTTCTGTTTGTGTTTGTTCATATCTGACAGAGAAGCCACGATCACTGAGTTTGGTGTAAAGATCATAATAGTAGATACAGAGGCCTAGTGACCATTTTCAAACACACCATAAAGTGAAGAAAAGTGATGTTTGCCTCATTTGTTAAGATAAAACTTTTACTTCACAATGCACAAAACTTCACTTATCTCCAGAGAAAACCTCTATGAAGTCAAAACTACAATGAGGTACCACCTCACCCTGGTCAGAATGGCCATCATTAAAAAGTCTACAAATAACAAATGCTGGACAGGGTGTGGAGAAAAGGGAACCCTCCTACACTGTTGGTGGGAATGTAAGCTGGTACAGCCACTATGGAAAGTAGTATGGAGATTCCTCAGAAAACTAAAAATAGAATTACCATATGATCCAGCAATCCCACTCCTGGGAATACACCCCGACAAAACTGTAACTCAAAAAGATACATGCACCCCTATGTTCATAGCAGCACTGTTCACAATAGCCAAAACATGGAAACAACCTAAATGCCCATCGACAGATGAATGGAAAAAGAAGATGTGGTTTATGTATACAATAGAATACTACTCAGCCATAAAAAAGAACGAAATAATGCCATTTGCAGCAACATGGATGCAGCTAGAGATTATCATACTAAGTGAAGTCAGAAAGATAAATACCATATGATATTACTTATATGTGGAATCTAAAATATGGCACAAACGAACCTATCTACAAAACAGTAACAGACTCACAGCATAGAGATCAGACTTGTGGTTGCCCAGGGAGAAGGGGGGAGGGAGAGGGATGGACTGGTAATTTGGGGTTGGTAGATGCAAACTATTAAATTTAGAATGGATAAACAAGGTCCTAATGTACAGCACAGGGAACTATATTCAATATCCTATGATAAACCATAATGGAAAAGAATATAAAAAAAAACATATATGTGTATAACTGAGTAATTTGCTGCACAGCAGAGACTGGCACAACGTTATAAGCCAACTATACTTCAGTAAAAAAATAAATTAAAAGAGAAAGCCTCTATGATTATATGCAAGAAAACAACTTGCTCTGTGCTCATACTGTCCAGAAATTTATTTTTGAAAGTAGCATATAACAAGAGAGACAGGTCTAAAGATAATGGGATAGTAAAGGCAAACAGCCGCAGCACTGACAAGCAGTTCTAGGCCTGTGGTTATTTAACCTGGGGAAGCAGATTCAACCTGAGAAGAGCCATCTGTGTGAGGGGGATTAGATGTGCTCTTGATGGCACCAGGTATCAAACTAGCAGCAGTGAGCAGAGTTTAGGCAAACAAATGACAACTTAAAATAAGGAAACTTTCTATTTTGAAAAATCAGCATTATTTAAAGATGGAAAGAGCTTTGTAGATTACTGTGTAAGCATAATCCAGAAAGCTGAGAAGGAGGTTATAGAGAAAATTCAAGCTTAAGAAAAACGACTCCAAAACATTTCAGGTCCTTTTAGATAGACTATGATATCTGATTACCGGAAATGTTATTAACCAAGAATAGAAAAATTATATACTCAACTCTGAAACACTCTAAGGACTAATTAGCTACCCAGTTACTTGCTGCCAATGCCAACTGGCCAACTACAAAATTTAAATTATTAATGTTTATTTCCTTTTTTCTAAAAATAAGGTTTCAATCAAAGTAGGGTAAAGCAACAAAAAATAGGGTAAGCAAATGAACCAATAAAATGCTCTAAACCTTCAATATGGCACCAAACACAGCTCAAATATTTCATTTCTGTTTCCTTCTCCTAATCCCAACGCCATTTTCCACTGGCAGAGAAGATGGAACAGAAACAGGCTGAATAGACACAACAGAAGAATTGGTTCTGATCTCTCCAATCAACAACAAGCCACTTTTGGGCCCCTTCAGCTGACATCACAAATCACTTTAATATAATGTAATTTTCTGCAGTTCCCATATAAACAATCCTTTAAGTGGTGGGCTGAGTGAGGAAGTGCTTGAGGAATCAGTATTTTCTCACTGGTGTTTCACAGTTATATGCTTCCTGTGACAATTTCTGAATATTCTACTTACTGACATGTATGATACTTACTTGTTAGCTGTTCTGTGGTAGAGAAGCTGGACTACACATAGCTTTAAGTTCCATTCCAAACCCAAGAGTCTATAAGCTCATGCAACTTGGAAATTAAAGCTGAATCAAACTGCAAACAATATACCCACTCTGAAGAATTTTTAAATACTTATCTTTTTCCTCTCCCCAGGAAAGCTAAGAGTGCTATAACTATTCACTTTTCAATATTTATTGAGCACCTATTATGTGCTAGACATTATTTCTGTATGCCCAGTTCCTAGAACGAACTAAAGAAAGCCAATGTCCTGATGAGCTTATATTCTAGGGACACATTTAAACAGTTCAAAAGTATTTGTGTCTGTGACAATGTTTCTGGCTAAGATTAACATCTGAATCAGTAGACTGAGTAAAGCAGATTGCCATCCCAAATATCAGTGGGCCTCATATAATCTGTTGAAGGCTGAGTAAGAAATAAAGTACTTGAACTATAAAAAAAACTCAAACCATTATAAACCATTTATATAGAAAGGCTACACAATGTATATATGTATATATGTGTGTGTATATATATATATATATATATATACTTCATACATAAATCATGTGTAAAATATGAACCCAGAAGTTGAAAAATACAGCAAAATTCTATGTTAATAAATTAATAGATTATACACAAAATGGATTAGAAAGATATATAACCAAATACCCAAAAGCTAAAGAGCATTATTCCAAAGTCCATACACATGGACCCATCAGGCACAGACTATGTGATCAGGGACAGCTTCCTGTGAATGCTTTTCTGTTTATTATGAGCCTTTAATCATCAGGTACACACTGGGTGCCTAACAGTTATTAGCTCTACTACTTTTCATTCATTATGCTTACTATGTGCAAGTTACTATGGGAGTATATAAAGATAAAAGACATGGTCCCATGTTCAAGGGACATAAAGTATGCTAGCCAAGATTAGATACATTCACAAATACAGAAATCAAAATACAGTAATGAAAAAGAATACCATAAGATAGGAAGTTTGATAGTAGTGGACAGTGCAAAACTGTTGGAAAAGTTAGTGGCAGATTCTAGAGAGCATGAATGCTAGGCTAAGGCTAAGCTGCGTAGTGTTCAAGGCACGGTCTCTGATGTTTGAATCAGAGCCCAGGGCCGAGAGTAAAGAGAACCGAGACCACAGACAGGACCCAGCCCCATGTGCAACGGGCAGGACCAGGTAACGATAGCAGAGCTCATATGGGTTTTCCCCCAAGAAAGGCAGAACATGGGTCCAAGTGTCTGGCATCAGAGAACAGGTCTAGATACACAAGATACAGGTCCTAGTCAGGGAGGATGAAGGCAGACACAGCCTGGGTCCTGGAAGACCTGGGCAGAGGTTCTGACATGATGAGATAAGGCAGACATAGCTACTGACACTAGGTTCCAAGTCTGTTCACAAGAGAACCCAGTGAGTGGAACCCAGACTTTGTAAACAGCAGGACAAGAATCATGGCTAATTTTATGCTTAGCCAGTCAAGATAATTGCCTGGGTTTCTGAAATTCCCTCTAAGAGATTCCTCTCAGAGACTGAGATGAGAATAAGCCTGCAAGCAAGAGCTAAGGAGTCTCAGCTATAGAGCTGCGAAGACTGGAATTAGAGGAAGCCAGGAATCCAGACGCGTCCTTTCAGCTGACCCGAAGGAACTCTTCATCTTCTGATATAGTGAAGGACAAAACTACTATATATTTAATGTGGGACATTAGTAAATACAAGATGATAGAATTTTCCTCCAACAACTATGTGATTTAAATTCATACGAAATTCAGAGCAAAACTCAGTATCTTCCTCTAAAACATGCAGTCTTAGAGAGTTACTAAAAGATGTGTGGCCTGGCCTTCTAAGAAAAATATGTGTGCTTATTTCATGGAGAAATTAAATATAGAAAGAATGACCTTGAGCAAGTAACTTAGTATCACCAAATCTTCTGTAAATTGAACATGATGATAGGCTCATTATGAGCACTAAATGAGATACTAAGGGAAGAGCTCACTCAGGTACATATTATCATACCTTTTACTGCAGTACTTCATTAAATATTCTGTGCCACCAATTGTAAAATTATTATAAGAAGAAAATAATCTAAAAGAAATAATATACTATAAGAGGGAAGAAAAGAAAAAGACTGTCAATTAACCATAATGCATCACTGATTTTAAGATATATCCTGATTTCAGAGATTTTTTTAATGTGGAAAAATGTGTGGTTTAGCATTAAAGAAAAAATGATACTAACTAAAAGTAATTAAATTAGCAGCTTTCTTTAAATACAGGACCATACCTGAAGGGAAATTATCCATGCTTATAGTGAAGATTACTCACTCAACTTAATCAGAGGACAGAACTACATCATGATGCAATGTCAATTTCAGCAGCACAAAAAGTACTATATCGGCCTTGAAAGGGATCTTGGAGAATAGCCTTCTTGCCCGGCCCCGGATTTTGTACCTTCCAGATTCCCATCCCCTAAGAGACAATTATTCCCATTGTTACAATCTGCATGTGTTTGTTTTTCCTCCCAGTTAAGAAAGTACAGCTGTGCTCTACAAGCTTTTAAGCACCAAACTATGTTACTGGCTTCTAAATTCTAGCTCTGTGCCTGTCTGATGAATCAATTAATGAATGACTCTTCAAGATACCTGAAACAACCAGCACAACCAGCTTAAGACAACCATCAAGACTGGTCTGGAAATAGTAGGATGTAAAAGCAGGGCATAAAGGCAACAAATACCTTAATTCACACTTCTCAACCCCAGTTTCTAGGGCTGAATTGAATCCCCCGAAAACCTATTTTGAAGCCCAAACCCCCAATGTCATGGTACTGAAATGGGGCCTTCGGGAGGTAACTAGGGTTCAATGAGGTCATGGAGGGTGAGGACTTCATGATGGGATTAGTAGCTTTATAAGGAGAAGACAGATCTCTCTGTGCCAAGTGAGGACACTGAGAGAAGGCAGCGATCTACAAGCTACGAAGAGCACTCTCTTAAGGAATGGAATCTACAGGTACCTCCAAAGACACGGAGGAAAAGGAAATATTTGTAGAACAAAACCCTAGACAAATCATCAAATGTGAGTAGTGGGTTGGGGCTTCCTCCCTGAATGACAGCATCAAGGTAAACAAATGTGGTCCACAACTGAATTGTATTTAAAACATCTATCAGGTCATTGGATGAGGGCATGTAAAAATTAAGACACTGTTAACAACTAGAAAATACTTCAATATTCCTCTCAGGCCATCACATAAAGTGAACACAAGATGGCCCCAGTCTCTCTAACAAGCAAAATCTAAGGGTATGTAATCTGCGAGCATATGTGTTTGGAGATGGGGTTATACAGAGGTGAAGTCCTGAGTTATTGGCAAACAGGAATCGCCAAGATGTTTCTTATTGCCAACGTGGGTAACAAAAGAACTATAAGTTCTCATTTCCCGTGTGCTTAACTATATGCCAGGTACCGTACGAGTGTTGAACATGTAAAATATAGTATCTCATTTAATTCTCACAATAATCTTTTGCTCCCCATTTCTAATATGCTAGTTACCAAGTCTTGAGGATCACAGCACTTACGTTTCTGGTTAGCCATTTGTCCCCTCCATCCCCTCTCTGCCACTACATTAACTTAGGCCCTCATCACCTTTAACTTAAACTGCTCAATGTATTTTCTTACTAAATTCCTACTCTCAAGTCTCAGCCCTCTCCTGACTCATTCCCCACACCACTGGAGCACTTATCCTTATAAGAAGCAAGTTCATCATTCTCTCCAGTGCCACAGGTTCTAAACCCTTAGCACGGCACAGCATGAGAGGCTCTATGTGATACAGTCCCCGTCTGCCTTTGGATACTTGTCTACTGCCCCCTTCCAACCATGTACGCTAGGCTGCAGCCATGTCACGTTCCCACTGTATCTTCAGTACCCTACACGTGCCATGCTGGTTCACCCCTCCATGCCTCCTGAAAACTCTTACAAATCCTACAAGACTCAACTCAAGCCTCATCTCCTCCTCTGAAAACTTCTATGACACAAACCCTCCCCCTCCAGCAACTGCCACCCACCAAGAATGGCAACCAGAAAGGACACATTTCCGCTTCATGCTCCCACAGTGCATGGCCCATTCTCTGGAAGTCTGCTGGGAGTGTGGGGTGTCTAACAGGAGCTCCTGGATGCCCACCCAAAGGGCATGCTTTAAACTCAGTGAATTTCACCACAATCCAGGGTATGGATTCCATCAGTGACAGGCAATGTTGCTCAGACTACAGAAGCTAAATCACACTCACTAACCAACCAAAGACTTAATGATATAAAGAGAAAGTCTTCAGCCCGGCTGCTAATCAGGACACAAAATTAAGTAAAATAAAAATATAACGTGAAATGACAGCGTCAACAAATTTCTTGTCTTTATTACATCTAACTGACCTTCACTGGGTTCTGATCCTATTCATGGCCACAGCATGTCTTATTTTTATAGCTTCACTGAAGCAACATAGATGATGTCTTTCTTTGTCTGCCCTGCCTTGGGAGACAGTTTTCCAAAAGCCCAATCCTTATATTCCTTTGCCTTCTCATTTTAATCATCCAAAAGACATACTTTCGCCACATCACGCCAGGAAATGAGTAACTATGCTAACTGCACCTAAGAAAATATGCAAAGTACTAACATTTCTGAAGCCAAGAAGGATTTTTAACACATTGTCTTTATCTGATTTCCCTCCTAAAAATAAAAATTGAGTGACTGTGTACCAGGAAGTTTATTTTTAGTGGGTAAATATATATATGTATATACGTTCCACTCTACTCCAGCTCTTCCTAATTTCTTCCAAGAAACTATGTACTCATATGAAGCTAGTTATTATGTTTATTGAAAATAAACAAAGTCAGCATTTCAGCAGTCATACACGAGTGTCTATTTCTTTCCCCTGAGCTGTGTATAATACCCCAATATTTCAAAATATCTTGGGTTAACCCTGGGGTTTATTATCTGCTTATTGCCACTAAGCTTTGATTTCTATCACCAAAAAAAAATTACTTGAAAATTTTAATGACACATTTAGATGCTCCATTATCAAGTTACCCTAGTGTACAATTCTTTTGGCTAACAGTATAGACAGTGCTGGATAAATCCATTTTTCTAACCAGTATGTAAATGAAGGTATCAATTACCTCAAAATTTCAGACAATGCTGTTGTAGGGAAAAAAAATTAAAGAAAGAAAGGAAGAGAGAGGCACATTAAATTCTAACAAATGGGATATGGGAAAGCTTCATCAGATAGAGATTAACAATTGCCTCAAAATCATAGCATGGCATTGTTATTTGGATAATGTTAACCATGGGTAGACAACACAGTATACAAAGGCTGTTCTGAATTTTAAAATCTACTGACTCTGCTAATTCACATACAATACACTGACCACTAGCACCCCACAGATTGTGGTCAAATATCCAGCAAGCCAGCTGGGCCAGGAACAGATCTGAGAACATCTGGGAAGCCAACAGTAGGCAACAACATGGTTCCTGCATACCAAAGTTACCCAAATATGCTTTCTTCCAACTCTTTGGCATTGGAAGAAAATAACATAGCACTGGATAATATCTTAAATAGGCATACAAGCAGGGAATCATCTTAAAAATTTTATCCCTCAATATTTTAAACAGTCAGTGCCTTAGAGAGCCAACAACAGTGAGGACACAGATCTTTCCACCTTGCCTCTTAAAGGAGGGTTGTGGTCAAGAGGGGATTAATATTCCTTCCCTAAGTAGTCTGGTTACCTCAATTTCTTAAGATTACCAATAACGAAACATGGAAATGCATTCTTAGGGAGTTGAGAGATCTAAATTCTTTCTCACTTGGTAACGCTGGGTAACTCATTTTTTTAGACATGAGTTTTTTCATCATTAGAGAAAGAGGTATAACTTATTCTAAGAGTCTCTCCAGTGTATACAAAGAGCTTAGAATTTACTAAGCACTAGACTTCCACATTTTTTCACAAAATAATTAGGATAAAAATACAGATTTTTATGTATGTATTACCTGTTTCCTAGAAGACTGAACTCTAGCCAGCCCATATAAATGACGATCACTACTTTTCCTTGGAACTCTCCACAGGAGACTCCATAATCTTTCCTAGCAATAAGCTCACATACTTAAGAGAAGCAGCAGCTAAACAGAATGTTGTACAAATTGACCAAAATAAATGCATAGATGGAACCCTGGATGGCACAAATCACAAGAAATGCCATTTTAACATTTGGGGTGGGAAGCAGAGAAAATGCATCAGCTCACAATGAAGATTCAAAGTATTGAACCTGTCCTATAGCTGAATCACTACACAGACAGGAACAGAAGGCAAAATCCTGACTTTGGTCTCCTCTTCATTATTATTGCTCTAAAAGCACCATTTCCCAAACAGTGCTCTATGAGATATTCACAGATGCTCTGCTGGAAAAGGAGCTCCCACGGCCCTCATGGCTGAGTGAAACAGTTAATTAAATAGGTTTCTCTGCCACTGGACTTTTCAGAGCCCTGGAATGTGAATATAGATCCTGTATCTCCCAGAGAGGAATAAAGAATGTATCATTACCCTGCCTTTTCCTTCCCTTACCCCTGCCCTCTCAAGGAATACCTATTAACACTTCTTAAAAGGGAAGAACACTCTCACCTACTAGAATACAAAATAAAATCTTGATGTCTGCTTTCTGTCAAATTCCCACCAGCCCATCTATTTCCCCATATGCAAAATTTAAATTCTCCTACAGGTTACTTATCATCAAGGAAACACTGGACATTAGTGCATATATTGGGGCTGGCCAAGAAGTTCAACAGAAAAAACCCAAACGAACTTTTTGGCCAGCCCCAATATAGTGCTTGAATGAAAAAAAAGAACCCTCTCTTTCACTATATTGCCCACACCTTTTCCAGAGCATGTCAAAATTACTGCATTAAGAATGAGATTGGGACTTCCCTGGTGGCGCAGTGGTTGAGAGTCCGCCTGCCGATGCAGGGGACACGGGTTCGTGCCCCGGTCCGGGAAGATCCCACATGCCGTGGAGCGGCTGGGCCCGTGAGCCATGGCCGCTGAGCCTGCACGTCCGGAGCCTGTGCTCCGCAACGGGACAGGCCACAACAGTGAGAGGTCCGCGTACCAAAAAATAAATAAATAATGAGATTGAATTTAACATTATTTCAAGCTTTTTTGGGGGGGGGAAGCTGATGACATAAATATACTACTATGATACTGTGATACTCATGCTTCAAAAATTATACTCAACCATCTACTTATTTCTCTCCTCACCACCAGACACAGACACACACAGACACACACACACACACACACAGTCATACAATTTTATGATAAAATAACTCAGGAACAGAAAAGCAGCACAATCACAGTGTTACTCCAACAGCTTCTCTTTATACAACCCGCAGCTTAAGGGAAGGTCAATGGCATACAAAAAGCAATGACTTTGAAATGTATGTCATGAAACAGAGCCATCTATCAATATGCCTGACAAGAAGAACGTGAGAGTCCATTTCAGTTGGCCAGAATGACTGCTGTACCTCACATTCAGAGGCAGTAAGCCAAGATGGAATGAGTATTACCAAGTTGTTATGGTAACTAAATTGTGGCTGGTTCCATAAAACATTAGCCTTCCATGGCAGGGACCGTGTTTAAAATTCAACGTGAGTCAGGGTCCCTGCTCCAAATGAGGCAGCAGTGGGCACCTTCACCTACAATAAGCCACTCCAAGAGCAAACCTCACTTGAGCAGAGTAGCAGCCACCATCCAGGCGAGCTCAGCTGCCCCATGCCCAAGGCTTTCACTCATTAACTCTCAACCCTGTGACACCCCAACCTAAATGACAATCTTCCCCACCTGACTTCACCAATAAATAAGAACCATCCAGAAAGGGAAACAAAACAAACCAACAGACCAAAGGACACAGTAACTACAGCTGAAAGCAAAAATCTCAGATAGAACAGGGGTCCAATATCATCAGCACATATGGAAGTGCATTTCAGACTGAGGCTCTGGAGTCAGAGATTCAGTCTGAATATTGACCCTGTTACTGACTACCTACGTGACCTGGAAAAAGCACCCTCGTTTCACCTAAGCCTGTCTGTACAAATGAGATAACTGTGGAACTGCATAATGGTTAGAAGTGTGAGAACAAACAGCATGGATTGTTACCCTCTGTCTGTGGCCAACTAGCTGTGTGACTTCAGACAAGTTACTTAACTTCTCCAAGCCTCAGTGCCTTCAGCTGTAAAATAAGGATAACACTACCTACCCCTTACGGTGGTCATGAAGGTTAAAGATGACCTGACTGGAACACAGTAGGAACTTAATACATGTTAGCTATTGCTGTCATTCTGGTGGTGAGAGCTATGACCACTTACAGTAGGCAGTACAATGGTGCCCTAAAGATGGGCACATCCTAATCGCTGGAACTGAAACGGAGCAGGACCCTATGGTCCTTGTCCCACACGTCCTCCACCTGCCTTTTGTCTGTGGAAAAACTTTAGCCAAAGAATAAATTTAATCAGAGAAGTGAGAAAATGCAGAAACAAAGGAAAACAGTCAAACAGCACAAAATAATAATAGTTTAGTCATTAAGCACAGTCAAGGACCTTTAGTTCCTCCTCAAGGGCTGTAGATCATATTCTGAGCCATATCCTGTGGGCTGTCTTGTAGATACCGAAACCCCCAGCAGGTGGAAGAAGTTAACTACATGATGGCCAGACTGTAGCCATGACTTAAGCTGCCACAATTCCGAGAATGGGCCTCAAGGAAATGGGAACAAACCGACTCTGGAACTGAAGATTAACTGTACTTAAAACAATCAAGGTGACGCTGGTCAGATCATCGCATGACCAATTTCAAGATGACTGTCAGAGCCAACTGTGCTGTTTCTGCATGTAGCCCCCCTCCCTTCAGCAATAAAAGCTCTTCCCCACTGATTGGGGTGGGGGGAGGAGTCGGCCTTTGCACAAGACTCCGCCCTCTCTCCTGGCCTTGCCGGTTGCCAGCATACAAAGTAAAGCGACTTTCCTTTCCACCAACCTTGCCTGTTTATTGGCTTTAGAGCAGCGAGCAGCCCAACCCCACTTCCAGTTACAGAATCTGTGGCTGTGTTACCCTACATGTCAATAGGAACTTTGTAGATGTGATTATATAAAGGGTCTTGAGATGAGGAGATTAGCCTGGATTACCCAGGTAGATCTGATGTAATCACAAGGGTCCTTGTAAGGGAGAGGAAAGCCGGAGAGCCAGGGGTCAGAGGAGATGTGAGGACAAAAGCGGAGGTAGAGAGAGAGATTTGAAGATGACATGCTGCTGGCTTTGAAAACGGAGGAGGGGGCCGTGAGCCAAGAAATGTGCCCAAGCTTCAGAAGCTGAAAAAGGCAAGAAAACAGATTTTCCCCTAGAGGCTCCAAAAGGAACACAACCCTGCTGGCACCTTGATTTGAGGAATTTTGACATCCAGACTGTAAAAAAAAAAAAAAAAAAAAAAAAAAAAAAAAAGTTGTGACCTTTTCAATTTATAACTGTAACAAATTGGTTATGTTGTTTTAAGCTACTACATTGCTGGTAATTTGTTACAGCAGCAATAGGATACTAATATACTACCTTATCAAGATATTAAATGGGAAAGTATGTACAAAATGCATCGCACAGAACAGGCTCTGAATACGTGATGGCTGTTGAATTCTACTGGACAGACGCCAGTGACCAGAAGGACTCCATGACCCTCAGAGAAACCACAGTCATGTAGTTTTCCATTGCAGCTAATGTCTGTTACCTGTAGCAAACTGTATGCCTCCCACCACATATCAAACAGTTACAGATAGATATCATCCTCTAACCATTCATTCTCAGATAATTGCACCTGAAATAGTCCAGATAACTAAATGAACCAGAAATGGAGGTGCCATCAACAAAGAAGCTTCTGAACTTTGAAGATGAGCAAACCTAGACAGGAATATCATTAGCCCAAGGGCGGTCCTGTAACTCAAAGCAGAAAAAACCCATAGTGCTCTGAAAAGAAATAACAAAAAAGCATGTCTACTTGCCTCAGGTCAGGTCTAAGACTACTGAGCCTACAAATCTGATGGCATCCATGACAGGAACCTCCAGATGACCACTGAGAAGGGCTGAGACATAGAAATTCAAGAGCCTGCAGCCACAGTTAATAAAACACAAAATTGGGAGGATCAATAAAATATAGGTTTCTCCTCTCTCTTGTTCCAGTAATGCCCAGTGTGGATGGAGTGTTGGAGTGTTGCAATCACTTTTGGCACATGTCTGCCAGTACATGGAGGGGTGTGTTGACTTCATTCCACCTCCTCTGCGAGGGGCTTGAATTCCTGCTGCTGGATGTTGCAGACCTACAGGAGAGGAGGCTTTAATCTAGAGGACTATACAGAGTGATTAGGGCAATCTTAGGAATAACACTGCCAAATCACATGCGGGAAGGTGGACGGAAGATCTGCAGTGAAGAGACAGGAAAGGGAAAAGAATACAGCAGAGAAACGTGGGGACAGAGAACACATGATAGAATTAACTGATTATTCCATTTGGGAAATTCGTAGGCAAATCAGGGCTGTTACTTTTGTATGTGCCTTCATATACCACCCTAAAAATAGGCTTTTTTTTTTAAATCATATATGACCTAGGGTCTCGGCAGTGGGACGTTCTTCTTGATGATTATGGAGGGTCAGGGAACAACCTGATCACTTTCTGAACACACAGAACAATTTCTGATTTGATATTTGTTTTTCAAGGCTATATCTATATTTCCACCCTTACGTTTATATTCTGCAGGTTCATGTCTTTCAAACAAGAAAACAATAAAAAGGTTAGAAGAAATGAAATTATCCCAAGCTCCTACTCCAATGGAGAGACAAAATATGAGATTAAAAAAAAAAAAGTCACAAACAAGAAGATGAAGCCCCAAAGGAACACCTTAGATGAGATTATATCCTTCTTCTGCTCGAATTTGCATTTGCCTATTATCTTCTGGACATGAAGATGTGGCATGGGATTCCAGCTGAGGGCAAGTGATGGGTGGAATATACTCACGGAAGGTCAGAGTTTTCAAACTGTGCTCTAGGGATCTCCCAGGATCCTTGGGTGGGGTGTGTATGTGGAAGGGAGGGTGGGGAACTGGAACCCTGCCCCTATCCATGCTGCAGAATGAACTTTCGTTTTACATTTTGGGTTTCTTGAAGGAAAAAAGTGCTTAAAAATATCTAATTTAATCCAACTATCTCACTTCACCAACAAACATGGAGAACTGAAGACAGGGTAACAAATCAGCCCAGGACAGTCGGGTTGATGCCTGATGACCCAGTGTAATTTTGAATTGCAGCTCCATAAAATGACAATAAATTATATACTCACCCAAGCTGGAGAAGTTACAGATCTGCCTGAGGTCCCACATTCCTGTGTGGTTCAGCCAGTACCAGATCATGGCTTGTAGGATTATTCCTACTACTCAGACCTAGCCTCTTATCAGAAAGAGAATTTATTTATTTGCTTTTTGTTTTTGTTTCACTGACAGGGGAAAGAATTCCATTATAACCTAATAGCAGGCATGGAAAAAATTTAAATGGTCACTGGGCATTTTTTCTTATTTTATTCTACACTGATTCTTTGCCTTAGATATTAATCAAACACCATAGAGCCTGTTTGTATGACCCTTTTGAAAAAGTTATGTTAGACTTCTGGAATTTTTTTTTTTCAGTATTTCTGACTTAAACTGAGGTATAAAAACTGTCTAGAAATGAACCGGAGATGTGTACTAGAGGGAATTCCCAGTATAAACAGGGTCCTTATTTCTAGATTTTCTATTTTACTTGTTTTTGAATAATGCAAATAACAACACAAAAATTAGGAAGTTGAACGCAAAATCTGCATTCTTTTTTCATATGAAATGTGAGGTTTCACAGCAATTTTCTACTTGTTTCCATAAACCAGCCCCATGAAACTTAGGGCATGTATTTACCATCTTTTCCCATCTGTGAGTTGATAAACGTGTCCAGGTGTGTTCCATAACAACTCTTTATGGCCGACACCCCTGACCTGCCATGGGGGTCACTATCATTGCTTTTCAGAGTGAGACCGCATCCATTTATAGATTCTTTCTTATTTTGTGTCTCTCTGAAAAAGGTGTTGCCTTTTCCCCCAACCCTTAGGACCAAGTCCCATTCGGGCCATTAACATCCAAACAGAACTTCTTGCTAGCTAGAGGAAAGAGACTTCTGAAACTCACTCGAGATGAGATGATGCATTGCCCTACAAATGCTGACCCAGCCACGTCACCTCAGCATAGCCATGCTGCCTCCATACCCAGAGGCATGCCTGGAAAATGCAAATGCAGACAGAAAAGAACAGGAATTATGACAAGCCCCTTATCAGTATACGTACTCAGAACAACATTGTATGCTTCCGGGTTCCAAGCAATATGTAAGTTGTTTACGTGAGAAAATCCTGTCAACCTCTACTATTTGACTAATGCTCATATGAAACCTTACTGGTGACAGAAGAAATAGTAAACAGTAGAAGCAGACAACAAGCACTGGAACAGCAATGAGAAAAGCTAGGGCATAGCTTCCAGTACACCTGGGATTAGAACAATGTTGTTTTCTCAGATCTTGCAGCCTTAAAAAATATTTATTGCATGTGCTCAGTGTAATAGATGCCTAACTGAGATATGACTTCCTATTGTAACTGAGACTGAACTGTAAGTAGGAAGATGAATAGATTATTTCACCTTGGCAACTGCATTACTTTTCAATGTCCTCATTTAAATGCAAAGATCGGGAAGCAAACAGACCTGTACTCCTGTCTCCACTGCAACACTCAGCTGCTGTGCAATCTCTATCCTCCCTGGGCCTCAATGAGGTGAACTTTTATCCTACTAACTTTGCAGAATTACGTATGTTGAGGGCTTTGAGAAATATCTAAAGCCATATACAACTATCTGACTTTAAAGGACCAGAGATAGACTGCACACTCTTTTCTACACACTCTTTTCTAAGGACCAGGAAATTGTCCCTATGACAAACTGATGATGTCGCCAAAAAGGCAGGTTGTGCTCTTGGCCTTCTGAGCCTCAGGACACCTGAAGACTTGGAGAGAAAAGGTTAATGCACGAAAGGAAACATGGAGATCAGGGGATTCTACAGCAGGGATGAGGAGGGGAGGAAATGCCAAATCAATTTTCTTGCCTAAACACAATCAAATGTTCCTATATTCCTCCCAAAGTACGGCCATTTCAAAAACTGAGGCAGATACAACTTTAACCTTGTCAGGATGGTTTCCTCAAAGGACTATTTTGTTGGGGGGGAAAAAAACCATTCAGGGCTGCATACTTTTAGAATTATTCCTCCCCAGTCATTTGTTTGGCATGAAAACCTGATCTGCTTTATGTAATTAGCTGATTAAAAGGGGTATTTGATTGAGCCCTAGCTATACAAAGTGATCTTGAGCTGATTGAAGGACACATTCAAACTCTTCGATTGACAGTGTTTGTGTTGGGGATAATATATCTTTACTCAAGGAGAAGATTAACATTCCTATTTGAACAATTTCAACACCTATGATAATGCACTTATTCATTCCAGAGGCGGGTTTTATTAGTCGCTTTTGAGAATGAAAAAAAACACAGCGATACTTTAAATCATACACTCCTTAGAAGAAATGGGTAAATTATCCACAATGATTATTTGCAGTGAGAATGGAAACAAAAATTATCATACTTGATCCATTGATGATGTATAGAAGGAAGAGACTGCATCACGTAACTAAAATTCACCATCACTATTGACTTTTGCAGCCTATGTCAAGATGAGACACACTGACTCCAAACACAGGCAGAAAAGAAGTGGTTTGCAGAAGGATATATTTTTTCCTTCCATTCATGCCTCCCTAATAAAACAAGCAGATAATGCTTTTTTTCCCTTCAACTGTCATTACTAATTTTAAAATATGTATGGCTTCCCCCAATGTTACAGAAGTATAATTAAAGTCCTACCACGGTTGAGAATGCCCCAGAAGTAATGAGTAATAGAATCCTTGCCCCATTACCTTAGCAACTATATGCCTTTCTTGATTAATCATAGATGTCAATTCAAAACTCTAGACATTAGTGGAACTGGGTTCTAATTCCACTCTACCACTAACGACTGTTCTGAATCCAAATAAACCACTGAACTTTACTCCAAGCCTCAATTTAGTTACATGTAAATTGGGGCAAATACATGTACCACGTACCTTCCAAATTTAAAACCATCATATGCTAAAGTACTTCAGAATAAAGCAAAAGGACTACATAAATAAAACTGCAACAAATACCAAATAGGTATTTCCTATTAACATTAAATCGCCATAGGAAGAGTAAAATATCCTTCTGTAGTCCTCCTGGAGATTTTCTATAAACCCATTTGTAGAAAGAGGAAATGACTTATTGTATCTCATGTACTTTAAATGATACCATTTTTAACTTGTTTTTAACTCAAGTAGAAAATAGAATTTGAGCACTTTGTCATCAGGCCTTAGGGACTCTTCTATCACCTCTCAGAGATGGCCTGACCCTGGCCATAGGCTCTTTTAATTTACCCCCCATTGACACAGCTAGCTATCATGGAGACCCAGCACTTGATCAAATCAATCAGGCCCTCGAGCAAAATAAAACCACTTTGAACAGGCAGCGAATGAATCTGGTTTAAAAGTCAGATAAACTTATGAAAAAAAAAAAAAAGACAGTTGGCTGGAATAGCATGCAACTGCACCTCCTTATACATAAAGTTAATCAGTCAGCAGTAAATTGTTAGAACTTTACCATTTGGTCTGATCATTTTGCAGCTTCCAAAGCCTCCCCCTCTGGCATACAGCTGTGAACTCTGTTTCTACTAGAAACAGACCCTGGAAGTTCAAAGCTTTCATCCCCCTGTATTTTATCCTCTCTCGGTCCAGCAAAGCTTTAATACCTGTGTAAAAACAGACTCTACACTAGTTGGCTACACATACAAGAAATAAAAATCCATATAACTAGGATTCTAACCATAAAACCGTTTGCCCACATGGTATTCCCATCATGCCCAAAGACACAAACATGTTTGGAGGTTGAAATGTAAATGGGATTATTTATTTGCTGAGCATGACAGGAGGAAAAATAAAATGTAGTGCTACAGTCCTCACAATTAGAACTCAGTCAATTTATTGTCCACTGTCAAGGTGCTGAATTTCAATCTGTTCTTTCAATGTAACACACACACACACACACACACACACACAATGCACCAAGAAGAAAAAAAAAAAAGGCTGAGCATGAAGCATATAACACAAATTCTATTACACAGAAAGCAAGGAAGACATAATGAAATCTTTTTCTGTCTACAAGGTCATCCTTCTAATTCACGGAATTCATTTAATCCTGAGGTCCAATTCAATGTGTCCTCTTCTACAAATAAATCCATACAGGTTCCTAACAAGAGCTTTGATAGGGGGTTCAGAATGCAAATGAGAAAAGCAACCATAACATAGCCACTGGTAAATTGCTTTTGCAGGGGGGTAAGTACCACAAAAGACGCATTTTTCCATTTTAAGTAACTTTTAGAGGGCAATAAACTGCTGTATCCAAAAAATTAAACTCTAAGCAAAAAGTGAAACTAATAACATGTGCTAGAGGTTAATTTTCAAGGGCTTGGATCTATAATTTACCACCCACTTCTTCATTAGCGGCACCAACTCGTCATTAAAAACTTCTCTAGACTGTGCCTTCCTTTGGGACTCGTGATTCATGTGACTGGGAGAGTAGCAACTATTCATCATTCAGTCTTTAGTAACTGCTCATCAAAAAGGACCAAGGTCTGACTTCACCTTTGTATCACATGTGACAGATTTTATGAGAAGCTACAAACATTTAAAAGTCCTGCTGTTTAGATTAATCTGATGAAACAGAACATCTCAATAATCATTGTAAAGTCAGTGAAATAAAACCACCCCTCCCACCAAAACAACTGTCATGGTTATTACCTTAAAATCTTGCTACAGTAATAGGGACATAATTCAAAACACTCCTCAAAACAGCAAAGAAAACATAATTATCAATTAATAAAATGGTAGATATCCTACGAAGTGTCAGTCTATCCTTCCATCTTACAAAAATATTGTTTGATTTTTTCACTAACAGAGAGACAAATGATATATATGTCTTGGTATACAGGAGTTCTCCTACTGTCAGAATGCTTTTGTTTGTGAAATGCTTTGTGTTCACTCACTACTACTACATACACGTTTACCAGCTGAAGCATAAATCTGTGTCTCATTCTTTTCTGAGAAAAAGTTATTACATTTAAGTGGTTACTATCAGCTGAACTGTAATACCTAAGTATGATACGTGAGGGATTTTCAAGTGAATATTCGAACACACAGTTCTGTGGTTATCCACATTTCACTGATAGTTACTCGGCCTTAAAAGGCCGGCAGAAGTCATGTCAAACCCTTACACCCTTTTGGTGCCCCAGGCTTCAGCTCACATTTCTCTGGATCAATTGAGTCATAGCAGGGGGGGGGGGGCGGTGGGGGGGGAGCTCTTTCAATCTCAAACATTCCCCGTTTTCTGTTGACTGCCTCACATAATGACTCTACCTTTGCTTGTATCAGGACACAATAATGCTGACTGTGGAGTCGGATTTCAATATCCTCACCCAAATTAGCCTGATCCCAGTCAAGGTCCCACACACTACTGGCCACGCTACGATTCATTTTTGCTTCCTACCATATCTCATTTTCTAATGACCCTTCCTCAGGCAGGTAAACAAGACAACCTCAGATTTCAAGACATATTTAAAATTCAGCTCATGGCTTTGGCCTTTATTATGAACTTAAAATAAATACACGCTGCAACTGAATTTAAGGATCCTTTCAATTGCAACACTGCCAAGTTCTTGCTGGACATCGAGTCTTTATTCTTCATAAAATCAAAATGCAGAGTAAATGTACACTTAATTATTGTATACTTACTATAACAGCTGGGTTCATTAGCAACAATAGCCCACCTAATTCTCACATCAGTTCTGCAACAGGTGCTATTATCATGCCCACTTTGCAGATAAAGAAACTGAGACATGGAGAAGCTACATAATTTGTCCATGCTCACACAACCTATAAGAAGTGTTAACATATTGTGAAGACTCAGCTCTTAGATGACACTTCGCATGGCTTCTGCACCAAACAATGTTATATTAAGATGTTATAATTCTGATATCTGCTTTCAAAGGGAATTATACAAATGGCTTCCCTGTTTAACACTCTTCAAGGATCACTGATACTTGCAGAATGAAGTACGAACTCCTTGATCTAGAATTTATACACTTTCTGGGTTGCCTACCCTTCCACCTTCATCACGAGGCACCTGTCCCTGAAACATAATTTTGCTTGTGGGGACTGACTGTTCCCTAACTTTTCACGTTCCCTATGTCTTTGTACACTTGCAGACTCACATTCTGAAACATCCTCCTCCATTGTGTCCATCTGGCGGGTTCCCACTCATCTTTCATGACTCACTTCAAGTATCTTCTCTCTGGGCATTTGTCCCTGAGGCCCAGCCAGCAGGCAGAACGGTCACTCCCACTTCTGCTTTCCCAGGCCCCCTCTTCATACGTCTAGTACAGCTATGAAAGTTTCATACTAAAACTGTTTGTCTCTCACCAGCAGTGACCTCCTTAAGAGTGACTATTTTCTCTGTCATCCTTTCAGCAGTACACATGCTTCAAAAATTAAGCAAAGGAAAGAATGTATAAGTGGCATTATTGGAGTTGAACAACAAACATCGCCTACATACAAGCTCTGGAATTCTAGGACTTTGTGGCTGGCAAGACTGAACACCTAGGAAGATGTGATCTACAGAGAGTCATTTCCATGTCTTAAGAGGAGTTCTTTAAAAAATACTCAACATGGGGCTTCCCTGGTGGCACAGTGGTTGAGAGTCCGCCTGCTGATGCAGGGGATACGGGTTCGTGCCCCGGTCCGGGAGGATCCCACGTGCCGCGGAGCTGCTGGGCCCGTGAGCCATGGCCGCTGAGCCTGCGCGTCCGGAGCCTGTGCTCCTCAACGGGAGAGGCCACAACAGTGAGAGGCCCGCGTACCGCAAAAAAAAAAAACACTCAACATGGGGGACTTCCCTGGTGGTGCAGTGGTTAAGAATCCGCCTGCCAGTGCAGGGGACACGGGTTCAATCCCTGGTCTGGTAAGATCCCACGGGCCACAGAGCAACTAAGCCCGTGAGCCACAACTACCGAGCCTGCGCTCTAGAGCCTTCAAGCCACAACTACTGAGCCCACGTGCCACAACTACTGAAGCCCGCACACCCTAGGGCCCACATGCCACAACTACTAAGCCCACGTGCTGCAACTACTGAAGCCGTGCACCTAGGGCCTATGCTTCACAACAAGAGAAGCCACCGCAGAATGAGAAGCCCACGCACTGCAACAAAGAGTAGCCCCCGCTCGCCGCAACTATAGAAAACCCACACGTGACTACGAAGACCCAACTCAGCCAAAAAAATAATAAAAAATACTCAACATGGAAATCTCATTGTACAGAAACTATACCTGTTAGCATAGGTCCAAAGTGGAAAGAGCATGACACTTGTAAGGCCCTACGAATAGCTCAGCTTGGCTGGAATGGGAGGTGAAGATGGTCAGATGAAAGAAGAGGCAGGGCCAGATCCTAGAGGTCCACGTGCCATGGAACAGATTGAATTCTGCTTGAATACTTTACTAGCCTTCGTGGTTCAAATGCCACTTCCTCCATCAAGCACTCTGTAGTTTCCCCATCCGGAGGAAGCCTTCCCCTCCTTCATCTGCTCTTCTCCATGGATACTTGCACTTGTCTACAGAACTTGCCACCTTTTCCTCTGCACAAGTCTTAGCTGCTGGACATTAACTCATTAAGGGCAAAGTCTATGTCCTTCTTCCTGACACTTACTCCCAGAACACAGTCCAGAGCCCAGTACATTGTGGTGTGAAAAATCAGGCATTCTCTAGGTTCTGAAACTACTTTTAATATGTATATATTTCAACTAAAATTCAGTAGAGTCTACAAGCATTACAACAAATTTATGATTATGCATCATAGCAATTACAGGATAGAGTTCAAGTAACAAAATTTCTCTCTGGAATTCCCAATATGCTAGATCTTCACTTGGGCACAAAACTTTGCATAAATAGCTATCTTGTTATTGATTACATAGACATGAGGTCTCAACACAGACTCCTGTCTAGAGTAAGTTGTAAAGCTGTTTGATTCACAATCACGTCAAAAGCTTAGAAAAGGTTTCAAATGCATCATACTGAAAATGTTGGTGAAGAAAAGTATTGTGTTATGGGTAGGGGCAATGTGGTTGTGGGGATAAAGAGGACATTTATGTCCTTAGTGAGTAAAAAAGGTTAGATTCACACATTAGGTCACAAACCACAGCTCAAAACCTACCAATTTTCTAGAAGAAGAGGGAAAAACAATAACACAGCCACATAGGGGCCAGGCAGAGTCAGACTCACTCTCCCAGCACATGGACATCAAAGGAATCAACAGGAAAACTGATGTTCCTGAAAATTCAGCTACAGATCAAGGACAGTGTAAGATGCACGCTCGAAGTTAGCATTTCAATTTGAATCAGAGCTAGTATCATCATGCTGAAACATTTCACTGAAAGCATAACCTTCAAATGTGATCATTTCATAATCATGGAATCTACTACAAGGACCCAGCATCATAACAAAACAAATACTACCTTTTTAGTGTGAACGGCCGCCCTTTATTCTAAAGTATGCTGTATACTTTGTGGCTTATTTTGTGGGAAGATTTCCTTATGTAGACTTTGCCCTGGATTCTGCCATGAGAAGAGACAGAACATGGATACTTCTTTGTCACTTAAAAAAGTTAATGTAATTAAATGGTTGACAATGAGGTACACGGATGAGCCCAAAGGTACCCAGCCTTTGCGTGGTGAGACATTAACCCCAGACGCCACCTCCCTTAAAGCCATACAAACTGTAGAGACTTGGGATATAGGGGAAGGATTCCTGGCAGCCAGAAGGAAGAGGCAATCCTGCTGCCACATTCACAGAATCATCCTGTGGTATTTCCTCCCCACCAACCCTGCTAGAAGGAAGGAGGAACAGGAGGCAGCTGCTCAGTAATAAATAGCAACAAGAACCAATGAACATTTGTACAGTACTCTAGAGTTTGAGTCCCGTCACATACATTACCTTAATCTGAATCATGGTGAACCGAGGTCCACAGTCAGCCAAGCTGGCCAGAGCCATCATCAACCACTGTAAGGTCCATAAAGGCAACGGACACGCATACAAAGAAATCAGCAAAGTTTCAAGTATTAGGACGGTAACAGCTACAAAGCTTCCTTCTAAAGAACTCTTCCTCCCACAATTAATTCAAACACCATAAGGTCATCCGGTTAAAACATCAATATTTTCTATTCCTTTTACAGGCCCACAATCCCTAAGTGCAATTCATAATCCAAAAAGCTCTGAAAATCCAAAGGTTTCTCATAACTGAACTTGAAGTAAAATAAGGTTATAGTCTTTATCTCACTGTATTAGTTTTCTGTCAGTGCTGTAATAAGTTACCACGAATGTAGTGGCTTAAAACACAAATTTATTGTCTTACATTTCTGGAGTTCAGAGGTCCAACAGGGGTCTCACTGAGCTAAAATCAGACCATCAGCAGGATGGCATTCCTGTCTGGAGGCTCTAGATGACTATCTGTTTCCTTGCCTTTTGCAGCTCCTAGAGGCCATCTGCATTTCTTCACCCATGGCCCCTTCCTCCATCTGCAAAGGCAGCAAGGTAGCATCTCTCTGTTTCCACCACCACATCTCCTCCTCCCACTACAGCTGGGAAAGGTTCTCTCCTTTCAAGGACCCTTGTGATTACACTGGGCTCACCCAGACAATCTAGGATCATGCCCTCATCTCTAAGTCTTTAAACCTCAGTCACAAATGCAAAGTCCCCTTTGGCCATGAAAGGCGACATATTCACAGGTTCTGGGGATTGGTATGTGGACATTTTAGGAAGAGGACATTATTCTGTCTACTACTCCTACCTACTCTGAATATTCATAGATTTTCTTACAGAAATAGTCATATGTTTGACCAAGAGAAGCTGCTCCAGGCCACACTGGGATTGTACATGACACGCACGCGCGCGCACACACACGCGCACACACACACACACACACACACACACACACACACACACTCTACTGTCTTTCTAAAATATGAAGAAGTCCAAATTCTGAAATATTTCTTATCCCTAGGGTTTCAGGTAAGATTGTGACCTATACCATGATGTATCTGTACTACTGATCTCTTCCTCACCAGGGCCTTTTCTGTCCACCCCTTCTAAAGAAGGAATTGCTCTTCTAATAGGTCAGATACAAAAACAATGACCAGACTTTAATTATTAGTGAGCAGGGTCACCATGCTTTAAAGAGCACAAAACCAGGGTCTAGTCCTTCTCTCTTTCTACTTCCTATTTATATGGCTGTTAAGAGGGGTCCTAATTTCAACTTAGGACATGACCATTCCTTTCTCTTCTTGACTTAATTCCCAAATTACAGCTAGACCAGAGCATATGAAGACTAAAAATATATATTTGGACTCAAGCCTAGAGTACATGCTCCAAACCACCTTTTTCCAAAGAGCCCTGCAGCAAGGGTAATTGGCACCAGCTCAGGCTATTAATAAAGTGGTATTCTGATCACCATTTGGTTGCCACTGCCTGCATTTACCTTCCCTGGGGTCCCTGCACAGGGACAGAGGTAATTGGCAGAACAGATTCAGGTATGTCTGGGACTCTAACATACTACTATTTAAACTCCACCTCAATCCTTAAAATATACAATTAGCAAGCACAAATATCAGGAAATTTACTTGAAGTTCATAAAATGCATTTCCATTCTGGCAGGGAAATTTTATATATATATATATATATATATATACATATATATATTTCCAAAGTATGATACAGACATTTGCCCTATAGGGAATACATTGAACAGACATTCCTAGCTAGTTAGCTAAAAAGGAAAGAGCTATAGGTAATGGCATAATTTCTAATGCAACTTCCGGTGACATTACTGAGAGGTTATCTGCTGTAGGCAGAAGAGCCTTTGTGGTTACTGAAGCCACATATAGGAGACTTTCAAAAGAGCATTAGCATTCATTAACAGTGTAGAGCTCAGGATAACTCTCAATTATGGTAACATAATTTAACTGGATCTTGTGTTGAGTACAGCCTAATCATAATAAATTGTAGAGTCTAGCTATAAATAATCAGCTGAACACTCTGAAAAATTTAAAAAAAATTTATAATTAAGCACATTCCAACTTTCTCTAGGGCAAGGACCTTGTCTTACTCATTTCTGTACCCCTGTTATCCTCATCACAGCAGAGAAGGCAATTAATATATATATCTATACACTTTTTGTTAAAAATCATGTTTACTTCACAGGGTAAATTAAAGCCATGCCAAATGTTCAAAGGACATAAAACAAGCACACAAGATGAACACATTATCCAACAAAAACAAAAGCCTGCTTAGCAGAGGACATCTACAAAAACACTCCCAGACTCTACACACATCTGCCATATAGCCTTTTCACCGGCAACTAAGAGTAGCTTAATTTCCACATATTTCACAAAGAACAGAAAAACCAGACCAGACGTGTTGCTTACCCTCAGTTCTAAAGGTAGTTCTTACTACACACTGTGCTCAAACATAAAAATATCAAGAAGAAATAGTGACTTCATTATCTTTCTCCTGAGGCTTCTGATGCAACTCATTTGTGATGTCCTAAAAACTAAACTCTGAATGTCTACTTATTGGTTTTCCTAAGTCCTCCCAGGTGATGCTTGTTCAAATAGCAAATGTACATGCCATGGACCCAAAAAAAAAAAAAAAATCAATTTCAATTCCCAGAGAGCATGATATTGGTACAGGTCAGTGAACACCATCACTGTTTTACACCAAGATAACCTTGGATCTGAAAAAATTCTCGGGGGCAAAAGAATCCTATTTGTAACCCTACCTAACAAATTAAATAGCAAAAGTACTAAAACCTTATGCTCCAAACCTGAAGACTAACAGCTCATTTATGAAAATCTAATAATTACACCAATCTAAACGCTCAAAAACCTTACTTCTTAGTGTTCTCCAAGTGCCTAGTACCTACTTAATATATATTAAAGATTCAATCACCCTTAAAATTTTTATGGGATGATAATTTATGTAGATAAAATCAAACAGGTCCATGATAAAAGTGAGGTTATTGTCTTTTTTTGGTTTTCTAATCCATACCATTTTGTATGTACCAAAATTTTACGTATATAGAATCTATTCTACCTACAATAATATCCAATTTTTAGATTCCCTTAAACTTGTAATGTAACAATGAGAAAAACAGATCGATACATAAAACCCAGAACCATGCTTAAGGAGGGAAGCCTAACAATATACACCAAAGACCGGAAGTGCAGAATCATGAAGAATGGCTACATTAGGTAATATTACCAGGGCCTCATTTGGAGCATATTCTATCTTGGGAACTTTTATCTTACCTAGTTCAGAAGATAACAGAAGAAAAGCTTCTATGGTAATGAAAGCCTAAATTTTAAAGGCCTGTGTGTTTGGGGGTAGGGGGAGCTCTTTGGGGGAATAACCTGAAAGTAAACTATGATACTAGCTCAAAGTTTACCCAAGCATGGCTACAGCACATCCCAGTCCTCAATCTCCAGCCCCTACTTTCTCTCAAAATTCCAAAACTGTTGAGTTTTTAAACAGATACTTTGCCAAATGGAAGCGCTGAGATTAAGTTCCAGGTTTGTAACCAATGGAAGAAGAGACATTATACCTTCTGCCCTCATCTAACTATGGATAATGTCCACAAAAGATTCATTCTGAGGAGTAAAAGCTTAAAAGAAAGCTAGGATGCCAGAAATTCACTGTGGTAAATTCAGATTTAAACAGCATCCTGTCAGCTAGAATTCTATTAACTGGCACTTCTACCTACCTATAGAACAATGATAACTAGTTATTGATATGTGTAATAACAACCCTGAGGCAGTTTAAGGTTTTTGTAGTGCTGCTGCATGACAAATTACTCCAAAATTTAGCAGTTTCAAACATTTAGTAACTCATGCAGTTCCTATGGGTTATGAATTCAGAAGCGGCTTAGCTAGTTGGTTCTGGCTTATGGTCTCTCAAGAGGATACAGTCAGTGTGTTGTTAACAAGGACTGCAGTCATCTGAAGACTTCACCAGGGCTGAAGGACTCTCTTCCAAGGTGGCTCCTTCATGTGGCTGGTAAACTGGTGCTGGCTGTCAGCAGAAGGCCTCACTTCCTTGCCACTGGAATCTCTATGGCCTGCTTGAGTGTCCTCACAACATGGCAGGTGGCTTCTCCCAGAGTGAGTCACCCAAGAGAGCAAGGCAAAAGTGACAATGTCTTTTATGACTTCACTTCACAAGTCATACACCATCACATCTGCCATATTTCTCTGATCACATAGAACCATGCTTTTAAAATGTGGGAGAGTAATTTACAAGAGAATGAATAGCAAAAGGAAAGGATCATCTGGGGACCATCTTGGAAGCTGGCTTTTACGATCTTGAAATAAGCTTCCAAATGAAAGAAAGATAATGCTCAATATAGTTTTAGAACTGTTTATAATAGCCCAATTTCTTGAAAAAAAATTTTTTTTTTTCGGCCATGCCATGCAGCTTGTGGGATGTTTGTTCCCCAACCAGGGATTGAAGGTGGGCCCTAAGCAGTGGGAGAGTGGAGTCCTAACCACTGGACTGCCAGGGAATTCAATCTTTAATATGATAATATGGTATCAATCCTACTGGATGACATCTTTGGGGGAGACATTTCATAAATGTCTGTTGAACCAAACTAATCCCAGAGTTTTAAACCCTGACATTGCATTTGCTCAGTTCCAACACATTTTTCATGTATCATTTTGCATATATTATTTTGTTGACTTGCCACTAAATGCTCAGTGTTATAATAACTCTATCACTTTAGTATCAGTATTTCTCATAGTATCATTATTATTTAAAAAGCAGATATTCGAGATCCTCAAAACCAGAGTGAATCAGAATTTCCCTGGTCAGAAAATCACAGAAATCAAGAAGGATCTTAAGAGGTTACCTAATTTGTTACAGTTGAATGACAGGTCCCAGGGAATCCATTATACCGTCTTTTCTACTTTTGTTTTTAATTTTTTTTCATTATGCAAAGTTTTCAATAAAGAGGTATACTAATCCAATACATTCATTTCGCAGATGAGGATATACCCTCAATATGTAAAGAAATTTACCTATTAAATGCAGGTCTTAATACTAGAACTCATGAAGGAAAAAAAAAAGCAAGGATGAAACATCACATCTTTAAACAGGTAACATTTTCTCATCAATGAGACTTCAAGTGACTTCACACACACAAAAATTAACCAGCAACCTTCTTTAGCAAAAGCTTGTAGCTTTAGGATTACATTAGGGTAATAAGAGGCAGCTGTAGCTTGTAAGTAAACAGCACTCTAATACTAAAGCTAGAAGCTTTACATTAGTTTTTTAAGCTGATGTATTACACTACTGGAGCTAATCCTGATTTCGAGTTTCAATTTTTGAATTTAAAAAATCTATGGATAGGAGGAGCTTCAAGATGGCGGAAGAGTAAGACGCGGAGATCACTTCCTCCCCACAAATACATCAGAAGTACATCTACATGTGGAACAACTCCTACAGAACACCTACTGAACGCTGGCAGAAGGCCTCAGACCTCCCAAAAGGCAAGAAACTCCCCACGTACCTGGGTGGGGCAAAAGAAAAAACAGAGACAAAAAAATAGGGACGGGACCCGCACCAGTGGGAGGGAGCTGTGAAGGAGGAAAGGTTTCCACACACTAGAAGCCCCTTCGCGGGCGGAGACTGTGGGTGGCGGAGGGGGTAAGCTTCAGAGCCACAGAGGAGAGCGCAGCCACAGGGGTGCAGAGGGCAAAGGGGAGAGATTCCCACACAGAGGATCGGTGCCGACCGGCACTCACCAGCCCGAGAGGCTTGTCTGCTCACCTGCCGGGGCGGGCGGGGGCTGGGAGCTGAGGCTCCGGTTTCGGAGGTCGGATCCCAGGGAGAGAACTGGCGGCGTGAACACAGCCTGAAGGGGGCTAGTGCGCCACGGCTAGCCTGGAGGGAGTCCGGTAAAGAGTCTGGAGCTGCCTAAGAGGCAAGAGACTTTTTCTTGCCTCTTTGTTTCCTGGTGCCCGAGGAGGAGGAGAGGGGATTAAGAGCGCCACTTAAAGGAGCTCCAGAGACGGGCGTGAGACGCTAAGGCTGCTGCTGCCGCCACCAAGAAGCATGTGAGCAAGCACGGGTCACTCCCCACACCTCCCCTCCTGGGAGCCTGTGCAGCCCGCCACTGCCAGGGTCCCGGGATACAGGGACCACTTCCTGGAAGAACGCACAGTGCGCCTCAGGCTGGTGCAACGTCACGCCGGCCTCTGCGCCGCAGGCTCGCCCCGCACTCCGTGCCCCTCCCCCCTCCCGGCCTGAGTGAGCCAGAGCCCCCGAATCAGCAGCTCCTTTAACCCCGTCCTGTCTGAGCGAAGAACAGACGCCCTCAGGTGACCTACACGCAGAGGCGGGGCCAAATCCAAAGCTGAACCCCGGCAGCGGTGCGAACAAAGAAGAGAAAGGGAAATCTCTCCCAGCAGCCTCAGGAGCAGCGGATTAAAGCTCCACAATCAACTTGATGTACCCTGCATCTGTGAATAGACAAGGAATCATCACAAATTGAGGAGGTGGACTTTGGGAGCAACGATTTATTTTTTTTTTTCCCTTTTTCTCTTTTTGTTAGTGCGTATGTGTATGCTTCTGTCTGTGATTTTGTCTGTATAGCTTTGCTTTTACCATTTGTCCTAGGGTTCCGTCTGTCCATTTTGTTTTATTCCTTAAAAAATAGTTTCTGAATAATTATTTTTTATTTTAATAACTTTATTTTATCTTCTTCTTTCTTTCTTTTTTTCCTCCCTTTTGTTCTGAGCCATGTGGAGGACAGCCTCTTGATGCTCCACCCAGGCGTCAGGGCTGTGCCACTGAGGTGGGAGAGCCAAGACAGGACATTGGTCCACCAGAGACCTCCCGGCCCCACGTAATATCAAACGGCAAAAGCTCTCTCAGAGATCTCCATCACTAAGACCCAACTCCACTCAATGAGCAGCAAGCTACAGTGCAGCACACCCTATGCCAAACAACTAGCAAGACAGGAACACAACCCCATCCGTTAGCACAGAGGTTGCCTAAAATCATAATAAGGCCACAGACACCCCAAAACACACCACCAGACATGGACCTGCCCACCAGAAAGACAAGATCCAGCCTCATCCACCAGAACACAGGCACCAGTCCCCTCCACCAGGAAGCCTACACAACCCACTGAAGCAACCTTAACCACTGGGGACAGACACCAAAAACAATGGAAACTACGAACCTGCAACCTGCGAAGAGGAGACCCCAAACACAGTAAGTTAAGCAAAATGAGAAGACAGAGAAATACACAGCACATGAAGGAGCAAGGCAAAAAAACACCAGATCTAACAAATGAAGAGGAAATAGGCAGTCTACGTGAAAAAGAATTCAGAACAATAGTAAAGATGATCCAAAATCATAGAAATAGAATGGAGAAAATATAAGAAGGGTTTAACAAGGACGTAGAAGAACTAAAGAGCAAACAGTGATAAACAACACAATAAATGAAATTAAAAATTCTCTAGAAGGAATCAATAGCAGAAAAACTGAGGCAGAAGAAAGGATAAGTGACCAGGAAGATAAAATAGTGGAAATAACTACTGCAGAGCAGAATAAAGAAAAAAGAATGAAAAGAATTTAGGACAGTCTCAGAGACCTCTGGGACAACAATAAAGGCACCAACATTCGAATTATAGGGGTCCCAGAAGAAGAAGAGAAAAAGAAAGGGACTGCGAAAATATTTGAAGAGATTATAGTTGAAAACTTCCCTAATATGGGAAAGGAAATAGTAAATCAAGTCCAGGAAGCAAAGAGTCCCACACAGGATAAATCTGAGGAGAAATACGCCAAGATACATTAATCAAACTATCAAAAATTAAATACAAAGAACAAATATTAAAAGCAGCAAGGGAGAACAACAAATAACACACAGGGGAATCCCCATAAGGTTAACAGCTGATCAACAGCTGATCTTTCAACAGAAACTCTGCAAGCCAGTAAAGAGTGGCAGGACATATTTAAAGTGATGAAGGAAAAAACCTACAACCAAGATTACTCTACCCAGCAAGGATCTCATTCAGATTTGACGGAGAAATTAAAACCTTTACAGACAAGCAAAAGCTAAGAGAATTCAGCACCACCAAACCAGCCTTACAACAAATGCTAAAGGAACTTCTCTAGGCAGGAAACACAAGAGAAGGAAAAGACCTACAATAATAAACCCAAAACAATTATTAAGAAAATGGTAACAGGAACATACATATCGATAATCACCTTAAATGTAAATGGATTAAATGCTCCAACCAAAAGACACAGACTGGCTGAATGGATACAAAAACAAGACCTGTATATATGCTGTCTACAAGAGATGCACTTCAGACCTAGGGACACATACAGACTGAAAGTGAGGGGATGGAAAAAGATATTCCGTGCAAATGGAAATCAAAAGAGAGCTGGAGTAGCAATACTCATATCAGACAAAATAGACGTTAAAATAAAAACTACTATAAGAGACAAAGGAGGACACTACATAATGATCAAGGGATCAATCCAAGAACTCGTGGACCAGTCTCCAGAATAGATCATATCTTGGGTCACAAATCAAGCCTTGGTAATTTAATAAAATTGAAATCGTATCAAGTATCTTTTCCGACCACAACGCTATGAGACTAAATATCAATTACAGGAAAAAAACTGTAAGAAGTAGAAACACATGGAGGTTAACAACACACTACTTAATAACCAAGAGATCACTGAAGAAATCAAAGAGGAAATCAAAAAGTACCTACAAACAAATGACAATGAAAACATGACGACCCAAAACCTATGGGATGCAGCAAAAGCAGTTCTAAGAGGGAAGTTTATAGCAATACAATCCTACTTAAGAAACAAGAAACATCTCAAACAACCTATCCTTACACCTAAAGCAATCAGAGAAAGAAGGACAAAAAAACCCCCAAAGTTAGCAGAAGGAAAGAAATCATAAAGATCAGATCAGAAATAAATGAAAAAAAAATGAAGGAAACAATAGCAAAGATCAATAAAACTAAAAGCTGGTT
>NC_041219.1:12586876-12587801 GCF_002837175.3 Physeter macrocephalus | reverse complement strand
CTGTGATTAAAAATCTTCCAACAAACAAAAGTCCAGGACCAGATGGCTTCACAGGCGAATTCTATCAAACATTTAGAGAAGAGCTAACACCTATCCTTCTCAAACTCTTCCAAAAGATAGCAGAGGGAGGAACACTCCCAAACTCATTCTATGAGGCCACCATCACTCTGATACCAAAACCAGACAAAGATGTCACAAAGAAAGAAAACTACAGGCCAATATCACTGATGAATATAGATGCAAAAATCCTTAACCAAATACTAGCAAACAAAATCCAACAGCACATTAAAAGGATCATACACCATGATCAAGTGGGGTTTATTCCAGGAATGCAAGGATTCTTCAATATACACCAATCAATCAACATGATACACCATAGTAACAAACTGAAGTAGAAAGACTATATGATCATCTCAATAGATGCAGAAAAAGCTTTCAACAAAATTCAACACTCATTCTATGAGGCCACCATCACTCTGATTCCAAAACCAGACAAAGATGTCACAAAGAAAGAAAACTACAGGCCAATATCACTGATGAACATAGATGCAAAAATCCTTAACCAAATACTAGCAAACAAAATCCAACAGCACATTAAAAGGATCGTACACTATGGTAACAAACTGAAGTAGAAAGACTATATGATCATCTCAATAGATGCAGAAAAAGCTTTCAACAAAATTCAACACCCATTTATGACATAACCCTCCAGAAAGTAGGCATAGAGGGAACTTTCCTTAACATAATATAGGCCATATATGACAAACCCACAGCCAACATTGTTCTCAATGGTGAAAAATTGAAACCATTTCCACTAAGATCAGAACAAGACAAGGTTGCCCACTCTCACCACTATTATTCAACATAGGTTTGGAAGTTTCAGCCACAGCAATCAGAGAAGAAAAAGAAATAAAAGGAATCCAAA
>NC_041219.1:12540005-12585717 GCF_002837175.3 Physeter macrocephalus | reverse complement strand
CAACATCATTAATCATTAGAGAAATGCAAATCAAAACTACAATGAGATATCATCTCACACCGGTCAGAATGGCCATCATCAAAAAATCTACAAACAATACATGCTGGAGAGGGTGTGGAGAAAAGGGAACCCTCTTGCACTTTTAGTGGGAATGTAAATTGATACAGCCACTATGGAGAACAGTATGGAGGTTCCTTAAAAAACTAAAAATAGAACTACCATGCAACACAGCAATCCCACTACTGGGCATATACCCTAAGAAAACCATAATTCAAAAAGAGTCATGTACCAAAATGTTCACTGCAGCTCTATTTATAGTAGGCAGGATATGGAAGCAACCTAAGTGTCCATCAACAGATGAATGGATAAAGATGTGACACATATATACAATGGAATATTACTCAGCCATAAAAGGGAACGAAACTGAGTTATTTGTTGTGAGGTGGACGGACCTAGGGTCTGTCATACAGAGTGACGTCAGTCAGAAAGAGAAAAATATATTTATTTTTATTTTATTTTTATTTTTATTTTTATTTTATTTTATTTTATATGCTAACACATATATATGGAATCTAAAAAAAAAATGGGCAGAAGAACCTAGGGGCAAGACAGGAATAAAGATGCAGACCTACTAGAGAATGGACTTGAGGATATGGAGAGGGGAAAGGGCAAGCTGGGACAAAGTGAGAGAGTGGCATGGACATATATACACTACCAAACGTAAAATAGATAGCTAGTGGGAAGCAGCCGCATAACACAGGGAGATCAGCTTGGTGAGGAGTGGGATAGGGAGGGAGATGCAAGAGGGAAGAGATATGGGGACATATGTATATGTATAACTGATTCACTTTGTTATAAAGCAGAAACTATCACACCATTGTAAAGCAATTATACTCCAATTAAGATGTTTTAAAAAAAAAAGCAAAACTGGGAATAAAATAAGTATGACTTAAAAAAAGAATCTATGGATAGTGTTGATACTGCATATAGACTAAGCTTTTCTGGAAACAAGAAGAATGGAATCCCTCCAAATAAATATATTCTTGTCTCCCAGGCATCTGGTCATTACTTTCAGCTTGAGACTGTAGGGAAAAGCTAAGGGGGGAGGGTGGGAGGGCACAACTCTTATGTGGACAAATATTTTGATGTACGTTCAGACTTAGAAGGAAAAATCTAAGCAGAAAAATAACTGGACTTCTGATACTGCTTCTGTTGTTGAAATGGAACAGTAATAATAATAGTAGTGTATATGCAATGAATATTTTCTACATGTCAGGAGAAGTCCTAAATATTAATATTCTCTTCCATTTAGTCTTTACAAAAGTCCTTCTCGACACCTTTTACGGATGAGGAAACTAAGACTCAGATCAACAAAATTACCAAAAATAACCTACATGGTACCTACCAGAGCTGGGATTCAAACTCAGGCGGTCTACTCTAGAAGCTAAATCTTTAAGTGTTGTGCAGTACTGCCTAAAAATGGATCAGTACAATCAGCCAGCCATGGTGTCGGATTCCATCTTAATAGATAGCATAAGATGGAGTTCAATAACATAAATGTTTCTTTTGAATGGAAAAAAACTCCTAAGGGTATGACTTTGTGGTCATATTTGTAACTGCAACATAAGCATGTACAAGGGACCATTTCTTCCTCAATGCTATGCCTACAAACCTACCAAAAGCCACCAAGTAAGGCCTGGAGACTTAGATGATGTTCCCCAGTAGAAAACACTGAAAGCTCAATATGAGTTATGCCTATAAATGGACTGCATATAAATATCTACAAAACAAGATGAAAGAAATACAAAGTTTTCGAATCTTCTTGACTATACCTGAACTGTTCTAGATCACTTCTTGTCAAAAATGCTGACTTTCCAATCTGCTCGCTAGAAAACGTTGGCCCTATGTCACCGGTAGTGTTTCCAGACCTTTAAATCTCTATCTAGGTCCCCATTATCTCAAGTACTTACCCAAACAAGCACAACCAGCAATCGTCCCAACCGCGACGTTTCGTATGAAAATGCTGCATAGATTAACAAAAAGGAGCATTGTACAAACACTGTATAATCTAATAACATGAACAAGCAGCTTTTAAATCCTTACAGGGACCAAGCTAATTCTAAAACAACTTTACAATGTTTAAAGATAATAAGATAATAGTAAACAGATAATTCTGAAGACCTGGAGCTTTAGGGAAAAAAAAGGGACCACTGAGTTACATAACCAACTTGAGTGATACATTGAATTCAAAACCTATGCTACTGCAGTGCTTGTCCTGAGACTTCATCTGGGACAGAGGAGGATGATGACCTCTGGAAACATCACCACCAGAGGCTCATAACAGATATTACTGTTGACAGTCAGACTTGGGAGGAAAAATGAAGTCTGAGTAGAAAGATAGCTCTGGGGATTTTTCCTATCCTGAGGTCCTCTTAACCTAACAGAAAATTACTTTTCGCTACAAAATGGGGGAGGGGAAAGAGGAGATCTTATATGGTTTAAACAAAAAGGAAATTTATTCCTCACTTGCATTCATGTCAGTAAAAGGGTGATACCTGCTGGGGTTATTCAGTTCTGCATATTACGTTACATGATTGGTCACTAAGCATCGACTACATATCCACAGAATAGAGAGTAATAGATTTGCCTTTTCCTGAATGGAAGGAAATATTCAGCATCATTACCCATACGTCAGTGGTATAAGGAAAGACTTCCTTTCTCTATTCGGAAGTCTTGTCTGTTGCCTCTGAGTGTGTGTGTGTGTGTGTGTGTGTGTGTGTGTGTGTGTGTGTGTGTGTGTGTGTTTTAGTATCCACCATTGCTACACACGTACACCTGTGTTTATATATGATTGTCATATTCACATATATTTGAGGATTCAAAGACAGGAAAAAGATTACTGTGCCCATTTTTCTTCTGGAGAAAACAAAGCCAAGTGACATCTGTGAACAAGGAGGCCAGTGCAAGAATCACTCTGTGACGCAGTCAGAAGGAAGAATATAACCTTGGCCTCTTGGGTCCCATTTCCAAACACACCTCCCTGACTCCCAACATTTTAAAGTTGACACAGCCTCTCATGTTTGATTTGGTGATATTCTTACCCTAATTATCCTAACTACACACAAAGTCAGTTGCACATACACACTTCTCTATAAACTCTTTTCAATTAAAAAAAGTAACCTGTGTTTTCTGAAAATTTTATAACATTCAAGTGAAAGAGGAGCTAAGGGGAATCACAAAGCTGGGAATCGTTGTTCTGACTAAAGTCAAAAAGTTAACACCAGTCCATACAAAGAAGGCAGCACGCTTTTCCTGTCCATACAAAGAAGGCAGCACGCTTTTCCTATCAGGGATCATTATCCCTGAATGATCACAAAGTGTGGATCTGGGTCCACACTTCAGCTTGCACCCAGGACAACCATTTCCTGTTGCCATGGGTTACAAGGATGAGTCACTTGGAGCCCTCCAGACAACGTGAGAGACGTCTTATACCAATGTCAGAATTAACAAAATATATTCTTGGTAATTAGCAGTGCTCAGCAATACAGTCTATTAAAATATCAGATCAAAAACATCTGTTAATCCCTCTGCATGAAAATGGGGACTTGAGGTAAGTAAACTTGAGGGATTTTCCTATTATAAAGCAGATAGCTTATCATTCCCAACCTTTCATTACATGATCCATATATAGATGCAATCACAAGGGGGAGAAAACAGTTTCAGGATCAATGTACTATAAATAAGAGAGTAATTTGTGTCTTGTCACTAATATACCTTTTAACCTCAAATCACACAAGGCTTAATCAGAACAGGCTTTATGTTAAATCCTTCACATACACACACGAAAAGGAGCATTCACACCAAAAACATTACATGTCCAGGAGGGAATGACCTCTCTTAAACCAAGAAGAAAAAATGAACATTTTATTGCATCTACAATTAATGGTACATTCAGGTTCCATGCAGCCTGCCAGGAGTATCTTGTAAACGTGTCAGGAGCAACCCACCCAACCAAGGAACACCAAAAAATCAGAAGTCAGGTGCAAACAATAATGTGGGACCATTACTACTATCACCGTTCACTAGAAGAAAACGTTGTAGGAAAAACATGCTTTTTGGATGTCACTGGTAAGGGGATTTAAGTCTTTTATAAATATTCATCTGAAATGCATAAATATGACCTCGGGTCCAAAAAGTATTAGGTGTAGAATTAAGAAGAGGAAAATACATTTAAAACCTACAGCTCCTTAATTGGCTAAAAACAAAGACAGTGTGGGGTGACATGGCAATATTTATCTTTTCTTGGTTTGGGTATAGTTTCCATTATATCAGTAGTTTCTCTTCTTCCTGACCCATTCTCTGCTCCAAGATCCTTTATTCTACATTAAAAGTTGAATTTAAAAACAAATGTGCAGACAAAGGAAAGGAGGGAATGGGAGCTCTCTAAAACGGAGACCTTTTTCTATATAAACTATGAACACCACTGAAACAGAGTGGAGGAAAAATCATTGATTAGTATTGTTTTCACCCATGAAATACTCTGACCTCAGGAAAACTTGAGAGCATAACAACTAGATCTTTTAAGAAACAAAAGAAATCCGTATAAATCCTATTTCTGGTTAAATAGAAGTCATCCCTTTTTCACCTTTGTTTCCACATGATACAGACATCTTAAGTTTCAAAGAAAAATAAAACCATAGTGAAAAGCACCTCAACATAAATAAGGCTGAATGGGTTCTATAGTATAGGGGCTCTGTTTTCAAATGTCTTAACTTATACCTACCTAGTATGCTGATACACATGCTAAGAACCAAAAGCAAAAGTCTGATTTTATTGTATTTTCATGTCTTCAGTACTGAAGTCCGAATCTAGTTATGTATTTTACACTAGAGTAGCTATGCCTCTTCTATTCTTTGGCAGGTCTCAATTGTCCTGGCCCCCCAGTTGGTTCTTTCAGCCACGCTCGACTTTGGGAAGCAAGCCTCTGAACCTTAATTATGATCTATCTACTCATTCCAGTGACTAAGAAGTGCAAAACTGAGTGAGGTTTAAAGAGATGATTAAGGGAATAGAAGTTGCATGTTCCTCATCAACTGGGAGAAAAAAAACACACACCTGTCTCCCAATTCCCCTAAAATTAAATATCTAAGAGGGGAAAGAGTTTATCAATAATTTAAAAGGGAAGTTTCTCTAGACTAAAACTAGATTTTTAAAAAGATAGATTTCTTTATACCCATGGCTTATGTGGATTTAAAACATATGCAGACCTTACAATACACGTCATACTGGGAGCACGGAAGCAAGCTGCAGAACTCTGATACTGACATAGACGCCCAGCTTAGAATGCAGTTCTGCAGAATCAAGGGAGATCAATAGATTCAGGAAACAAATATGTTGATGCATGAGGACGAGGCTGAAAACGACCAAGTTGAGGTGGCCACGCTGCAGGTTTCACTGCTCTTCCCATGCTGTCAGAACCAAAGGTTACAAACGACTCCCCTTTATTGTAAGAGGGAAAGGAGAAAAGGAAACGAGGGGAGGAAAAAAAGGCAAGGAAGGGAACAGAATGGAGCCAGTCATGAGGAAAGGAAGAAAGAAATGAGAAAGGAGAAAGAGAAAGAGAGAAACCCGGAGAGGGGCGGGGGAATAGGAAGAAAAGCTATGATGTATGGACGCTCGCCAGCCACCCAGCCGAGCGCTCCATCACCCCCAAGCCTGCGTCCCTCGCTCGCTCGTCTGGAAACGTGGGGGTCCCCGGTTCCGCCGCCCTGGTGCTGACAGCCCTCCCCGCGACCCAGGCCGGCGCACCTAGCGCCGAGATGCCCAAAGTAGCCCACCATAGCCCAGCCACCCGAGCCCGCCACTCCCTGGACCGCGCTCGCCACCCACCCCCGCCCCGACTTCTCCCCGCGCCCCCATCACTAGTCTCAGGGAAAAAGCTGACGAGAGCGCAGAGATGGGAAAATCAAAAAGAGGAGGGGAGGGGGGCAACCAAAAGAATTATATATATATAATTATATATATATAATTTTTTTTCTTAAATAATGGGTCCTGGGGGAACAGCAGGGGAGGAGACCCGTGGCAGGCACCTGGGAAGGAACACGCTGTTGCAAATACCCCGGGCTGCGTTGGGCTGGGCGATTTTCCACAAAAGGAAGTTTGGAAGAAGCGCAGCGGTTTGCCTTTGCAAAGAACGAAATCCCTGCGTTACCTGACTGAGGACAAGCCGGCGGGCCGCGGAAATCCTCAGGTTTGCGATATTGAGCCACTTGATCAGGTTACTATGGAAATCGTTTTAAGGAGAAGAAAAAAAAAAAAAAAGCCACCAGCCAGGCACATCCTCTTCACCCCCGAAGGAAACTGCCGGGGCCGCCGAACGCGGGCGCGGGACCGGGCGCGGCGCCTCTCCCGGCCCGGCTCGCTCTTTCTTCCCTCCTCGGCCGGGCCGCGCCTCCCCGCCCCGCGCCGCCGCCGCCGCCGCCGAGCAGCCTGCGGGCCGAGCGAGCCCTCCGCGGCGCGCAGCCGGGAGCGAGAGCGCGAGCGAGCTCGCAGCCGCCTGCCAGCCTCGGCGGCTGGCGGCGGGCGGCGCTGTTTCCCAGCAGCGCAGCTGGAATTTAAAGAGACAGGCGCGTCGTGGGGTCAGGGCCCCGGCCCGCGAGGAGCACGCCCGACGCCCACCGTCTCCGCCCGGCCGAGTGGCCGGAGCCGGCCCTGCGAGAAAAGTTTCCTATGGGGATAGCGGGAGGAGCGCTTGAAACCAGCCTCGGCCTCCTCTCCCGAATGCAGAACACAGGCTGCAAGGAGAATACGAGGGATTTTTTTCCCCCTCCCTTGGAGACTAGGGGGGAAATGATTTGTATGCTCAACAAGTCATGCACCTATTTTCAGCCGCGCTCGTTTCCGTCCTTGTGCACCGACTTTTTTCATTGAAAGCGCAGGGAGACAAATGGGGGTTCACTCCTCGTTTTATGTCAGACTCCAAGCAGAGACGCATGGGTTTGGAGGGAAGGTGGTGGCGGGAAGATACAGCTGTCAAATATCTTGGAAAATCTTTTTTTATTTCGTCTTCCTCTCTCAGCCAGCGAAGCACCTCCTTTTCCCTTCCCTCCCAGTCCTGGAGAACAGGCTTGAAGGTAGACTCCAACCTCTAGGCCAGCATCATCCGACAAATCACCTTCCCGCTGTCACCTTTTCTCTACAGCGTTGAATGCAAGCCTGCTTCTGTTGCCGAGAATAAGCAAGAATCTAGCAGAAAGAAGCATCTAGTCTGGCTGGCCCTTTTCAATCCCTAGCGGAAAGCCAGTTTTTCAGTGGGCAGTTCTCTCACTGCTATTGCAAATAAGGCTCAGATCTGTGCTGTTCCCAACATAGAGCCCAGAAAGAATGTGTTTATAAATTTACATGGTTTAATACCACCACGGATGTATTTAGAGTACCAGAGAAATTATGATCCAATCAATTTATTTTGCTAATCTAACCATCACCTTTCACTGCATTATATACTAAACAGCCATCATGGTACCAGTTCAGCCCAGATTTTCCCCAGGGAGTAAAGAATAAGGAGACTCTCCCTGTGGTCTTGTCCAAATCAATCAAACTGAGTCCACAGAGTCACTCTTCCAAAGAGTAGCAAATGCTCCATAAATGGGGATGGCACTCTATTGGGTTGGTAGAATGTATTCTCAGAAGGAATGAATCTACTACGTCTAGATTATCAACACCTTGTGGGCAGGAACCATGTATATTTCTCTATCTTTATATTTTTATGAGCCCAGCACAAAGCAAGGATGCTACATTCTAACTCAAGTGTCTTAAATTTCTTCCCTGTCTCTCGTTACGGACTTATCTCCAGTACCGATACCTGTTCCACGCATCCATCTTGCTTGTCTTTTACCCTTCTTTCCGGGTAAGCCTTCAAAAAATAATAGTCTTACCTAAATCCTCCCATAGTTCTCCCATTTCCTTCAGGAAAACAGACAAATTTCTTATCATGGTATAGGACAGGGTTTATTATGCATCAGAATCACCTGGAGAGCTTATTAAAGATTTCTAGGCCCCATATTCCTGTTCAACTTTTCCCCTTTAATGGGTCTAGGCTGGGGCAGAAGAATTTGTAGTCCTATCAAGACCCCAGCTGATGCTAATGCTGTGGATCTGGGACCCACCCTTTGAGAACCACCTTTGATGAGGTAGCCCCCCCCCCGCCAACTCCTCCTGTTTCATCATCCCTCACACCTGCCCCACAGTTGCCAAGCCAGTTAACTTACTGATGCCATGCTTTCTCAGACAGCACCCACTCACCCCCACCTGTGCACATGCTGGTCTCTGCCAGGAATCCCCTCCCCCACTTCCCACGTCCTCCCCCACCACATCTGGTCACTTTTGCTCAACCCCCAAAACTAAACTCCTTCAGGAGGCCTCCCCAGACACTCCCAGGTCCCACATCTGAGTTTAGCACCACACCTTGCGCTGCCGCTGTACCCACTTTTCACACTTAAGGTATAATAATTGTATGTTTACCTGTCTGCTTCCTCGCTAGACTGGGTGTGCTAGGGGCAGGGGCTGTAGCTTATTTATCTGCGCATCCCCCAGTGCCTAGCACCTTGGCCGAGATATTGCAGCTCAATAAATGTGGAGGAGGGTGAGGAGAGACAGGGAGAAGAAGAGGGACATTTCTGGTTGCCGATGATTGTGATGATGATCAAAGACAAAGGACAGAGTGACATAAGGGAAGTTGTAATAATATTAGAAAGGACAGAGGGAAAACAAGGAGTTAATATTTCTGAACTTCTAGCATGTATCAGATACCGGGTTAAATGCTTTGCACGTCTGCTATAAACAATGTTTGTGTCTCCCCTAAATTCATGTTGAAACCTAAGCCCCAGTGTGATGGTATTTGAAGGTGGGACCTTTGGGGAGGGGATTAGGACATGAGGGTAGAGCCCTCTTAAGTGGAATTTAGTGCCCTTGTAAAAGAGATTCCAGAGAGTTCCCTCGCTCCTTCCTCCACATGAAGACACAGTGAGAAGATGGTCATCCACTAGGAAGTTTGTTCTCGCCAGACACCGAATCTGCTGGCTTCTTGGTCTTGAACTTGCCAGCCTCCAGAACTGTGAGAAATAAACTCAGTTTGTCATTTTAGTCACCTAGTCTTGGGTACTCTTGTTAGAACCGCCGAATAGTTTAAGACAATGTTACCTCATCTCTTCCTCAAAGCAACCCTGCAAGATCAATATTACCTGAAATCTAAGGCGAGGAAAAGCTAACTACCTCGCTCAATATCACACAGCTATTTGGTAGCTGTTGTGAGTGAAGCGAGGGAGGTTATGCTTTACTGCAAATGCCATAGAGACAGGTTTCCACAGGTATAAATGTGTTTACTGTATATCTTGTTAATGTTCATGAGTTTTTGTTACTTTGATGAATATCACTTGACCTCTCACTTCCCTTCCTGCCTCACAGGCTAGGGCAGGGACCTCGAAGGCTTTATTGATGCTTCCCTGCCTCAACAGTCCAGTGAGGACTTCTCTGGCTGCTGAGTGTCATTTCTGTGTGGTCTTGCTCAACCTACATATGGCATCCTTAATGTTATATAAATTTGTAACCAACCGACTAAACCAGACAGGTAAACATCCATTATAGTGACAGGGCCAGAGTTCTTAACTTGTCTATCTTTCCATTATACTACATTTTACTATAATGGAGGTAAACATTAACTGGCAAGAAAATATGTGAATAAATTAAAAGTATGGTAGATAAAATTATTTGTGCTCCCTTTTGGATATTTGTCAAACATATACATATGTACATACATACACACACACACACACACACACACACAGAAGTGAGTTTGTATGAGAGTAGATTTTACAGACATTAGGGATAAGGCTTCAATCAAAAATTCAGCTAATTTGTTATAAATAAACCAACTCTCATAGCTCATAAAATCAGTTCAGTATAAACTTGGCAACCATACAAAGACATAGAATAAATTAGTATCAAATATTTCTCTATAGGAATGTTCATTTTCCTTGAATGTGTGTCTTTTACATAGCATTATGCTAAAATCATGACATTCTTACAGCCAGAAGGTATCTTTAGGGCAGTGGTTCTTTCTTTAGCTGCATAGTAGAAACACTTGGGGGCGCATTCAATACCTGGATGCCCAGGTTGCACCTCAAAGCAATTGTGTCGGAACCTCTAGGATTGGCATCCAGGCATCAGGGTTTTTAAAGCCTGCCAGGTGATTCTAATGGACAAGCAGGATTGAGAACCACTTGTTCTGAGATGATCTGCAGTGGAATTCAAACCCGGCTCTTCCTTAGAATCACCTGGGAAATATTAAAGGCTACCATGCCCAGGCCCACCTATAGAGATTCTGATTTGGTTTAGGTGGGGCCCAGTCCTTTCTACACCTAAAAGCAACCCCAGTAGATTCTAATGTTGAGCCAGGTTTGAGAATTATGGTCTTAGACCAATAGTTCTCAGAGCAGGGTCCTCAGAACAACTCCATGAGCATCACCTGGGAACTTGTTAGAAATACAGACTCTCATTCCCATCCCAGATCTAGTGAATCAGAAATGCTCGTGGTGGGGTCCAAAACTCTGTATTTCCACAAGTCCTCCTGATTATTCTGATATGCCTTAAGTTTGGGAACCACTGCCTTACAACATGGTATTAATGGCATTATTCTCCTTTGGAATTAAGAACTCAGCGTTATCTTCAGCAAACATCTACTGAATCCCTACCATGGGGGTTCTAACAAGTTTCCAGGTCACAGTGATGCTGCAGGATCAGGGATCACAGTTTGAGAACCACTGTCCTATTATGTGCCAGGCCCTGTAGTAATTATTAATAATCTTGAAATTTGTTTTATTTTTTGTTTTCAAAAGGAACCTATCCCAAAATAAAACCAATGTGTTGTGGCTCCATCGAGCTTATTAAAAGTCTTGTACCTTATTCCCTAAGTAAAAAAGTACAGGATTGTGTAATATAGATATATTTTACCTACTTTGACTTACCAGGTTAGAAAAACCTTTTGCATTCAGCCCTAAAAGCTATGGGCACCATAGTTATGGATGTGATTGTAAAAAGTTCCTTTACTATACTAGATTGCAGAAAAAACCCAGGGGGAAAAAAGATAATCCCTCTCGCCTCAAACCAAAGCATCAGACCCAGGGCATAAGAAAGCTGCTGATGAAAATGTTGCCCTCTCTGGCTACACAAATGAGCCAATTTGCCTTCCCAAAGAGGCCACTCTTCTTCCTGTAATTGCTTGAAGAAGAAGGAAAAACCTGTTCATTCTCAAAAAGCAAAAACCGTTCTTAGTGCCTTGGTGTAAATGTAGCTATATAAACTCTGTCCATCCTAACCCACAGACGTTAAAAGAACCCCTGATTCCCACAGCCTGAGCTTCTTTCCAGGGAAAAGCACAGAAGTGCAGATGACTGAAAGCAAGCACTGTGTCACTAATCTTTGCCTCTAGTCAGGCAGCCAAAGAAAACCCCCAACCAGAGCACTCAAAAGAAGACACCCCAGACCATGAAATCTCCTTTCATCCTTTTAGCTGCTTGAATTGACTTCAGGCTACTAACCTGGATCCTTGAGGGAGGATCTTTTGGGGATAAGCTTTTTTTTTTTTTAAATAGTAAGAGACCCTACCTCTACTTGGCAATTGCTTTTGAAAAATTCTGAAATAGACTGCTAAACTGCATTTTCTTTCTGATACTACTTTAGGATCAATGGCATTTCTCTGCTTTAACAGATGAGAGCTCCAGGGAGAAGATCCTAAAAGAGCGCCAAGTTGCCAGCCAAAACATCAGGTGCTCAGTTGCTGACAAGAGAAAAAGCTTTCTAAGAGTGATCTACCAGCCTGTGTTTCCCTGTGCCTTTTCAAATGGCCACAATGTTATTTACTACATCAGCCACTGAACTACTTACTCTCCAAAGGTCTTAAAGTTTGAATGAAGTCTCCCTCTACCAAGGCTGGAGGCAATAAGAGTCACTGCCCTACAGCAAAATGTCACCCAGATTTTTTATATACCTTTAAATAAGCAATGCAGCTCCAAGAAATGTAATCAAGTTGCTTAAGTGAACAGAGAACAGCAGTAAGTGGCCTTTAAAAATATCAGTTGGGAGGGGGGAAATGTAAAGGGAACAAAAAGTAGATAAAGATAATGAAAAGAAAGGGAATGTAAGAATAATTGGGAAGGGAATTGCTGTGAGTGGCAAGGCGGCCTTCATTTGGAGAGTGTCAGTTACAGAGAGACAGCAGGGGTTGTTTCAGTGTGGAGTTAATCTCTTTGGAAAAAAATAATAAAAAGCTAAATTTTCAAATCAGAGGACTCTTAAAAATAGACTACTATCTGAATTTGAAAGTAGCAGTGAGGTTACATAAGAGAATATCCCTGTTCTTAGGAGAGCTCAGCTGAACTTACACTGAAACAGATACAAAAATAATAATAATAAATGCTTATATAAGAATAAAAATGTGGGGACTTCCCTGGTGGTGCAGTGGTTAAGAATCCACCTTCCAGGGGCTTCCCTGGTGGCGCAGTGGTTGAGAGTCTGCCTGCCGATGCAGGGGACACGGGTTCGTGCCCCGGTCCGGAAAGATCCCACATGCCGCGGAGCGGCTAGGCCCGTGAGCCATGGCCTCTGAGCCTGCGCGTCCGGAGCCTGTGCTCTGCAACGGGAGAGGCCACAACAGTGAGAGGCCCGCGTACCACCAAAAAAACAAACAAACAACAACAACAAAAAAAACAAAAAAACAAACCAAAAAAAAGAAGTTCAGTGTCATGCTCACAGCAGCCACCCACGTCCCAGGATGAGGTAATTTTTTGTTTCATCACAACTACTGAGCCTGCGCTCTAGAGCCTGCGAGCCACAACTACACCACAACTACGAAGCCCGCGCGCCTAGAGCCCGTACTCCGCAACAAGAGAAGCCACTGCAATGAGAAGCAGGCGCACCGCAACAAAGAGTAGCCCCCGCTTACCACAACTAGAGAAAGCCCGCGCACAGCAACAAAGACTCATCACAGCCAAAAATAAATAAATGAATAAATAAATAAATTTAACAACAACAAAAAAAAATAAGACTGTGTCTTATTCTTATAATATGATAATTTAGGAGTTTGGGATTAACATATACACACTACTATATATAAAATAGATAACCAGCAAGAAGCTACTGTATAGCACAGGGAACTGTATTCAAGATTTTGTAATAGCCTATAAGGGAAAAGAATCTGAAAAGGAATATATATATATATGTGTGTGTGTATACATATATATATATATAAAACTGAATCACTGTGCTGTATACCTGAAACTAACATGATATTGTAAATCAACTACTATAAAAAAATTTTTAAGAATATGTTTCATATATGGAGAAAGAGAATGCAAATGTGACAAATGTTAATGAAAGGTATATGTAGGTGAATCTAAATGAATTGTAATAGACTTATAACTTCTCTGCAGATTTTACAGTTTTTCAAAATAAAAGATTTAATTAAAAAACAAGAGATTAGTAAAAGTTCTGCAAAGTTAGTTACTCAAAGGAACAAAACAAAAAAGAGTTTAAAATGAGGGTCCTGAAAATAGATTTCTAGTCTGTTCTAAAAACCGTTAACAGGAGATTGGCAACGTGTTCCCCTCTGGTATGACAATTACTGTCATTAGAGATGTGGCGAACATGTTTTAGCACATCGTTTCTTCAAAGTAATCAGCACACTACTCTGTACCATGGTGACTTTTTGAATATTCTGCAAATTGATTTCCAGGCCATTCCTGCTCCCCCTTGTTTATAGCCTTGGTTACCTAGAAGACAATGAGCAAGACTGGCCAGCTGTGAGGCCTGCATTTCCCTGCTCATCAGCGCTCAGAATCACATTTTCTCTCTCCCCCAGAGGCCTCATGACAACCCTCACCCTTGGTCTGGAGAGCAGTAGCCCCGAGCACCTTCTATAAGTTCAGGTTTAAGAGCTACAAGCAGTTGTATGAGCTTCTCAGAGGTACTCAGTAGAACACCAGGAGCAGCACAGTTATACTTTTCTGTATTACAAACTATGAGAGTAGAATTATAAACCTCTCGACAATCTAGAGTGCACATAATCCTTGAAACCATGGTATATCCAAATTATTCATATATTTTTCTATCATTAAATCATCTTTACCTGTTGTTTTCATGAATTTTTAATCCATGTCCTTCCTTATGCTAAATCTTCATAGATGCTGATGCCACTGACCCACACTAAGGTTTCCTCTAAAAATTCCTGCAACAAGCAATCTCAAACCCTGAGCCACACCCAGATCATGAAATAAGAGAAAGTCAGCACCTACCTTAAGCTTTATGAATTAGAATTCCCCAGCAGACACAAATTCCCACAAATATCTGACAAAAATGGAATCAAAACAAGCCAGGTGTATTCAATTTCTGCAAGGCAAATGCCCAGTTTCTGTTAGAACAATCTTGATTTTCTAAGTGATGGGGAGAAAAAAAGATTTTGATTTCCAGTATTTGGTCAACCCTGACCTGCATAGATTTCATATCTTTGGGGGAAAATAAGCAAAAATGGAAGGATTAGCTAGCATGAAAATAAAATGGAACAGAGAGTGATTTTATCCACATGTGGGAGGATATAGAGAAAAGATAAAGTTAGGAAAAGTTAATCACTTCTTGCCACACAGTGACAGCACAAATCAAAATTCAAGATGTGCTTGCTAGGTAGAAACATCAAGAGAACGCTCTCCTTTTCTTTCAGAAATAATCAGGTAAGGGAATTTCTATTTGAATAGCACAATATATAGGGAGAAGAATTATACATTTGATTGTCCTTATCAGTGAATACAAAACCACACTGCCACGGAACACTCAATAAGCAAAACATAAGTGATAAATAGAAAGCTAGGATCACCTCTTGGTTATTCAACCCTGTAGAGAGTCTAAATTGAATATGTGAAAAGTTCAGAAATACGAAAGAGTTTTGTTCCTCAAATCTACAGATCTTTGGAAAATTTGTCTCCCCTAAAGGGAATCCTGTTTACTTCCATGCATTCAAAGTTCCAAAGCCTAAACTGGAAGTTATGTGGAACAGCAGAGCGAGGGAATAGTCCTGAACTCTGGTAGTAACTGGGGGCGGGTAGGTATTAGTGGAAGTTTACTCATTTTTATTCCATCAAGCACAGTGATAGGAGTATACATTTTCCTCCTACCAAGGGATTGGCGAGGGCCAGTTTGGGGAGGAATTTCATTAGCATCCATTAATGGGTTATTGGTTTCTTCTAATGTTTTTAGCAAGGTGCCTTTAGGAACTAAAACACCAGTATAAACCAGGTTATTGATTTGCTTATTCCACTCACAGAATGCCCCCGTAACCATAGTTGTTGGGAATTCAAACATAGAAAAGTTAACACATTACAAATAATGTGGATAATACACGAATAGCAGATATAGCCCTCAGGCAAAATAACTATTTAAAAATAGAATGAAGACAGCTTTTCTTCCATAACTTCATGTAATCCAAAGCCACTTATCACTTCACGCAATCCAAAAATACTCAAGCTATGCATTCCATTTTATGTAATATATAAAGATATAGACAAAGAGATAGATAGATAGATAGAAGTGCATTTGAACCTACACTGTAAATCTGATTTATTGCATGGGAAACTTTCAGAGTTCCTAATACATATATGTGAGAGTTCAGTCTACATGTATGATGAAAATGAGCTAGCATATTTCTGATTTATGTTTCATTAATATCTACTATTTAAATGTTTCCTTATTGGCACTCAAATAGTATCAGAAGCATGTGTATGAGAGAGAGTATGCATGCACACATTGGCTTTAATTTGATTTCCTACTCTCAAAAATTCTCAAACAAAATTCTCAAACATCTTCTGCTTCTTAAAAGGAACGTCTTATTTTGCTTGATAAGAACATCAACGTTGTTTATGACAAACCGAGATACTTCATTCTGAAACCCCCAACATTTTACTCACTATGTAACTCTTCTGCATAAACACTTGATTCAAGTCACAGTCTGCAATCCAAGATCCTGAAAAGATGGATAGGCCCTGAATCACATGATATGTAATGTGGAGTTGTATCTCACCTCCCTATAATAGCTGTCATAGGAGAGCAGATGTGAAATGCTAATGTCTGTCTCCTTGATGTTTTGCAGACTAGTGAGGTTTTCCTGGTAATCTATAAACTTGTTGAAGTCATGAGCACTTATGGAGCCAGTTTTATTTCCAGCTTAACCAGGAGTCTTACCTAAAAGGGCAACACTTATTACTTCTGTCAACTACTGTTTGTTCTGTGTTAATACCAGTTATCATTAATCTACCTGAGAATCAAAGTTTATTTAAGTCTTCCACTCTTAGCTGTACACAGTATCCAGTTAGAATGACAGATGCCAGTGCTGGTGAAGATAAATAGTAATTTCCTTTACATAAAAATTGCACTAATATCTTTAAAAACATCTAGATAAGAACCATTTCTTTCTTGCTAATGCTACCAAATAGGGTATGAGTGGAGAAATATAAACTGAATGCTGGTCATAAGAACACATGCCCAAAGACTATCTCCTTAATGTAAAAATGAAGTAAATTGAACAAAAAGCTCATAAAGAATGATGGATATATGATGAGAAAAATATGGTCCTTCCAATTTATTTCCTGAACTCTGAGATCTCTAAGAGGTGATGAGATTTTCACGAGGAAAAGTTAAAGTGATTGCAGACATAGATTTGTTCCATTGAAGACAAGTGCAAACCCTTGGCAAAGCACATATTTTGAAACATGTATATCCATAAAATTTACTCAGGAGCATCTGACTTCCTTTGAGAGTTTTAAGAAATGACTCAATCAATATATTCATTTGAAAACTGAGATCCAAAATCTAAAGTCAGTATTTATGACCATTTTATTACTTTCTTTTTTTCTAAAATTTTCAACATCCTTTCTACAGGCTGTTACATCCTGATGTCTGTGGGAGGTTTCCAACTCTGTTTCAAAGTTCTCAAAAGAAGAGAGTTTACAGCATGTTATTTCTGTAGACCGCCTAACTTTTGAAATCCTTCAAATCTTTAATAGGAACTCTCTGCAAGGATGTATTCTACCCACACAAGTTGATAATATTTGTATCCAACAAATCAATTTAAAAGAATAAGTTTGGAAGTAATTGTCAGGATTATAACCTGTTATTTTGTGACTGTGAGTTTTCCAGAACACATGCATAGTAATCAAAGCGATAATACAATAATACATATTTTTCCCTAACCTGGTTCATAAAGCCTAATTCAGATTTATATTATTTTTAAAATAGCAAAGACCTTTACTTCTTGCTTTAGCATTTTAATTTAATAATTCAAATATAGCATTTTATCCAGATTGCTCAGATTTTCTCACTTCAGTATATTTATAATTTTGCCTGAAACATTTGTTTCTTGCCAAACTGTAAATTTAAATGTATCTCATGAGTTCTCATGTAATAGAATGGTAAGAAGAAATCTCTTAAGAATGATTAATCAATCAGCAAATTTAGTGTGGACCTACATGTGTAAGACAGAGTAACCCCACTATAAGAGATTACAAAAGTTGTAGGGAATCATTCCTTTACTAAAAAAGCTTTCTATCTACCTGGGATTACAGTTTATGAGAATGAAGCATTTAACTAGTGATATAAGAGAATGTACACTTCAAATGAGTAATCTGTCATTAAGAACAACCAAAGATAATTTTCCAGCCCTTAATTTGAATGTTCTGAGCAAATGGGGTTAAAGGGAGATAGTGACTTTTAATAAGGCCTTACAGAGCCTTGATACTCAAAATGTGATCCAAAGGACCAGCTTCCAATGCATTACCTGGAAGCTGGTTACAGATGCAGTCTCAGGCCTCAACCCAGACCTATGAATCACAATCTTCATTTTCATATCATTTCTTTTCAAAATCAATCATATGCCCATTAAATTTGAGACTGTTATGGAGGAAGTAGTCCTTGATCTAAAAGAACAAAATAGGTAAGATTATAGTCGTAAGCAGAATCAGAAGGTGAAGGGCCCCGAAAGTTCAACTGAATTCATTTTTCTGTTTGCAGTGGTCAAGTATAGAAAGTATTAGAACATAGGTATAAAGGGAACAAGGACATCAATTAGGAAAACATAGCCTAAGAAGACACACTATGTATTTTGGTGATTGTCCGTGCGAGTTCTCTTCTTCTATGAGGAAAAAGAGCTAAAGGTAACAACATTCTTACATGCACCCAAAGGAGAGAGAGGTGAATCCAATTGGTCAGAGCCTGAGATTCATTGAGCTATGTCTTGTAGCAGCCCTAAATTCTGTTCCTCAAAAGAATGAATTGCCCTGGCTGCCCTTTCACTAGAGAACTATCCTGTACTTCTTGTTTTTGTGGAATAAAAATACCAGAGCAGAGTTTGCATATCCCACCCATGGGAGGGGTGGGGAGGAAGGGGCATGGTGGATGAAACTGGAAACCTGTCCTCCTCTGTTTTGCATAAAAATGGGCATGTGAGGCAGCCCATTTTGTTTAAGTAGATTCTTGTTGGCCAAGTAGATATTTGTTAATCAGGTAGATTCTTGTTGGGCAAGTAGATTCAAAATATGCAGAATTTTTGTCTGAGGACCAAAGTCCCAAGATCTAGATTCCTTATGGAAAGTAAAAGGCCCTCCTCAACCCCAAGCCCCAGAATTGGGGGTTTATAGAGAGGTTAACAATATATCTTTCAAATTAGAATAACTTTGAGGGTGAAAAGAGAAAATTCTTTAAAACCACACCAGGACAAGAGGTGTAAACTAAGACTATCCTAAGCAAACCTGTGTTATCATATAAATTATAGTGTGACTGCACAAGAAACTGGTATAAAATGCCCTAAAATCTCAGAATGTAAATACAATGAAATCTCTTTCACTTCTCCAAGTAATATCTTAAGCCCCTAATTTCTTTATTAGTAGGAAGTCATGTAATATCTTCTTTAGAACCCTCCCTTCATCAACCAAAACCTCCGATGTTCACACAGCCCAACTTGCACATTCAATCAGGAAGAACACTGGAGTCTTGTACACTGCTTCTTACGATGTGGTTGGCCCTACTGAAGCTGGGTTCTACAAAATTCCAGAGTCGGTGCCAATCCACGACTGAAATAATGACTTGATAATCTAGATCCAAGCTCAAGCCACTGTCATTCCGCAAGGAAGCAGGAACCCACTTCCTCAGTGCTAAACAAGGGCAAGAGCACCTCTCTCTTGATCTCCCAACATTCCTAGGTCTTAGCTGCCAACATTCTGGGGTCTAGATTGGTTCAATGTCACCCAACCAGAGACCACTTTACTTTCCCTCCCCAGAGTGTTGGGCAGCTTTTCATCTTCTAGTCTCCAAACACAAAGTTGTTACTCTTCTGAGGAAGGTAATACTCTGTGAATCAAAGATAGTTTACCCTGCTATTGAAGAACCCTTCTACCTTTACAAGAAGATGAAAGTTGATGATACCTTTTATGATTCCAAAACTAAATTTTAGCACCTCTCGAGAGAGATTTTTTTTTTAATTATAAGATAAATAAGTACAAGGGATGCAATATACAACATGATGACTACAGCTGGTGTATGATATATAGCAAAGTTAAGAGAGTTAATCTGAGAGTTCTTATCACAAGGAGAAAAATTATTTCCTTTTTTCTTTTTTTCTTGCTTTTCCTTTTATTATATCTATGTAAGAAGATAAATGTTAGCTGAACCTATTGTGGTAATCATTTCACAATATAACCATCATGCTGTATGCCTTAAACTTATACAGGAATGCATGTCAATTATTTCTCAATAAAACTGGAAAATAATTTTTAAAAGAACTAAAAAAATACAGCTTAAAAAATTTCAGAGAGAGAAAGGTACCAACATTTTTATTTTTCCCTTTTTTACCTAATAAAACTACATGTCTTGCAAAAAGAAGTAGTACAAAATAATTATTTTTATAAAAAGGTAAACTCTGATGGTATGTTCTGCTAGGCACAGATTTAAAAAATTGGAATATGTCTCCTATTTGCCAAGTAGGTATCATTGTGGTTTAACAAAGACCTGGGAGAAAAGGTATTAACATTGGTGTTGGGGATGGAAATGAGTGAATGTCAACTAGAGCCATTTCCTAAGAAAAATTTTACTGTATTATGCAAGTGAAATAAGATAGAAAAAGATAAACACTATATGATATCACTTATATGTGGAATCTAAGAAATACAACAAACTAATGAATATGACAAAAAAGAAGCATACTCACAGATATAGAGAACAATTTAGTGGTTACCAGTGGGGATGGGGAAAGAAGGAGGGCCAAGTTAGGGGTAAAGGATTAAGAGGTACAAACTACTATGTATAAAATAAGCTACAAGGATATATTGCACAACACAGAAAATATAGCCAATATTTTATAATAACTATAAATGGAGTATAACCTTTAAAAATTGTGAATCCCTATACTGTACACCTGTAACAAATAATATGGTACATCAACTATAATTCAATAAAAAATAAATAATTTTAAAAGGCATAATTGACCCCAAAGAAAACACTTTACTGAACATAGAAACTGATTAGGCTTCTTAATAGATCAAAAATAAAATATGGAAAGAAAAAATAAAGTGTGAAACCAAGTTTCAAATCTGAATGATGAGAATAATACTGATGCCATGAACAAGTGAAAGTTAAGCAAATGTAGCTGGTTTAAGTGAGATGATTAATTCACTTCAAGAAACATTGATTTTCAGCTTTTTAACAGTAGAACATCCAAATGGAAGTATCTATTGGACAGTTTGAAATTTTAAAAAATAGAGCATGGTTAAAAACCAGAAGTTACTGTACAAAGTTGAGAGTCTTTTACTTCTTAGGGGATTATAGCCTCATGGATGTGCTCATTTAGGGTAAACAAAGAGTGGGGTGAAAAAGATGTGTCATCAAAGAGTCAAAGATGGGACTTCCCTGGTAGCACAGTGGTTAAGAATCCGCCTGCCAGTGCAGGGGATATGGGTTCGATTCCTGGTCCTGGAAGATCCCACATGCCGCGGAGCAACTAAGCCCATGCACCACAACTACTGAGCCCACGTGCCACAATCACTGAAGCCCGCGCGCCTAGAGCCCATGCTCCGCAACGAGAAGCCACCGCAGTGAGAAGCCCGCGCACCGCAATGAAGAGTAGCCCCCGCTCGCCGCAACTAGAGAAAGCCCGCGCGCAAAAACAAAGACCCAACGCAGCCAAAAATAAATAAATAAATAAAATGTTTAAGAAAAGAAGTCAAAGAAAGTACGGGCACCTCAGAGATACTGCAGATTCACAGTAAAGCAAATATTGCAATAAAGCAAGTTACACCAATTTTTTGGTTTCCCAGTGCGTAGAAAAGTTATGTTTACACTATACTGTAGTCTTCTTAGTGTGCAATAGCATTATGTTTAAAAAGTAGTGCATATACCTCAATTAAAGAACACTTTATTGCTAAAAAAGGCTAACCATCACCTGAGCCTTCAACAAATTGTAATCTTTATGCAGTAGTCACATCAAAGATCACAGATCACCGTCATCCATCATAAATATAATAATACTTTTTAAAGTTTGAAATATTTAGAGAATTACCAAAGTAAGACTCGGAGACACAAAGTGAGCAAATGTTGTTGGTAAAATGGCACCAGTAGACTTTCTGGACGCTTAGTTGCTGCAAACCTTCAACTTGTCAAAAACAAAATACCTGGGAAGCACAATAAAGCAAATCACAATGAAACAAGGTATGCCTGTATGATCAAAAAGACAGTCGTGTACTGTTGACTTGGAAATGGAAATTAATGTCAGTGTAACAGAGAACTTTGTAAAGAGAGATAACATGGAAAACCTAAAGAGAAATTCAACCAGTTGGAAGTCAACAGTATTAAATGTCATGGAAAGATAAGAGGACACAAAGAGTCTAAAACTAAGCCCTTGGATTTTATACAAAGCAAAAGGTGCAAATATTTAAGTGCCAACTATTTCCTAGGTGCTTTTACTTACATGAAATATTTTAAGAGGAAACATTGAACAGTGTCCCTGGATGTGGAGACCAGACAGATAATTTTGGAGGGAAAGAACAGAGCAACATGAAGTGGTGACTCAGGGGATCAAGCTAGATTCTCCTGTAATCAAGATGGAACAATCTCTACTTGCTTGAAATCAGGGAGGAAGAAACTTATAGGGAGAGAAATTGGAGGGGTTATGATAGAAGCTAAGTGATTGCAATGGTAAATGTTGAAAAGTTGAAGTTTTCTCATTATTAGCAATAATCAGCAATTTCATCTTCTCTATCAAAGAGTTAATTTTGTCTAATTATGCATGGAATGAGTCTATGTTTCTAAATCAGCTCTCCTTGTCTCCCTGCCCTTTGCTTTTATGGCTTTACATTCTTAAAAACAAATTCTTTTTCATTCCACTCTAACCTTGTGAACAGTTAACTAGTTTTACAAAGAAATATAAATTTTGAGTACTCAGACTAATTGCTGACCCAATCTTACATTTATAAATTATATTTTTTAAAAATCCACCAGGGAATTTCAAATCTTCCTTAAAAATCACCCAGATGTTGCTCACATAGATTATTATAATAAAATTTTTAAACAGGTTTTATCTCATAGCAGTGATTCTCCTGCTTCCCTCAAATCACCTTGCCTCATTAGACACTGATGTATTCTAAAATTATATAAATGTATCTGTGAAGTAGAATAACTACCAAAAAGTAACTTCCTCATTTCTTGCATTATGAAGCTCTTCCAAATGCCAAGTATTATAATGCAATATTCTAAACTGGCAGTTTATTTCCTGTATTCAGAGTAATACTGTCTTATCTAAACCAAAAGACAAGTACCTTCTAGCCCTCGTCATTCCTCTAAGCACCAGCCACCCGATTCTCTAGAATTGAGAAACAGTCTCAGCTGCATCAGCTGCTCCCTTGACATCTCTTGGTTAACCTCCCATGCCTAAACGTCCCATGGGAAAGATAAAATTTCAGTGTGATAGGATATCATTTTCTCTTACAATTAAATCCTAGACAGGCAGATACAATAGCAACTTCATCTCTTGCCCAACAGCTAGCCACTTTTGGATGATGATTACTAAGTAGAGTTACTTCCCCAGAAATAAGAAGCAGAGACTGTCAAATGAATCACACATGGGTATTTCCCTATTACACACAAAAGGAGCTAAGTGGGCTGAAACGAAGAAAAGAACGAGCTATTGATTTCATTGCCACCTCAGACAGAAAGCTGAGCAAAATTCAGTCATCAACAACCACAAACCAATCTAGCCTTGGTTGGGCAATAAAACTAAAAATAATTGAAAATAATAAAATGATTTGAGCAGTGTCAATACACACACATTAAACTTAAATTCATGCTGACTTTTCTGACTTGAAAAAGGTGAAAATACAAGTGAATAACTCTAAAAGTATTTCAGAAGAAATACCTTATAGCTATTTCATAAGCTTGTTGAAAGAATCTCATGAGTTACTGATGTATGTGAAGCTACTTAGAAAATTATAAGGTGCTATATAAATGTTAGCCTTAGTATTAGAAAATCCAAGATATTATTATTAAATGGTCATTACTACTAGCCATAGTTTATCAGTTGTGAAATCCACTCTAAATAAATGTTAAAATGTTTGGACTGCTTACATTGACATCCATAAGGTTTATCTGTAAAATTAATTTCAGAAATCTTCTGCTTAATGCTTAAGGATAAGCAGATGTCAATTGTGGTATATTACTATTTAGAAACTGGTAAATCTAGAAATTTTCTAGGAATACAAATTTCAAAGGTAAAATCTTTTCTTCTTGTCTTTGCAAAATTATTCACCAAATGTTATGCAAACTGCAAAAAAAAAAAAAAAAGAAAACCCTTTGTTACAATTTCCCTATTATGTCTCTCCTGAAGTATTAATGTCAAATAATTATAAGGTTCTTTTGTATTCTTCTTCAGGAACACAAATTATAGGCAAAGACTTCAAAATAAAGAAGTGCTTCTCAAATTTAACGTGCATACAAATCACCTAGGCATTTTGCTAAAATGCAGATTCTGATTCAGTAAGTCTGGGCTGAGGCCTGAGTGCCTGAGATTCTTCATTTCTAATGAACTCCCAAGTGACGTCAGTGTTGCTGGTCCAGGGCCATACTTTAAGTCTAAAAAAATTATCAAGGTTGGGTGCTGTATTAGTTAGCGTTCCACAGAGAAACAGAACCATCCTATTCTATATATAGATGAGAGAGAGAGGAAGAGAGATTGATTTATTATAAGCAATAGGCTCACACAATCATAGAGGCTGAGAAGTCCCAAGATCTTCAGCTGGAGACCTAGGAGAACCAGTGGTGTAGGTCCCATCCAAAAGTTTGCACGCTTGAGACCCAAGAAGAACCAATGTTTCAATTCAAGTCCAAAATCAGGAAAAGACTGATATATCAATACCAGCTCAAACAGTAAGGCAGGAGGAGCTCCCTCTTACTTGCAGGAGGGTCAGGCTTTTCATTCTAGTCAGACCTTCAACTACTGATGAGGGCCAACCACGTTAGGAAAGGAAATCTGCTTTATGCATTCTACCAATCCAAAAGTTAGACATTCAAAACCAGTCTCACAGACACACCCAGAATAATGTCTGACCAAATATCTGGGCACCCCATGACCCAGTCAAGTTGACACATAAAACTAACCATCTCAAAAACAAATATCGTATATTAACGCATGTATGTGGAACCTAGAAAAATGGTACAGATGACCCGGTTTTCAGGGCAAAAGTTGAGACACAGATGTAGAGAACAAACGTATGGACACCACGGGGGGAAAGCCGTGGGCGGGTGGGGATGGTGGTGTGCTGAATTGGGCGATTGGGATTGACGTGTATACACTGATGTGTATAAAATTGATGACTAGGCTTCCCTGGTGGCGCAGTGGTTGGGAGTCTGCCTGCCGATGCAGGGGACACGGGTTCGTGCCCCGGTCCGGGAGGATCCCACGTGCCGCGAAGCGGCTGGGTCCGTGGGCCATGGCCGCTGGGCCTGAGCATCCGGAGCCTGTGCTCCGCAACGGGAGAGGCCACGACAGTGAGAGGCCCACGTACCAAAAAAAAAAAAAAAAAAAATTGATGACTAATAAAAACCTGCTGTATAAAAAAATAAACTAAATAAAATTCAAAAATTAAAAAAAAAACTAACCATCTCAAGTGCTATTGCTACTCTAATATATATGTTCTTTATTTCAATCAAGTATTAATAATCTAATTAAAATAATTCCAAAGAACTTATTTCAAACCCCTAATTTTTTATAAGCCTGACCCATAATAAGTTAAGGAGACAAGTGGTGTTGATTGACTGTATTATCTGCCTTTAGAGGTAATAAAAATAATCTTTCTTATTTAAAGATGGCAATATTTATCTCAAAAATACAATTTTAAAAGTTAAAATTGGCCTATATTGCATGTCTTTATCAAAACTGCGTTATGAACTATAATAGTATGAAAAATACAAAATTAAGTCATCCTAAACATAATAAGTTTTATAGGAAAAGGGAAGGGTTATCATAAAATGTATGTGAAAATTAAACCACTTCCTTTACTGTAAAACTTCTTAGAGTCTTTAATCTGCTAATTAATAGTGTCTCTATATGCTAATAGGTAGAAGTATATATCCTTCTATATATGTCAAGAGGGAAATATATCATATTTCACTGGATCTAAAATGGCCATCTAATGTTAAGATATATTAATTTAGGTACAACTAAATAGAAAATAATGACACCAATTAAATACGACACAATGTTTTGTGAGTCACCTGAATTTTTAGATACTTACTGACTGAGCTCTTGTAGATTTATAGGTGGATTTAATCACATATCACCCATATACATATATAAAAAGGAAAACATAAGTAAAGGACATTGATTATAGTATTAATAAAATGTCTTCACATTCAGTCTGGCTCTTCTGAATCACTTTTCAACTGACTTTCACTATCATTTTTCCATACGATATTTCCCTCTGTGACATCTAGAGCACGGATGATGCAATATTTCTTAAGAGTGCTTCAATATTGTCTCTAGAATATTCTTCTAAGCCATTTACATTGGAAGCTTTGGTGTTGGTACTTTTTTGACCAGATGTCAAATAAAGTTTCAGAGACTAGTCAAGGATTCAAATGGTTTGTAAATTGACTTGAATATCCAGAGGTTTTCATTTTCCAGTTTGGTATCAGGAGTAATAATTAAGTTCACCCATGTGTAGGCAAGGACAGCTATATCACAACTGCTACTTGGGCAACAGCATTTGTAAGATATATCTTGAATTCAGAGATGTTAAAATTGAACACACAGACATTTCATCTTAAAATCAATGGAAATATCATTATTCCTAACGAGAGAAGAATCCCTCACTTTTTAAAGAACTATCTCAAGGTACTAGTGTTTCCTGAATCTTATTTTTGAAAAATACTCCCTTAAATGTATTCCTTCTCTACACCACATTACACTCTGGCATAAGTTGATTTAAATGATTAATTTTTTTCTTAGTATACAATCCTTCTGAACAAGAGATTATGCCTATTTCTTCTCCTCTCTGCCCTCCGCTCAGTGGCTAGGACACCTTTCATTACACTTTAGGTGGTCAATAAAAGTTATTAGATGAAGGCCCAGGACTGAGCATCATGGAAGTTTTCCCAGCCCACTTCCAAAACAATTTTACTTTTTACCTTCTGTCTTGTGACTAAAACTTTCTTCCTAAAATGTCTATCAAGGAATTTCTTGCCTTTTAATCTCATGTAAATAAATACAGGCATAACTCAGAGATATCGAGGGTTCAGTTCCAAACCACCACAATACAGCAAATATTGCAATAAAGTGAGTCACACAAATTTTATGGTTTCCAAGTGCATATAAAAGTCTTATGTACACTATACTGTAGTGTATTAAGTGTGCAAAAGCGTTGTATCTAAAAAAAGTATATACCTTAATTCAAAATGCTTTATTGCTAAAAAATGTCAAAACAGTTACAATAGTGACATCAGGGATTTCCCTGGTGGCGCAGTGGTTAAGAATCCGCCTGCCAATGCAGGGGACACGGGTTCAAGCCATGGTCCAGGATGATCCCACATGCCGCGGAGCAATTAAGCCCATGCGTCACAGCTACTGAGCCTGTGCTCTAGAGCCCGCAAGCCACAGCTACTGAATCCCCGTGCCACAACTACTGAAGCCCACGTGCCTAGAGCCTGTGCTCCGCAACAAGAGAAGCCACCGCAATGAGAAGCCCGCACATCGCAACGAAAAGTAGCCACCGCTCGCTGGAACTGGAGAAAGACTGCACGCAGCAACGAAGACCCAACACAGCCAAAAATAAATAAAATAAATAAATTTATTTAAAAAAATAGTGACATCAAAAATCACTGATCACAGATCACCACAACAAATATAATAATAATGAAAAATATTGAAACATTGCAAGAATTACTAAAATGTGACAGAGACAGGAAGTAAGCAAATGCTATTGGAAATATAGTGCCAATAGACTGCTCAAACAAACCTTCAATTTTTAAAAACGCAGTATCTGCAAAGCACAATAAATCGAGGTATACCTGTATCCACTTTTCCTGATGTTCTTCAGTGATCATTATTATAACCCTATTCTAATGGGCTGGTGTTTGCCGACACTTTGTCACCGAATAAGGGTGAAAAAATCTGAGTTCTAATCATAGCCCTGCCATTTGCTGACCAAGCACAATGCTCCTCCAATCTTCAGTTTTTTCATAAGTCTGAAGAAGATAACACTTGTCCAACTAGCTTCACGTGGCTATTTAATAATCATTGGAAAAAATACATAGCAAAAAGCACCCTAAAGGCTACATAGTGCTGTCTCTGCTTTTATTATACGCTTTTAAATCTGTGCAACACTCGATTTGGCTTCAGTTTTGTTATTCATCTGACATAAACTATAAGCTCCCCAGAGAAACTTTATGAATACTTCCAGAGTATCCTTGCCACTGAAAAACATCATTAAACAGTAATGGTCATGAAATTTCCATGAGATAATAATCATAGACATTTGAGATAATAATCATAAACATATAAAGGGGAGTCTCCTGTGGCTCAGTGCATCCATTCATTGTGGACTTCCTAACTACATTCATGAAAAATCAAAGGCTTGGGACTTCCCTGGTGGCGCAGTGGTTAAGAATCCGCCTGCCAATGCAAGGGACACCAGTTCAATCCCTGGTCCGGGAAGATCCCACATGCTGCAGAGCAACTAAGCCCGTGCGCCACAGCTAACTGAGCCTGCGCTCTAGAGCCTGCGCGCCACAGCTGCTGAGCCCGCGCGCCTAGAGCCCACGCTCCGCAACGCGAGAAGCCACCGCAATGAGAAGCCCATGCACCGCAAGGAAGAATGGCCCCCAACTCCCTGCAACTAAAGAAAGCCTGCAAGCAGAAACGAAGACCCAACGCAGACAAAAATAAATAAATCTATTTAAAAAAATCAAAGGTTTGCATTTGTTTCACTAAAGAAATATAGGGATAATAATTATGAACGCCTCTATGTTACTATTAAAGATCTCAAAGTATAAAATTCTTTGACCAACACTATCTCATTGGAATTTTATAAAGCTCTGGCAGGCATTAGTGTCATCATGTTTTACAGATGAAAAAACTAAAAAGCTCCAAGACGTTTTATTGCCTGGGGTAAATCATCTTGCTCACAAATTCGTGGCAGAGCTAAGGTTTTACTCTCACAGTGTTAGGCTTTCTCACACATTAGGATTTCTCAGCCTCTGCACTATTGACATTGTAGGCAGGATAATTCTTTGTTTGGGGACATGGGCTGTCCCATGTATTGCAGAATGCTTAGCAGCACCCCTGGCTCTTCCCACTAGATACCAATAGCACCCTCCCCCACTTATGACAACAAAAACATCTCTAGATGCAGGTTTGGGACTTCCCTGGTGGCGCAGTGGTTAAGAATCCGCCTGCCAATGCAAGGGACACCAGTTCAATCCCTGGTCCGGGAAGATCCCACATGCTGCAGAGCAACTAAGCCCGTGCGCCACAGCTAACTGAGCCTGCGCTCTAGAGCCTGCGCGCCACAGCTGCTGAGCCCGCGCGCCTAGAGCCCACGCTCCGCAACGCGAGAAGCCACCGCAATGAGAAGCCCATGCACCGCAAGGAAGAATGGCCCCCAACTCCCTGCAACTAAAGAAAGCCTGCAAGCAGAAACGAAGACCCAACGCAGACAAAAATAAATAAATCTATTTAAAAAAATCAAAGGTTTGCATTTGTTTCACTAAAGAAATATAGGGATAATAATTATGAAAGCCTCTATGTTACTATTAAAGATCTCAAAGTATAAAATTCTTTGACCAACACTATCTCATTGGAATTTTATAAAGCTCTGGCAGGCATTAGTGTCATCATGTTTTACAGATGAAAAAACTAAAAAGCTCCAAGACGTTTTATTGCCTGGGGTAAATCATCTTGCTCACAAATTCGTGGCAGAGCTAAGGTTTTAATCTCACAGTGTTAGGCTTTCTCACACATTAGGATTTCTCAGCCTCTGCACTATTGACATTGTAGGCAGGATAATTCTTTGTTTGGGGACATGGGCTGTCCCATGTATTGCAGAATGCTTAGCAGCACCCCTGGCTCTTCCCACTAGATACCAATAGCACCCTCCCCCACTTATGACAACAAAAACATCTCTAGATGCTGCCAAATGTCTCTTGGGAGCAAAATCACCCCACTTGAGAACCTGTCATACATCATGCCACCTTTAGAGTAGCACTTTTATAAATTTTCAAATAATTCTCACAAGCTTAATAACATTATCAAGGTAGATAACAATGATAACTTAGAATAAGACGGTACTGGTTTCCTGTGTTTGCCATAACAAATTACCACAAACTCGATGGCTTCAAATTAGAGAGTCATTCTGGAGTTTTGGAGGCCGGAAGTCAGAAATCAAGGTGTTGGTGGAGCCACACTCCCTCTGAAGGCTTTAGGGGAGAATCCTTCCTGGCCTCTCCCAGCTCCTGGTGGCTCCAGGTGTTCCTTGGCTTGTGGCTACATCACGCCAATCTCTGCCTCTATGTTCACATGGTCTTCTTCTCTGTGTCCTGTTCTCTTCTGTCTTCTATAAGTACACTTGTCGTTGGATTTAGAGTCCAGAAAGGAATCCAGAATGATCTCATCTCAAGATCTGTAACTTAAATACATCTGCAAAGACCTTTTTTTGCAAATAAGCTCTCACTCACAGGTTCTGGGTAGATGTAGCTTTCGGGGGGCTACCATTCTACTCACTTCACAGATTACATGTTTCCCTAAGAATTTAAAACACTTTCTCGATAATCTATCATCTCATTAATTTCACACATGCTCTAGAAAATGGAGAGAGAGGTAAGACAATGAGGCACAAAGAGATTAGGGGCAAATTTGCTAAAGTCAATGAGTTACAGATTTACTAAGATAATCTTCTCGTCCATGTTCAAGGCCTTCCCCACTGGATCTGTACCAGGATGGTGAGAGAACCAGTTGAATTGCATCCTGCTCTATGAATCACACAATTTTGCAGTTTAGTTCCAATGGGAAATAGAAAAGTAAAAGAGAACACAGCTGGATTTTTAGATCCTTTTGTTGGTTTTTTAAAAGATCAGCTGTAGATTTCTAAAATTAACAGGATTTCTGGAACCTGATGAAAGAAAACAAACATGGAACCCCATTTAATAAAGTTGCTTCTCAGTGTGTAAGCATCCTTTAAAATTCATCCTGTGTGTTTTCATGTTAATTTTAAAAAAATCTGTGGTTATAGAATTATGAATAGAAATACAGAGCATTAGCTTTCATCATGCATGATATTAATCACAACCTCATATACTGCAAAAAACTATGAGATCATGCTCACTTAACAGAGCTTGGTCACAGAGTAATGGTCTGCTGATTTCCCCCAAATATTGCATTTCTCTCTTTGATACCTCTGCATTTCCATTCTAAGCGATGTTGACATTTTAACCAGAGTATCCAGTAAGTTATGAATCACCAGCAGACACCAAATGACTCAGTTACAGAATTACAACCATGATTTGTATAAAAAGTCTTTTTAAATATATCATAGCTGAACAATCCCCTTCTTGGTTCTCTTGCAATAGTCACACTCTTTCTTCTAAAGGTTAGCAGGAAGGTGTCCATCCAGTCACTTACTCATTTTTTTCTGATCTCCATTTGTAACTGTAAGCCAAATTCACCAAAATTATATCCCTATTATATCCTTTGTTGCATGTCCTAGATTTTATTTGAACATTTTTTATTTATTAAAAAGCAAGTTATTCACATGGTTTAATTTTTTAAAAAAACAGCAAACGGGGTTATAGTATACAAAGTGTAAATTTCCTATCGATCCCAGGTCTCTATCCTAGTCCTCTGTAGCAATCAGTGTTGACAGCTTTGAATGTATCTTTCCAGAAATATTTTACATACACTCAAGTCTCCTTGTAAAGAAAGCCCTTTCTACTAAAGCACAAATCATTCTTACTTAATGATAGAGTTCTCACATTGTTTTAGACCATGGTCTCTGACAGGATTAACTCTAACCTGCCCCAAATCTTCTGAGGGGATTAAATCAAGTCATTAGATTCAGTAGGGCATCACCTCACAACTTGGAAAAAGAAGAGTATATTTTAAAATACCTTGTTAATGAATAATCCTAAGCAAGCTCTACCCTTAATATTCTGTGTACCAAAATCAGCTCACTCAAACATTATCCTATAAGGGGACTTTTAAATTTTATTCTCAGAGAGAAATAATGTATCTTTTTAAAATCAAATTTCAAGTGACAGGGCTTCCCTGGTGGCGCAGTGGTTGAGAGTTCGCCTGCCGATGCAGGGGACACGGGTTCGTGCCCCGGTCCGGGAAGATCCCACATGCCGCGGAGCGGCTGGGCGCATGAGCCGTGGCCGCTGAGCCTGCGCGTCCGGAGCCTGTGCTCCGCAACGGGAGAGGCCACGACAGTGAGAGGCCCGCGTACCGCAAAAAAAAAAAAAAAAAAAAAAAAAAAAAACCCAAAAAACAAATTTCAAGTGACACATCTCTTGCTTCAAAAATAAAATATCCCCAGGTTTCTCTATTATATATTCCCAGAGATCACTAAACCCTTACATTTAACTTTGATTCTTCTTTTAATGGTTGAAGTTGTTAATGGGTTTATCTATTAAGGAAAAAATCTAGAGGTACACATAAGCCAGAGTTAGATTTATGCTATAGCATAATAAAACCACACACTACAACTACAGAAGCTAACACAAGGCCTGAAAAAATTAGGCAAGATTTAAAGCAGGTGGAATTTAGCTTTAATTCTGTATCATGAACAGCATAAGAACTGTTCTTTAGCTACAGCTGTTCCGTGCCTTCTGCTACAGATTTATTGTAAAAAGGAGCATGAGAGGGCCTAGCGAATGTTTTATAATGTTGTCAAGGTGTCTGAAGCCTGATTCTGTAAACCCGTGGGTATCCAGCAGAGATGGGCCAGCGGGGTGGGGTATGGTTAGAAGATGCTGCACGATTCCGATTGCCTTCCCCCACCCAATATACGTACATAACACGGATGTTTTTAGTCAGACCGTTCAAGAAGCAGATATTAGCCAGAATGACATTTAAGAAATTTATTAGAGACCTACCTGTAAGAGAAAATGGGAAGATGCTAGGAAGGCAGTAAAACCTTGATGCAGGTCTGCCCGAGTGGAGAGGGAGGAGAGAGAAGGGAGGGAGGAAGGTTGGAGAGACGTGTCTTACTGTGCAGTATCTTCTAAGGAAAGTTTGGCAGGGCCATGGGAGGTGGGTGTGGGGAGAATAGGAGGTGGGTAGGAAGGGCCTCAAGCCAAAGTTACCTGTCAGAGGAGTCCCACATCTCCCAGGGATAGGCTTGCCTTAGTATCCCAGGAGAGCTCAGTCACTGGCTGAGAGCAGCCTGTAGGAGGCGTGGCCTCAGCACAAACTTGGTGATGAATTTCAGAGCTCCACATCTGGGGACCTCAGTCAATTATGCTCCCTGTAATTGATGATCCGAGGAGCTCATTCTCCTGGCAGACATGCACCATCTCAGATGAGACCAATCACTCCAAATATATTTTAGGCTGGTCTTTAGAGCCATACACTTTTTAAATTGCAAGTTCTGTTTTCAGAGTTTCAGCATGACTCCCTAACTCCAAGGTTACCCTCAACAGAGATGTTTCCAATTCTACACTTGCCCTTGGTCAACAAAGCAATTAGCAATAAATTAATCCACACAAAGAAGGGAATGATCACTATGCTTCTTGCTTAACTCTTCTTTAACTCACCAAGTTGATTTAACTTGCCAAGTTGAATGGATCTTTAATTGGTAGACATATTTTTATTGAGGTAAACTTTACATACATAAAGTATATTACATAAAAAACACAGGTCTTAAGGGCAAAATTTGAAGAGTTTTGATATTATATACACTCATGTAACCACCACTCTAGTGAAGATTTAGACCACAACAGAAAGTTTCCTCATGTTACCTTCCAATCGATTCTAACCTTCCCATAAATAACCACTTCTCTAAGTTCTATAACTAGAGATTAGTTTTGGCTATTTTTCAAGTTCACATAAAGAGTCATACAGTATATATTTTTTTAGTATCTGGCTTCTTCCACTTTACATAGTATTTTTGAGGTTTATCCATGTTGCTGCAAATGCATTCAGCTGTTCATTCCCTTTTTTTTTATTGCTGAGTAGTATTCCATTGCATGGATATACCACAGTTTGTTTATCCATTCACTTGTTAATAGACATTTGTGTTGTTTACAATTTGAGGCTGATATGAATAAAACTGCTCTGAATATTCATGGAGAAATTTTTGTGTGGACATATGTCTTCATCTTTTGGGTCAATCTGAATTAAAAAGTAGGTATATATTTACTTTATAAGAAAAGAGTTTTCCATTGTTTGTATTATTTTATACCCCATAACTAACTGGTGGCATTTTGAGAAATACTGAATGATATTTTAGGCCTTCTCTCAAATCACACCACTCAACTAACTTCATTTAGGTAAAAGATTAATCCTGAAAGAAATGATTTATATATCTTTCTTCTAGCCAAAGCATACTGATGCCCTAACACCCCATTCTACTGATAAAAAAAACAGAGTTCAGGAAATATTAAAGCTTGCCCAAAGTCAAACAGCTAAGAGGTGCAATCAAGATTCAAACTCAGCTCAGCTCCTTTTACAGCAAAACCAATGGTCTTTCCCCCAAACAAACTTCCAAAGCATAGCACTAAAAAAACCCTAGCTTTAGCCAGAGGCCAGAGGCTCAGGGAGAAGAGGCTTGAAATTCAGTGGCAATCTTTTCTCTACTTTCTACAGAAAGGAGGGTGAGAGACCACCTGCTCTTCCTTATCAACCCTGCCCAGGTCTGTTCTTCAGTTCCCTCCCCTGTCTTAGAAACAAAGGGGATTTGTAAAGGACCTTCTGTCCACCTTGTTTGTTTTTCCCTCCTCCCCAGTCTAATGCTAAAAGATTATCATTGCTATTGTTATTGCCAATTAAAAGGTAAGGAAACAGAGTCTCTGTTTATATAATTTGTCTATACAAATTACAGATTAGTGTGTCTTTCTTATTCATTAGTTTTTGGCTTCTTGAAAACAGAGATCATTACTGTCTTCCCTTAATATCCTCACTGCCAAGCACTGTGTAGACTAAAGGTCAGGCAAACAGTAGACAGTGTGAATGAATGGATCACAAACAAGTTTTTCTGGTTTCAAGTTCAGAAGTCTTTTCATTAGGCAGTATATACTAAAACCTTATTTACCTCAAATTCTTAAAACCAGGAGGTTGAATGAGATGACCTCCAAGATTTTATTCAATTTAAGAAGGCTAGGATTCCATATGTCTGCACTTAATACAAACCTTATAGGAAAGGAACCAGTATTTTTCTCTGCTAACACCTTAAAATTATCAGAGAGAGAGAGAGAGAGATGAGCCCTTGAATGTAGGAGGGGAACATACTGTGATGAATGAGTAAAACGTCCCACAGGATGAAGTATGTCAAGAAACTAAGAGCCCATCCAAAGGTGACGTTGAACACACGCCCCTTCTCAAGCAGCACAAATAGGAAATGTCTACTCCTAGTGGGGTGACAAGTTCTGGAAAAGTCATTTTCATGAAAAACATAAGCCCCTTATTTGCATATATGACAACAGAATTCTAGGAAAAATAGAATCGAGAAATATAAATTAGAGAACAAGAAAAAACTATGCACCAAACATATAAATCAATGCTCAAAAAATAAGAATTAACAATCATCTCTTGGTTGTGCATACAACTCCAGACTGTCCCTAATAGCATCACTTTCTTCCTTTTGGTTCTTTGTCAGCCTCACTGCCATGGTGTTCCCAAGCACTGAAGGCCACCTGCTTTGTAACAGAATCTGGCATTAGATTGAAGACATCACTTTCACCAAATTGCCGTCCCTGTTATCAGCCAAGTGTCCTTCTCTAAGGCAGAAACTCTCAGAGAAATGAAACCCTCCACTGCCTCTGCCTAGTAGAAATCACACCAATCCTATCCTTCCAATCCATGATTACATTTTTGGTCTAGACACTAAGGTAACTGATAAAAGTTCCTTTCTTTTTATGTGAAATATCAAGAAATAATTCATTATTCAATCTCTTTAGGGCACATGTACCAACAAACTTTAATCTATGGGTATAGATCACCATGAACATTGTTTCTCTGATATATTTTACATAATTTAATGGAAACTGTAGCTTTCAATCCACTGGGAATATAACATAACCATCTTCAAAGTGTTTTCCTAAACACAACACTCAATCTCCCTTCAAGATGAAGGGTCCTTACTGGGCATATACCCTGAGAAAACCATAATTCAAAAAGAGTCATGTACCAAAATGTTCATTGCAGCTCTATTTACGATAGCCAGGACATGGAAGCGACCCAAGTGTCCATCGACAGATGAATACATAAAGAAGATGTGGCACATATATACAATGGAATATTACTCAGCCATAAAAAGAAACAAAACTGAGTTATATGTAGTGATGTGGATGGACCTGGAGTCTGTCATACAGAGTGAAGTAAGTCAGAAGGAGAAAAACAAATACCGTATGCTAACACATATATATGGAATCTAAGAAAAAAAAAATGTCATGAAGAGCCTAGGGGTAGGACGGGAATAAAACACAGACCTACTAGGTGGGAGGGAGGGAGACGCAAGAGGGAAGAGATATGGGAACATATGTATATGTATAACTGATTCACTTTGTTGTAAAGCAGAAACTAACACACCATTGTAAAGCAATTATACTCCAATAAAGATGTTAAAAAAAAAAAGATGAAGGTTCTTACCCAAGGTGATAATGAAAAGACCTCAAAGGTCCTTCAAGTGAGCAATTTATACTTTTAGAATAGACTGATTTATCTCTGCTTTTGGGAAGGTTTCAGTATGTACAAATTATAGCTTCATACTTCATTTCAGAATCCTGTTGTTTCTGAAAAGAGAATACACTCTGGCTCCTGTGGAGAGTAAAATCAACCCTATTTTTATGTCTGGGGTAGCTCCTATTTGGGTACTTTGGTGTGTTTCTCTGTACGTAACAACAGGAAATACTATAATTTTCTAACAAGTAGTAGCTTGAACTGAAAAAATAAACCATAGACAAATTATATCATTTTAAACGGACCCTCCACCCCCAATTTTCTTCTTAATTCTGTCAATGGCTTTTAATTATTACTGGGGTAAAAAACAACCTTGTGCCTCCACCCTCTGGTACCTCACAATCTCGTAAGTCTTTTCCTTCCAGGGACTCCCCTGCTTCCATCTCCCCTCTCTGCCATCCACCATATGCCCCTCCCTACAACTTCTCCAACAGTCCTCACTTCCTTCCATCTCTGGGACTTCAAACACACTGAAAATCTATCTCCATCTCCTACCCATAGATGTACCCCACCTCCCAACTGGTTAGGGAAACTCTACCCCTTCCTTCAGATTTCAGCTCTGTGATCACATCCTACAGGAAAGGTCTCACTCAGCTCACTCACCAGGTTTCATTTTTTTCATGTGTTTCTCCTTCATTATACTTATCAAAGTAGTCATTTGAATTTATTTACTTGATTCTTTGAAGAATATCATTATCCCTGTTCCATGAGGTGAAAACCATAACTTTTTTGTGGTCATTAGCACATTCCTGCCACGGTGTTCAATAAATATATTTAGTCAAGAAACTGAATTTTTAAATGTAATCTACATAAAGAACATAAAAAAAATTTTAATGAGAAAAACTGTAAGCAAGGGAGATTGGGATTGACATATATACACTAATATGTATAAAATAGATAACTAATAAGAACCTGGTGTATAGCACAGGGAACTCTACTTCATTTCGCTGTACAGTAGAAACTAACACAACATTGTAAAACAACTATACCCCAATTAAAAAAAAAAACCCGTAAGCAAGGGTAATTACAATATATAAAGAAATGCTTCTTTTTAGTGAAGACATTGGAGGAAAACACTAGTAGAAGTCAAAGGGAAATCTAACTAATATTGGCTCTAAAGAAGAAAAATTATGTGATTTTGTTGGGGGGAGAAGGGCTTGTGTAAAAATTGATTTGCTGATTCTATATCAAGATCCTTGGTGTTTTGCTTGGTTATTTGTATAAAAAGTGACTCATTCTTCTTTTCAAGCAACAAAACCTCAATTTCACAATAAAAATGTCTGCAGCACAATTGCTGCTCCAACATTTGGACTTGAAAGAAAATATTTATAAACCCGTATGAAAGATATTTTCCTCTGACTTGCCTTTTACTCAGGACCAATAAACATCCTATTTGTAAATCCCAAACCTCAAAGGCATAGGTAACTCAGCTTAGCTGTTTTACTCAAGTAGGTATAATAATCTACAGGGACTAATAACATGGGAAAACCCAAAAATCATGATGAAAACTGAGGTTACCAACCTTTACTTTGCTTTTCACTGAAATCTCATCTTTACATTCTTTGTAGGCTTTTTGTTTTTTGTTTTTTTGTGTGAAACTGCTGAGTGTCTAAGATGTGAGTATCTTAGAGTAAACTGAGCAAAGTTATAGTTATAGTAACTGACTCAGAAGCAACCATTCAAGATGCTGCATCGAATTGAAAAGGATTCCTAACAAAGGGGTGTGGAACACAGGTGGAGTCCTCAGGTCACCACCCGGGGAAGGAAGAATTCCTTCTCTCCCACCTACCCAACCACTACACCTAGCACTCATTTTTTGTTTGTTGATTGAGTGACTGAATGAATGAATAATGATTTTGACAGCATCATAGCATGCATTCATAATACTGTACAGAGTATATCCAAAAAATATTATCTACTTGGGGCATCAGAACCTCACCTCAGGCAATTTGACAAAACCTGGAGAGGGTCTTTAACTTAGAACACTTTAGGGAATACAAAAAGTCAAGAGAGAATAAGTAAACCTAAAAAAAATGAAAATTTTAGAATAAATTTGACCAAATTTCATAGTTTGTCATGGTAAACAGTATCTAAGGATTTCTGCCAGGAAATCCTTATTGGTACGTCTCTATTCTATTCTAGTTTCTATTCTGTATTTTGGTCTGAACACCTTTTCTTGCATTTTTCAAGTTCTGCTGTTCCTCTTGTGTGATTTATTAGGCTGATTGTTGCAATGAACAACCGACAGATTGTAAGTGCCTTAAACCAATAAGGGTGTCTTTCTTGCTCAGGTCACCATCAATGTAGATTCAGTGAGATGGCAGGGTGGTCCACTCCACACAATCACTGAAGGATCAGGCTCCTTCCCACCGGTGGCCCTTTGGGGCTCTAATGTAGAGGCTGAACGGCAGAGCCTTTACTGGAATCTCTAGATGCAGACCAGCCAATAGGTAAAATTTGAGAAGGATCTGCATGTTCTCACGCGAGGAGTATGAGCTAAGCCTGAAAATGGCACGCATCCCTTTTATCCACGCGCCATTGGCCGGAACTTGGTCACGTGCAAGAGGGCGGGGTGGGGGGGGTGGATTTAGAAAAGTGAAATACCAAGGGAGAGAATTTTAAACAGCTAGCTAGCCAGTTTCTTCCACCGTGTCCCCCATTTCCTGGCCACACGTTGCCCTGTTCTGGGATGTCACTTCTTTGCATCAGGATATCATTTTCAATCTCCATTTATGGACTTGCTGAAAGTTGACTGGACTTAAAATTATGTATCCATTTTTTATCCCTAAGTATATTTCCTCGTGCTCTGTAAAATGCTTGCCACGAATTATTTATTAACCCAGAATGGCTTTTCTCTGTCTAGCTCTGACAGCCTTCTGTTGTGGGTCTTCCTGATGCATATTCTTGGCCTGCAGTGAGGAAAGGGTGCTTGAAACATTCTCTTGGTCAGGAGAAGGGAGCTAAATATGGCCTTTATCTCCTATTGAGTAGAAAAGCCCATTAAAAATACCCCCCCAGTGGCAACAACCACAAAGCATTCCTTCCCAATCTGTTTTATGGCCTCATTTTATAAAAAGTTACTAATATTTATGATTGTTCATTTGTTTTTATCTGAGACATCTGGGAACCTTTACTCTTCAAACATGAGTCTTCCTTCTCCGATGTATTGTTTCCCTAGGCTCAAAATATACTAATAAAGAATAGCCTCAAACAAATCTGTCTCCTGGATGAATTGCCCTCACAAATTAAAAAGCTTCACTTACATTCTTATATATTCAGTTCAGCAGCGTGGTTAACCCAAACCCTTGCACTTTTTTTCCAACGACAGAAATGAGAAAAGAAGTGCACTTTAGGCCTTCCCTGGTGGCGTAGTGGTTAAGAATCTGCCTACCAATGAAGGGGACACGGGTTCGAGCCCTGGTCCGGGAAGATCCCACATGCCGCAGAGCAACTAAGCCCGTGTGCCACAACTACTGAGCCTGTGCTCTAGAGCCCGCGAGCCACAACTACTGAGACTGTGTGCCACAACTACTGAAGCCCCTGCGCCTAGAGCCTGTGCTCCGCAACAAGAGAAGCCACAGCAATGAGAAGCACGTGCACTGCAATGAAGAGTAGCCCCCACTCGCCGCAACAAAAGCCCAGGCGCAGCGATGAAGACCCAACAGAGCCAAAAATAAATTTAAAAACACCCGCACTTTAATTTTATTCCAATAAGAAAATTAGAGTTATTTTATACTAAAAAACCTTAATATGGTCTGAACATCTCAACAATTTTTTTATCATCTGAAACAACTTTAATGGATTTTCTCTAGTATGCCATTAATACAAATACATTTTGTTTTATTGAGGTCAAACTACATTCCCTTGTCTTGCTCCCTAGGATTGGGAAATTAGGTAAAAATTAGCTCACTGTGGTTATATTCATTTAAATATTGCTGCATAAAGGAGAGGACTAGCAAAAGGGCAAGCTGATACCTCACAAAGATCAAGCACTGTATATTAAGCCAGAGTTCCTGTGATGTAAGGGGAAAATAAGAAAGTAAGAAAGTCAATCTACAAATAAATGAGTGAAAGCACCACTGAAGGTAGTGGTTATTGACTTTTGAAAGCTTTTCTTAAAAATTAGCATGTGTAGGGGCTTCGCTGGTGGAGCAGTGGTTGAGAGTCCGCCTGCCAATGCAGGGGACGCCAGTTCCTGCCCGGGTCCTGGAAGATCCCACATGCCGCAGAGCGGCTGGGCCCGTGAGCCTTGGCCGCTGAGCCTGCGCGTCCAGAGCCTGTGCTCCGCAACCGGAGAGGCCACAGCAGTGAGAGGCCCGCGTACCGCCAAAAAAAAAAAAAAAAAAAAAAAATAGCATGTGTTTTATGTATAAATGCATTAAGTATTAAGCCACACAGAAAGTCAGCTTTGAGTGCTTCATTTCTCTATATCCTCTTTAGCTACAAGTAGAGCTAACTATATATTTTTTCTTCCTATAGGTGTCATTTTCCTAAGAGCTTTAAGCCTACTTTATCATTTCAGTTACAAGTTAATTAAGTACTATACACACACAGAGTACAAATATATAAGGCAAATTATGCTTTACATGGTATAAATACATACATACATGATACAAATACATATATATACACACACACACATAAATAAATACCACCCATATATGCTGGATATTGAAAGTTAGCTTTAGCTTTCTCAAACTCCCTTTTATCTTCCTTCTAATTGGAGAGACTGGAAAACCTAAAACTAAATATTTAGGCTTCCTTGAATCTAAGATTCTTAATGTGAACCTAAGATTCTTGATGCAAACAAGATAACTGAATGCACCTTCGTGAAATATGGGAGACAAAGAAGGATGAAAGAATCGGTCTGTTCCTTTTTGCTTCTTTCTGCTGTCAAGCAACGCATGGAAATGTGAGTTACTTTCAGCAGCAATGACCCAGGGTCTGTTCACAAGCTGTCCAGGTGTTAAGAAGTGGTTGGGTCAGCTTCTTCTGGCTTTGTGATCTCTGGATCACAGCTGTAGGTCCATTCCACAGATTCCTGGGGGATGAGAAGAAGTTGTCCACAGCTGCAGCTTCATTACAGACCTGCTTTATTAGAGATGACTAATCTTTGGGATCAAAGTTATGGGCTGTGTTCTTGAACTTATACCACCATTTATAGCATTAGAGGTGCCAGCTCCAAGTAAATTATGAACTCTTCTGGAAGTCATTCCTGGAGGCCCATCTTAGAAACCATTTCTTCCTCCCTTCTCATAATGTATGAGCATAAAATTTCATGTATTAAATTAAAGGCATAGAATGTTTCCCATTCCTTGCACTGAACCCTGACTGACTGATATAAACTGTAGGACATTTTATGTAATTTTTCAGTGTATTCAACTGTTCTCTAATTCACTGGGCTGTAACTGTTGCACCTGGTGCAACGCCGTACAAATCTGCTCACAATTTCCCTCAGGATAATTTGTCCCCTCCAAAGCCCTACAACCAGTTTTCTGTCATTGTCTAAGGAATTCTAGGGACATCTTTGTCAAAGAGCTTCCTCTCCCACATCTTTCCAATTTCAGTTTAGACTCTCTCGCTTTTTGCTGCATTCCCACTTACAGCCCCTCTCAGTCTCAACCCTGATACCACTTTTACACTCAAGGTATTTAATGATGCATATTTTCTGCAATATTGATGAGGTTAGAGTTTTTCTCTTTTATCTTGGCTAAATATAAATTTTACAATAAATCCCTCTGCTTTGGGTTTATGGAAAAAAGAATAGCCATAACAATAACAAAGTAGCAAAAACAAAGTCATTCGATATGATCTCCATTCCCTTTGTGGGAGAAAATAACCAATCAAAAAGGTGAATCAATAATTCAGAATTAGATCCAGGATGATTTTTTTTTTTAAGTCTGCATTTCTTGCTGCTTTTCTCTTCTCTTCTTGGAAGGTCATTGGTGATTTTCCTACAAATTTTATCCTTCCTTCTACTCCTGGCAAGACTCACAGAGACAGAGCCTGTCAACTCTGTGAGCTAAGACTCTTATGACAGACTATAGGAGAGAAAAGCCTCTGCTGCCGCCGGGACCACAAAGCAGACGAAATCAAGACTACATGCTACCTCTACAACAGAGTGAGAGAAGCATCTCCAAGGAGCAGTGGTGGAGTAGAAATATGTTACGGCTACTGGAAAGCTTTGTGATAGTCATCCACTTTTTCATAGTGAGGCAATATATCCATTTCTTTGGGGAACTGCCTCTTATTCACTCCATGCTGCCTGGTAACTATCACTGACAATATTCCACCATGTGCTACTTACAAGGTGGTTTTTGATTCAAGCTAGGCCAATCGTCCTCTCTCTTCCAGGTGTGTGAAAACTAAATAGAGACCCACAGGAACTGAAGACACTGGGACTGAGACATCCACTGTTAGGCCCTCCAAGATGTCCTGTGCTCCTTTGCTTGCCTCTCATCCTGAAACTTAGTTGTTTTTGTGAGCATTTTTTTTAATTTTGTGAGCTCCCTAGTACATTTTAATAAGCCACTTTTATTAAAATGTTTGAGACTGAATTTTGTTTCATTTTAACTAGAGAACCCTAACCAATCTTCCCCTCCCCTAATCCATCACTCCCTGTCTCTCTCCTTTGCATTACATATGGTCCAACTGACTCTTCACAGGCAGTAAAATCCAGCTTACCATTGCTGGGCAAAAGCAGCCCATCATTTATTCATTCAACAAACACAGATTAAGATTTCACTAAATAACACATGCTAGAAATACAAAGATGACAGCTTATACTCTAGCAAGAGATAATGCAATACAGAGTAAAATTTAGGGTAAGAATTATCAGAAGAAACAACATCTGAACTCTTGAAAAGAGTTTAGACATTTTATGAAATAGAAGGGAAGGAAGGAATGTACTCCAGACAAAAAAAATCTGGCAAAAGCAGGAAGGAGTCTAGCCTTTGAGCTCAACCGACTAAACACTGTGTTAAACTAGAACCCAGATTCAAACTGGAAAGTGATGGAAGATTGGACTAGAATGGGAAAAGGAGCCAAATTAGTAAAACCAGATTATGTGCTCAGAATACAATGGAAAGATAAGAACGTACAGATACCATTAGTTACCCTCTCCCCCTATTTCTCCTCTCTCCTCACAGTGTTAGCACTCACAATTTTAAACTGGACTCATCAATGCATAGAATGAAGAATGCATTTGCCAGCTTCTCTTAATAGTTAGATATGTACATGTGACTAAATTCTGGCCAATGCGAAGTGAGCAAATTACTGTATGCAATATGGGGGTCATGCTCTTTAGGAAGGAGCTTGCTCCTTCCCCACTTCCCCTCCCTACTGGGAATGTAAACATAGTGATGGTGAGGCAACTTGGACCATGCTGATGAGAGCAGCACCTTGAGGATGGGGAGCAAATAGATTGAAGTTTCCTGGGTCCCCAGCTTCATGGAGCTTCCACACATGCCCTGGAATAATTACACTTTATCTATTACACAGAAACAAATATCGACTTTAACCCAGTTTAACCAATGTACAGTGGCCACCTGTCACAGCAGGTGAATCAGTAACATAACTGTAACAAGAGGACTTAAGGATAGAAAATGAAGACATAACAATTAAATTTATGCTTTAGAACAGGAATTGGCAAACTATGGCCTGCAAGCAAAAGTCAGCCCATTTCATGTTTCTATATGACACATGAGCAAGATGTTTTTTACATTTTTTAATTGCTGAAAAGAAACAAAAGAAGAATAATATTTTGTGATACGTGAAAATTATATAAAATTTAAGGCCCATATAAACGTTGTATGGGAACACAGCCATGTTCATTCATTTATGTATTGTCTATTGCTGCTTTCACATTACACCAACCTGGCTGAAGAGTTGGAAGAGAGATCACATGGCCCACAGTCTAAAATATTTATTGCCTGGTCCTTTACAGAAAGAGTTGCCAATTCCTGCTTTAGATGATCACCTCAATGGATGCACCAAATTTCCTGAAGAATGAAGAGAATGAAATCAAACAAGAGCAAATCAGAAGGAAGGGTCGTTCAAGATGGCAGAGTACAAGGACGTGTGCTCACTCCCTCTTGTGAGAACACTGGAATCACAACTAACTGATGAACAATCATCGACAGGAAGACACTGGAACTCACCAAAAAAGACACCCACATCCAAAGGCAAAGGAGAAGCCGCAATGAGATGGTAGGAGGGGTGCAATCAGAATGAAATCAAATCCCATAACTGCTGGGTGGGTGACTCACAAACAGGAGAACACTTACACCACAGAAGTCCACCCACTGGAGTGAAGGTTCTGAGCCCCATGTCAGGCTTCCCAACCTGGGTGTCTGGCAACAGGAGGGGGAATTCTCAGAAAATCAGACCTTGAAGGCTAGCGGGATTTGATTGCAGGACATTGACAGGACTGGGGGAAACAGAGACTCCACTCTTGGAGGGCACACACAAAGTAGTGTGTGCGCCAGGACCCAGGGGGAAGGAGCAGTGACCCCATAGGAGACTCAAGCAGACCTACCTGCTAGTGTTGGAGGGTCTCCTGCAGAGGCAGGGGGTGGCAGTGGTTCACCTTGGGGACAAGGACACTGGTAGCCGAAGTTCTGGGAAGTACTCCTTGGAGTGAGCTCTCCCTGAGTCCATCATTAGCCCCACCAAAGAGCCTGTAGCCTCCAGTGCTGGGTTGCCTCAGACCAAACAACCAACAGGGAGGGAACTCAGCCCAATCCATCAGCAGACAAGCAGATTAAAGTTTTACTGAGCTCAGCCCAACAGAGCAACACCCAGCTCTACCCACCACCAGTCCCTCCCATCAGGAAGCTTGCACAAGCCTCTTAGATAGCCTCATCCACCAGAGGATAGACAGCAGAAGCAAGAAGAACTATAATCCTGCAGCCTGTAGAATGAAAACCACATTCACAGAAACCATATTCATAGACAAAATGAAAAGGCAGAGGACTATGTACCAGATGAAGGGACAAGATAAAACCCCAGAGAAGCAATAAATGAACTGGAGATAGGCAACCTTCCAGAAAAAGAATTTCAGAATAAGGATAATGAAGATGATCCAGGACCTCGGAAAAAGAATGAAGGCAAAGATCAAGAAGATGCAAGAAATGTTTAACAAAGACCTAGAAGAATTAAAGAACAAACAAACAGAGATGAACAATACAATAA
>NC_041219.1:12538860-12539805 GCF_002837175.3 Physeter macrocephalus | reverse complement strand
AAAAAAGAATGAAAAGAAATGAAGACAGCATAAGAGACCTCTGGGACAACATTAAATGCACCACATTCTCATTATAAGGGTCCCAGAAGGAGAAGAGAGAGAGAAAGGACCTGAGAAAATATCTCAAGAGATTATAGTCAAAAACTTCCTTAACATGGTAAAGGAAATAGCCACCCAACCCCAGGAAGCACAGAGAGTCCCAGGCAGGATAAACCCAAGGAGAAACACGCCAAGACACAGAGTAATCAAACTGACAAAAATGAAAGGCAAAGAAAAATTATTAAAAGCAACAAGGGAAAAATGTCAAATAACATACAAGGGAACTCCCATAAGGTTAACAGATTATTTCTAAGCAGAAACTCTACAAGCCAGAAGGGAGTGGCACGATATATTTAAAGTCATGAAAGGGAAGACCTGCAACCAAGATTACTCTACTCAGCAAGAATCTCATTCAGATTCAACAGAGAAATCAAAAGCTTTACAGACAAGCAAAAGCTAAGAGAATTCAGCACCACCAGACCAGCTCTATAACAAATGTTAAGAAACTTCTCTAAGTGGGAAACACAAGAGAACTACATAATGATCAAGGGATCAATCCAAGAAGAAGATATAACAATTATAACTATATATGCACCCAACATAGGAGCACCTCAATACGTAAGGCAAATGCTAACACATATAAAAGAGGAAATCGACAGTAACACAATAAGAGTGGGGGACTTTGTAACACCTCACTTACACCAATGGACAGATCATCCAGACAGAAAATTAATAAGGAAACACAAACTTTAAATGACACAATAGACCAGATAGATTTAATTGATATTTATAGGACATTCCATCTGAAAACAGCAGATTACACTTTCTTCTCAAGTGCACATGGAACATTCTCCAGGATAGATCACATGTTGGGTCACAAATCAAGCCTCGGCAAATTTAAGAAAA